>NC_072790.1:139725123-140028153 GCF_028583425.1 Eublepharis macularius
AGACTATAAAATACTCAACCTACTGAAAGCTCAAGAACTACAAGAGGTGGCAAATATCCATCAACCCAGTCATACACCTATCTCAAAGCAAGGACTTTAAGGAAAGCACACAGCAGAATAATGATTTACAAATTTTATTATCTATTATTTTAGCGGGTTGGCCAAACTCCAAGGAAGAAGCCCCAATGTCAATAATACTGGAACTATTGCAATGAACTCAGTGTCCAAGATGGCATCATATTTAAAGGACACAGAATACTTACAATGAAAGCCATGAGAAATGAGACATTATCAAGAATATGTCATAGTCATTCTGGGGTAAAATGATGTTTGAGGAAAGCTAGAAATGTGGTATACAGGCCAATTATTGCTAATGAAATTCAAGACCTAATAAGGAACTGTGATGCATGTACAAAATCCCAACCAAGTCAACAGAAGAAACCACTGATGATACATTCCTAACAGACCTTGGAGCAAGGTACGTATAGACCTCTTTAGGAAGAACGACTCATGCATTATCCCATCATAGTGGACTATTACTCTGATCTTGGGGAGTAGAGGTGGGCACAGACCGGGAAAAACCCAAGGGGCATAGGTCCGCGGTCCATGGTGTTTCATAGACCATGAACTTTCACGGTCCAGCGCCAGTTCATGAACCAACTGATTCATTGCTCCAGGCTGGCACCAGGAGTGCTTTAACCCCCCTTGCTCTAGCTGACTCACAGCCTGCCAGTCAGCTGGAGCAAGGGGGCTTTTAAATATTAAAGTGCTCCCAGCTGGGGGTTGTGTAGGGATGAAAGATTTGGTTTTCCCACTTCAGAATTTCCGAAGTGGGAAAAAGAATAGGAAATAACTGATTTATGAAGGGGCAAGCCGCTTCGGAAACCTCTTATTCCCCTGCTTTGGTATGTTCTGTGAAGATTTGGAGCACATCAAAACTTCCCATGCCACCGCTTATTTCACCCAATGGGAGGGAGAGGAGAGGGTTCCCTCCTCAACCTCCCATCGTGTGAAATAAGCGGTTCCCACATTTCAGCTGGCACATGGAGGGGATCCCCCCACAGGCCAGCTGGAGTTTAAAGGGCCCATTCGCTGCCGCTTGTGTGGCAGGGAAATGGGCCTTTCCGGGTTTCAGCTTATCTGTGGAGGGGGGATCCCCCCTGTGGGCCAGCTGGAGTCTAAAGGGCCCTTTCCCTGCCATGTTAAATTTTGGTCAGAGGAGACTGATAAGCTGTCAGATACTGGAACAGCAACCATCATAGAAAGAGTCATGATCCACTTGAGCAGATTTAGCATACCTGACTGCATGATTTCTGATGGAGGCCCACAATTCACTAGTAAAGAACTTGGTCATTTTGCCAAAGAGTGGCAGTTCCAATATATAACAGCCTCTCCATACAACAGTCAATTCATTGGTAAAGCTGAATCTGCAGTCAAGATTGCAAAAGGACTCTTAAAGAAAATGGCTAGAGGCAAAGAAAACTTTTGGCAAGCTATTCTAGAGTGGAAAAACATTCCCAGTGCAGGCATGACCACTAGCCCAGTACAAAGACACATGTCAAGGCAAACACATTCCCTAGTTCCCACAGCTCATGCACTGTTAAAACTCAAAGATGCAGAAATAAACTGAAATGCAAATGCAGTAAAGCTAAATTCTATTATGACAAGCATGCTAAAGAATGTCTAGGTAAAACCACATATACATGCCTGGCCTGAGCACTTTGGTTCAGGTTACTCAACACAAGAAAGAGAGAAAAAGGAAGTATGCCAATTACTTAAGCACAGATATATTACCTATGCGGTGTGCAATGCTAGTAACTTAAAATTGTTACAATAGTTATTACAACAGTGTAAGCGAATCCAATTTAAACACGGGGAGAGAGAAAAAGTCCCAATATATAATGTTCAGAATTATTCCTTCAGGAACTTGCTCACGTCGCCAGGAGATACCGGTGCCAACGAGAACTGATAGATGGCATCCAAAGTTGAGAAGAAAGGGGTGGCAACGAGCTATACCGGACTATTTCGTTTTGCTCGTTTCAGAGGGGGTCCTTCATCAGGCCACCAACAACCTATAATTCATAGTATACGTTATAAAAGCCAACTAATTTACAGCCATTTCTATACTCCTGTTTAGCAATCAATACTTACAATGAACCAGGCGAATTCATGTTAACAATCATATATACAAATCGAATACAAAGTCCAGCTTCAATGTAAGGGTAAGGGGGGAAACGCACGTAGTTCATTATATACAGATCTCATGCCTAATTACCATCTAACAATCAATTAAGTCCACATGACATTTAAAGAAACATACCTGAATACACATCACAAGAAATTTCAAGAGAGAACCCGTTTCTATTGCACATGCCTATATTGCACTGACATATCCATTATTGCAACTATTCCAGATTCAAGAACAGTAAGACGCCTACATGGTTCATCTCAAGAAAACGTTAAGGGAAGAGAAAGAGGAGGGGAAGGGAACACCCAAGGGAGGCAAGAGTCATACCAATCTCAACCACATGCTGTCCGAGGTGGGATGGTTGAGGAGAGACTCATTAGTTCAAGCGCCTGTATAGAATTAAAGGAAGGCTGAATAGTCAACATCATTATTCAAGCCCTCCGGTAACAACGTGTGTAGTTTAAAAATCCATCTGATTTCCGCCTGCAAAAGAAGGCGTTTGTTATGGCCAGGTCTGTGCACCACCTCTAATACGGAGTATCTGAAAGTTCTATCACTCCCATGTACATTCCAAAGATGCTGATACAGAGGTGTGTCCTCACTCCGAGTTTTAACCCGTGACACGTGCTCTTGCTGTCGCACTGGCCGGGTGGTACATCCCACGTATGACAGAGGGCAGCTGCACTGTAGGAGATAAACCACATTCCCAGTACTGCAAGTGGAAAAGTGCCTAGATGTTAAGGGGTACCTTAATTTCGGAAGTTCCATCTTTCTAAGGTCTATACAAAGAGCACATACACTACAGTGCACGCAGGGGAAATGTCCCTGCGGCAGATTAGTTCCACTAGAGGGACTAGTGAGATCTGAGTGTACCAGTAGGTCCTTTAAATTTTTAGTTCGTCGATATCCAATTTTGGGTGGAGCCTCGCAACCCGGGATGTCTGAGAGGACACGCCAGTACTTCCTAATGATATTTACAATCGAGCCCGCCAGGGGGGGAATGATCAATAGCCCAAGTTATTCCTGTCAAATCGGCCTCACGTTGTCTGTAAGTTAACAATTGTGCTCGCATAGAGCGATCTGCCCTCTCCTTGGCCCGGGAAATCACCCAATCAGGGTAGCCGCGTGCCTTGAAGGCATTCCCCATTCGGATTGCCTCGTTCTGGTAGTCTCATTGGAACGATGTGTTCCTTTTAATACGTAGAAATTGTCCCACAGGTATGTTCTTCTTTAACACCGGGCGGTGGTAAGAGGTATACTGCAGGTAAGCTGCCCTATCAGTAGCTTTACGAAAAGGCTTCACACGCAGCGCTGTGGCGGACCGCTTAAAGACCACCACGTCCAAAAAGGAAACACTATCCCTGCTACCCTGGTGTGTGAATCGTGACTTTTGATTCATTCTCTTCAGATTCCATTCCAGTTCTTTATTATTCATTGCTGTCAACTGTTCTTGTAAAATTTTAATGTCTTGGTAAACTTTCTTCTTCCCTGGTCTTTTCTTTAGTAGTATTTCTTTGGCTTTTATTTTCTCTGTAATCTCCTGTCTCTTCTCCTCTTGTTTTTTCCTGGCTCTTCCGTTTAAGTCCATTAGTATGCCTCTAATTACTGCCTTATAGGTATCCCATACCTTGTTGGTTGGTACTTCTCGATTCATGTTGTATTGTATGAAGAACTTAGTTTCCCTTCTCAACATCTCCAAGTTTTCTCCCTCTTGCAACAAGTCCTCATTTATTCTCCATCCTTTCCTCTTAGTTCTTTTCCCAGACTTCCACATAATTGGATTGTGATCTGAGCCTACCATAGGCATTATTTCCACCTCTTTAGTCCATAACACTAAGTCCTTTGAGGCCCAGATCATGTCGATTCGTGATAAAGTAGAGTGTCTTGCGGAGAAAAATGTGAATTGTCTGCCCTTGGGATTCTGTATTCTCCATACATCTTCCAAAGTTTCCTGCTGCATTAATGCAAAAAAAGTTTTTGGTAGTAGTCCTCTTTTCTTTTGTGCAGTTGCTGATTTCTTGTCCTGCTCCAAATTTGTAACTCCATTGAAGTCTCCTGCAAGAATTATCTGGTCGTAAGAAAGTTCATCTAATTGCTTCCTCAAATCCTCAAAGAAGCTTTCTTTTGCTCCATTAGGTGCATAGATTCCAATCACCAGCACTTTCTTTAAATTCCATGTACATTCCACCGCTAAAAATCTGGCTTCTGGGTCCTTAAACACTAACTTTGGCTGCAGCTCCTCTCTAATATACAAGACCACTCCCCTTTTTTTCTTTTTTGTGGCCGCTGCAAAATGAGTGCCCAATTTGCTCAGTTTTAGATATTTTACATCCTGTTTTCTAATATGAGTCTCTTGTAAACAAACAATATCACATTGCTGTTTTAATAGCCAGTGAAAAGTACTTTTTCTCTTATTGGGTGAATTAAGTCCATTTACATTCCAAGATATAACCTTACATTCCATATTCATAGCCTTGTTGCTGGTAAGTCCTTTTCATTGTCCCTCATAAACTTTTCCATTTCAGATTCAGATCTGATGCGCTTTTTCACTCCTCCAAACTCAAATGCCAGTCCTTCCGGTAATTCCCATCTATACCTTATTTTCATGTCCTTCAAAATTTGGACTAAGGCTTTATATTTTTTCCAATCAAGCAACACCGATCTAGGTAACTCCTTCATAATAATCACCGTCTTGCCATCAACCTCCAATGGGTCTTGGAATTGCTTGCTCACAATCATTTCTTTCATATTTCTGGTTGTAAATTGCACAATCACGTCTCTTGGTAACTTCCTCTGGGTCGCAAGTCTTGAGTTTATACGATACACCACATCTAGGATAGCCACGATTTCTTCTTCTTCCTTCCCCAGGTATCCAGCTAACACTTCAGCAACTTGCTCTTGAGCTGCCTTTCCCTCCATCTCCGGCAAACCGCGAAACCTTAGCTGCTTTTCCATATACTTGCTCTCCGCAATAGCCATTCTGTCCCTCATCGTCCTCATATCTGTCTGTTGCGTGTCTGAGAGATTCTCCATCGCCTTCTCCACCACGTTAACTTTTTGCTGTGTTGCTTCCATTCCCTTTTTCATTTCTGCCAATTCACTTTTAACTGTCTCTTTAACTTCTTTGATCTCTTTCACCAGCTCCTGCTGGACCTTTAACATTTCCGAAAATCTTTTGTCTAAATTTTCCATAGCCGTCTGCCACTCTTTTTTCGACATCGTGGGGCTTGACTTGCCTCGCTCCCACGAATCTGCTCGTTTCCTTAACTCCGTGGCGCTTGGCTAAGTGTACCTTTAATTTAATTTAATTTAATTCAAATGTCCCGGTTTCAAAAGGAAAAAAAAAGCACTTACAAAATCCAAAATGCCGGGCGTCTTTTCTCTATGGTTTTTCTATATTTTTGTAATCCAATATGGCATACTTCCTCTTCTGCTGAAGCCCGTGCCCTTCCCTCTTCAAAGATGGCGATTGCCCTCTTCCTGTCTGCCTTAGGGCCGTCTCTCTCCAGCAGCTCTATCACAATTACGTACTTCCTGTTTCCCATCTCCTCACAGCAGCTCTCGCGATGGTAGAAGCTTTCTCACAGTCTATTATCTCCTCACAACCACAGGTATGAACAACAATCCTCCAATTTCTCTAATTACTTCTTTTAGCTTAGTCCTTTTACTAATCTGTTTCTTGCCGAGTCTTCCTCTACTTTTAATCAAACTGTTGCAGTTTAAAAGTCCCCTTTAATGCTTCTTTACTTTAAGTAATTCATCCCGTTTCAAGAGATAGTGATCTTTACCTTTTCAAACGTCTTTCTGGGTTGTAATCACTGCTTCAAACTCAGGTTCTCTTTCACCTTCTTTCCTCCTGTTGATGCTTGGGCATGTAGATCTTATGCCAGCCGTCACTGGCCCCAGAACTGCCGCAGAGATATAGGCCGACCTGTCTTAGGGTGGGACCTCAAGGGACGGGGGAGAGTCCGTTGTGCAGAACCCCCCCTCGCCCGAGATCAACGCGCCCTGAGGTACTTGAGCGTTCAAAGCCTGTTCTCTGCCTGAGAACAGGGGACCGCGGGCTTGTTTGCCCCCGCCGGTCACTAAAAATGGCAGCCCGGTCAGCTCTGCTCCCAGAGCTGTGTTAGACCTCCATGGATCCCAAACAGGAAGTCCCCTGTAACACATTCATCTTGACTGCCGCTATTCTTCCCAGCCATGACAGATTTAATTTATTCCATTTAATCAAATCTCTGTCAATTTGCTGCCATAGCTTTTCATAGTTATTCTTGAACAAGTCAATATTCTTTGCTGTAAGCTCAATTCCTAAATATTTTACTTTATGTGCTACTTCACAATTCGTATTTTCCATCAATTCTTGTTGCTTTTGTTTGGTCATATTCTTACATAATATCTTAGACTTTCTCTTATTGACATAAAATCCAGCCAACTCTCCAAATTCCTTTATTTTGTCTAACAACTTTGACATATTTTGTATTGGATCCTCCACAATAACCATCACATCATCCGCAAAAGCTCTAACTTTGTAGGTAAAATCTTTAATTTTTATGCCTCTTATAGCATTGTCATCTCGAATCTGAATCAACAACATTTCCAAAATCAAGATAAACAACAATGGAGATAGTGGGCAGCCCTGCCTTGTACCTTTTCTAATTTCCGGTTTTTTGGTTAAGTCATTGTTGACTACAATTGCTTCACATTGGTCTTTGTAAATCGCTCTTACCGCTTGAATAAATTCTTTTCCCATTTGCAGTTTTTCCATTGTGGTGAACATAAAACTCTAACTTAGATTATCAAAAGCTTTCTCTGCGTCCACAAAAAAGAAACCAACTTCCTTCTCACAGTGTTTGTCATAATATTCTATCGCATTTAAAACAGTTCTCAAATTGTCTTTGATTTGTCTATTTGGAAGGAAACCTGCTTGTTCTTCTGCAATAAATTCCACAAGTCCTTCCTTTAATCTTTCCGCCAAAATTTTTGCAAAAATTTTATAATCATTATTCAGCAACGAAATAGGTCGATAGTTTCTAACATTACATAAGTCCCGGTCTTCTTTTGGTATCAATGATATGGTGGCCTCATTCCAAGACTCTGGAACCTTTTGTCCTCTTAAAATTTCATTCATTACTACCTTCAAAAAAGGTACCAATTCATCTACCAATGATTTATAAAATTTAGCCATAATTCCATCTGGACCTGGTGCCTTGCCTAATTTAGTCGACTGAATAGCTTCTTTTATCTCTGTCTCTGTAATTTCTGCATTCAGCTTTTCCTTCCAATTTTCTGATATCAATGGTAATTTAACTTTATCTAAGTATTGCTCCGTGGCATCCAAATTTACTTCTTTCCTTTGATACAATTTTGCATAAAATTTAAAGAATGCTCTACTAATCGCTGTTTGATCAGTCAATGTCATTCCATTTTCTTGAATCTTAGTTATCACCTTTTTTTCTCTTTTCTTTTTCAGCTGCCACACTAAGTATTTCCCAGGTTTATTCGCTCCTTCGAACGACTTTTGATTCAATCTCTTCAATTCCCATTCCAACTCTTTATTCTCCATTGCTTTCAATTGTTCTTGCAAAATTTTAATTTCTTGATATAATTTCTTTTTCCCTGATCTTTTCTTCAGCTGTACCTCCTTAGTTCTTATATTCTCCACAATTTCTTTCTTTTTTTCCTCTTTTCTCTTTTTATCCCTTGCATTTAAGTCCATCAATACTCCTCTGATAACTGCCTTATAAGTATCCCAAACTTTATGAGTTGGAATGGTATTATTCTAATTATACTGTATAAAGGATTTGGTCTCTTTTTGTAACAGTTCTAAATTGCCCTTTTGCTGCAGCAAATCCTCATTAATTCTCCATCCTCGTCTTTTGGAGCATTTTCCGAACTTCCACATAATTGGATTATGATCTGAGCCTACTTTTGGCATTATCACATCTTTTGTCCATACAACCAAATCCTTAGAGGCCCAGATCATATCAATTCTTGATAATGTCAAGTGTCTTGGTGAAAAATACATATACTGCTTTGCTTTAGGATTATTCCTTCTCCAGATATCCTCCAAATTCTCCTGATCCTTCATTTCAAAGAAGGATTTTGGCAATAATCCTCTTTTCTTTTGTGCACCCTTTGTTTTTTTGTCAACATCTAAAGCCGTAACTCCATTAAAATCACCTGCCAAAATTATTTGTGAGTAAGTTAGTCCATCCAGTTGTTTCTGTAAATCCTTAAAAAAATTGTCCTTAGCTCCATTTGGTGCATAAATCCCAATCAGCAAAATTTTTTCCGTGTTCCAAATAATTTCCACAGCTATGTATCTTCCTTCCACATCGTTAAATATCATTTTAGGTTGCAGTTCATCTTTAATATACAGAACTACTCCTCTTTTTTTTTGCTTCGATGAAGCTGCAAGTTCCCTTCCCAATTTCACATTTTTTAAATATTTCACAACTTGTTTCTTAATATGGGTCTCTTGTAAGCAAATTATATTACAATGCTGTTTAGATAACCAATGGAAGATAGTTTTATGTTTAGAAGGTGAATTAAGTCCATTTACATTCCAAGATATGATTTTGCACTCCATGATCAAATTCTAGATCTTTTAGGTAAGTCTTTTTCATTGTCCATAAAGAATCTCTCCATCTCATGACTGGACATAATTGTCTTTTTAGCTGTTTGAAATTCAAAACTCAGACCCTCTGGTATCTCCCATCTGTATCTAATATTCAAATCCTTCAACATTTGAACCAATTCTCTATATTTCTTCCTCTCCAACAAAACTCCCCTAGGTAACTCATTATTCACACTCTTTTTCCAGCAATTTCCAGAGGGTTTTGAAACTGCTTACTCACAATATCTTCTCTTGTTCTTTTTGTTGTAAATTGCACTATCATATCTCTTGGTAGATTTTTTTGGGCTGCATATTTTGAATTAATTCTGTACGCCACATCCAGTAAAGCCGCAATTTCTTCCACTTCTTTATCCAAAAATTCTGCAAGTATTTCTGATATCTGCTCTTGGGCTGACTTTCCTTCTGCTTCTGGGACTCCACGAAATCTAAGTTGTCTTTCCATGTATTTACATTCCATCACGGCCATTCTTCCTTGCAAACCCTTAGTTTCTGTCTTAAAAGAAACAGACAGTTTGTCAACTTCATCCTCCATTACCTTCACTTTCAACTGCGTTGTTTGTAACTCCTTCTTGACCTCATCAATACTCTTGGTTACTTCAGCCACCTCCGATTTAAGTGTCTCTTTAAAATCTTTCGCCATATCCCTTATCATGTCCTTGATCTCTTTATTTCCATCCGCCACTTTCTTGTCCAAACTCTCCAGTGCCGACTGCCACTCCTTCTTCGACATCGTGGGGCTGGCTTTACCTCGCTCCCACGAGTCCGCTCTCTTCCGCAACTCCGTGGTGAAAGTAATTTATTATTTTCAAGATTAAGTCCTTTGTTTAAAACAAATTCTTCTCAAATTAAACAATTCCGGTATCCAAAATGGTGGGCGTTTTTTCTCTATGGTTTTAACTCGAAGCTTCTGCCCTTACCCTTCTCTAAGATGTCCCACTTCCGCTTAAGTTGAGGTCTTGCCCTTTCCCTTTTCCAAAATGGCACTCTTCCTTTTCCAGGTTCCCTTTAACCGCCACTTCCAGCCAGTTACTCTATTGCTTTGACGCACTTTCTGCTCCGTCGCAGTCACACAGTGGTTCTCGTGTTTTTTCAGGTTTCCCACAGTTCGCTATCTCTCTTAGACCGCAGGTATGTAAACAATAATTACTTTTCCCGCTCTAATTCTTCTAAGTAAATTCTTTTTAACTCAGTCACTTTACCGGAGCATAGCCAATCTGTCCTTATAACTTAGCAATCTTTATCTTCCAAATTAATTCAGTTCTTCTTACCAAATTTCTTCTCAGAAAGAGAGATAGCAATCTTTACCTTAATAGTTCTATTTGCGGGTTGTAATCGCTGTTTTGGTACTCAAAATATTCCAAATTAATCCAAATTAGTTACTGAAGCTTGGGTACGGTGATCCTATGTCAATTGAATGACTCCAAAGCCACTGCAGAGATCTTTGCCATCCTTCATCGAGCGGGACCTCAAGGCTGGGTGGGCGATCGTTGCGCAGATCTCCCCCCACAGCCGAGATCGACACACCCTCTGGATCCTGAGTGTTCACGCCTGTTCTCCGCCTAAGAACAGGGGGCCACGGGCGATCTAGCACCCCACTAGCCCTCACAAACAGCGGCTCGGACAGCTCCACTCTCAGAGCTGCATCAGACCACCATGATCCCAAACTGGAAGTCCCAACCTTGTGTCCTTCTGCATGCAAAACATATGCAATAGGGCTGAACTATGGTCCTTAACTAAAAAACAGTATTTTGAATTTTTGTAGGCATGGTGCAGATCTTCTGGTGAACAAATAAATACATATTGAAGACATGAAGCTGCCTAATAATGAGTCAGACCGTTTGTCCATCACAGATTTGCCAATTCCAGGTTGGGAAATTCTTGGAGATCTTTTGGATGGACCCTGGGGATGGTGGGGTTTGAAAAGAGGAGGGACCTCAGTGGGGTATAATTCCATAAAGTCTACCATCCAAAGCACTCATTTTCTTTTGGGGAAACAGATATCTGTAGTCTGTAGATCAGTTGTAATTCCAGGAGATTTCCACGCCCTGCTTGGAAATTGGCAACCCTATTAAATCCTCCTAACCAGGCAGACTGAAAACTTGCTGGAAAAAACTACCTAATAAAACCTACAGATACATGTAAAGTGAAGTGCCATTTCACCACAAGGTTTTCTTTGTGATATGTTGGGATAAGCTTTACCAAATGAATGTTTTTCATCCATGCACCTACCAAAAGCATTTGAGTCCTTAGATTTTACTGTCAGGTGACTGGCTGGCAACAAGACAAAGAGTTGCATATCATTACATCCTTAGCTCTCTCTAGCCTTTCTGTATGCCACTATTGCTTTTTCATCCATGTTGATGCTTGTATAGCCAGCAATGCTTTGTCATTTATTCATTCTCATGGTGTGATTGATTTTTTAGCAAGTGCTCATTGTAGGAAATGCCTTCCTGAAAAGGTCAGGTTGGTGCTGCCTAGGCTTTTGAAACACAAGGCCTAAAAATAAAGTATTGCACGCATGACTATAAATAACAGACTTCAAATATTTTTGCAACACATGATGCTGGTGAATGTAATCTTTGACCAAAAAGATGGATTAATTGAACTTTTTTAGCATAAAGTATATGTTTTGATTCATCAATATATAGGAACTTCCTGAAGTTCCACTTTTAAAAAAAAGAAATTAAAACCATATGCAAATCAAGAAAGCAAAAGAAAGTAAGAACACAATCACCCTGATGCATATACATATGAGCTATTTGCCACATATGCTTCAACAAGCTCATTGGCGTAACCATGCTGTTGTCTCATTTTAACCTAACAACAATCCTGTGAGGTAGGTTAGTCAGACCAAGCATGATTTACTACAGGCCACACAATTGGAGTGTGAAATTTGAGCCAAAGTATCCTACACACAAACCAAGTTCTTTAGGCAGGACATCAAATAAAATAACAAATTTTATAGTATGAATACAACAATTCATAAATGTAAATATTTTAGAAGAAACCATTGTCATTACTGTTTAGTTATAAAAATAATGTCAAAATCCTCTTCTCGAGGAATATTAAGATGAATATTAAGAATGTTAAGACCCTGTTCCCTTCCCCCACCTACAGATGGGTGGTAGATGGCAACCAGAGCTGTGGCTTTTTCAGTGATGGCACCGTGCCTTTGAAATGCCCTCTGCCTTGAGGCTTGCCAGATGCCTTACTTTCCTTTAGGCTTCAGGCTAAACATTTTCTTTTTACTGGTGCTGCCAGTAAAAAGCATCATGACCCTCTGAGGTCCTCCTCTTCCCAAACCTCTCCTTCCTCAGGCTCCCCCCTCCCCCCCAAATCTCCAGGAATTTCCCATCCTGGAGCTGGCAACTCTTATTTTTTTACTCAAGCTGTAACACAGCTGTTTTACAGTCTGTATCTAACCTGAGGACTGTTTTATTATTTTAGGTGGCTCCATGTTAGTTTTATGTTTTCATTCCCTAACATGTTTTTAATAACTTGTTTAGTTTTGCTGTATTGTTATGACCCACCTTGAGCAGTTCTCTGGAGAAATATATGTACAAAATTAACTTAATAAATTATCAATAGTATAAAATATATTTGCACTGCTTCACGCACAATTAGCAAATGTTTTCTCTTTCCAGAAGCATACATTCCAAAAGTTTTTTTTAAAAAAGGTTACTGCATACCCTGTGCTATTTCTCTCATGTTTAATTGATACCTACAGCAATCGTGAGAAAGACAGCTTCTCTTTTCAGCATAACAAACCCATCAAGATGGGTGTTTCTCGGACGCTTGACTTGGCACTTTTGTTTTGAATTGAAAATAACAGAATATGAAGAAAAGAGCTGCCTGCTCTTGTTGCAGGGCACATGCTATGAGCAAACAGGGCAATATGATGCCAAAAACATGTATAAGCTTATGTGCCATTTTTCCTCTTCAAATTCCCTCTGTGATGCCATCTCAGATTTACAGCTGCAGCAGAGTGTTGTGTCAAGTATATCTAGTTACTGTTCAGACAGAGATCCCATTGGTCCCCAGAAAATGTAGGACCTACATGGCTCAGACTCCTACCAAATATATAAATGTGTGGCATTTGATTTTGCAAGTACATTTGCAAGCACATGATATTTGTAAATACTGGTGATCCTCAGCACGAAAGATATTGATTTGTATTTAACTGGACAGATGGTCTGTTTTTCTCCAAGATCTGGCAATACCTTGGAAACATGAAAGCAAGATTCTCTCTATTTCCACTGTTTTCTTTTCAGAAAATCTGAAGCATATTCATCAATAAGTTGGTCCTGTATAAAATCCTCGGAACAGCTTCAAAACCACAAGACTTAGTTGACTGTGAAGAATCAATAGCATCATTTTATTTTCCTGCTGCCTCTATAAGCAAAAACCATGGGTCTACAGAAGGAAATATCCTTTATGTTTTTTCCCCGAACGTAACTATGAGATTCTTTCTCCCCCCACTCCTCAATAGTACTATGAAAATATTGCTGAAGTACCACAGAATTTAATACATTATCAGGACATATTTCTGGAAGGTCTCTGATTTCTAGAATGTTTTCCATTTTTTAAAAAAATGCATATGCATTAACTGTGTGTTCCTGCATACTGGAGCGAGGGGAGTCCAAGAAGTACATGCATATGGACATAGTGCTAGGAGAAATTTCAATTGCTCCCCAAGGATACTATATCTGGCTGTTGTCTCCATTGTAAACAGTGGTGGTGAGGACCTTGATGGGCTATGTTATGTGATGTGTTGCCATGTATAATGCAAATTATTGAGTGGGGTGGTGTGCACGGCTATGAACTGAGGGGCACTGTCTTTGAGATTTGAATACTATTCATTCTTGGCATATAGTAAGTTACGGTAGTAATCTTTTCATACACTATATTAAAAACAAGCATGTTTATTAAAAGGACTTTTATTGTTACAGAGAAAGTCTGGGTGGACTTAACCTGTAGCCCCTGAAGAAGTTTATTTATGAAACATGAGGTTTGAATTACTGGCCCCTTGTTGGGCTAGGAGGTTGTAGCATCTTCTGGGGCCCCGGTGTTCATGGTCCTACCTGCAAAAGAGAAGATAACAGGATTATAGTCTTCTTGATTACCATTAAAGACTTACCTTGATCACAGAATTTCCCTTTCTATGCACCTAAAGGAGAAGAAAAGATCACTTTACCTTCAAGAATTTGCATGCTATAGGGATTTACTATTTGTGCGTGGCCAACATCCTTTTGATATTGTATGTAAACTTATGGTATATGCATTATTGACTGTCACATGATTGCTATTGTAAACGGGCATGTTGGAATGTTGATTGAATTTTGTATGAATTTTTAAAATATTTATGAGTATTTATATAAGCACATTGGCACTTTGTATAGCTGTATGTTAGTATTTACAAATTCATACTTGGATTTCTTGTTATTTACTGAGGCCCTTGATACCCCCATTCCTCTGGTTGTGGGTTTCCCACTTCTTAAGTTGGCAAATTGGGGAGGGCAACATTGAGTCTCTCTCTCTCTCTCTCTCTGTCACACACACACACACACACACACACCCTGTGTGGGTAGGTGTGTGAGAGAATGTGTATTTCAGTATATTTCTTCTCTCTGTGTATGGAAGAGAGTAGTGTGTGAGAAAATGATTCTGATTGTGTATATATTGCAAAGAACAAAGTTTGATTATTGACCATAAAATGCAAATTGATCGGTTTTGCTTGGGTATTAAGAACTCTCCATGGATCCACTTGCTACGTAGTCTCTTTGGTTTGGCTCACTTTCTTAAATTTTCCCTTTTGGGAATAAGAACAACATGAGGGTGGCAATTTTGGGTGAGAAAAGGGTTAAAATGTCTTCCCATCCAGTTTCTTCCTCTCATAAATTGCAATCCCAAGGGCTATTTTATGTTTTAAAAATCTATTTAAAAGATCAGAAAACTACACACATCAGGTAATTCTGCCTAACTGACATGGAAATCTATGTCTGGGCATATAACTTCAGACTGTAAGTGGGGACTTACATGACTGAATGTTCCCTCAAACAAAATTATTCCCTGCACACGTCAAACTAGCACAGCATGAAGAAGACTAGGCTAAAATGTGTCTAACAGCTTCCCAAATTCAGGGAACTTTTTGTGTGTAGGATCATTTAGTCGTGTGAGCAGCCAGCAGTCTAACATAGGACTCAGACTACACAGTGTCAGGGCTTGTCGCTGCCGCCACTGGGCAGGGCCCCAGCTGGGCCAGCCCTGACATCAGAGGGGCACCAGGGATACTGCAGGACCCTGCTCTGTGGAAGGAGGGGTGGTATACATCACCCTCTCAGTCCACTCGTTGGCCTGCTCAACCTGGCCTGCTTACCCTCTGCGTCCTCCATCATCTCCTTCTCCCAGAACTCTCCTCCAAGCCTCCACTCTCGCACTGCTCTGCTCTCATTCCACACCATCACTCCTTACTCACACCCACCACCTCAGAGCTCTTCCTAGCCACCTTATATAGGGTTTCCTTTCCCCGCCCTGCCCTCCTTCTAGGCTTGTTCCCTCTCCTGACTTGGCCCAGCTGTGCCTTCCCTCAGGTGTTTCCCTCCTACCACTAATCCCTTTTTGACTTCCTTGCCTTGCTGGCAGGGTGGGGTTGAATGTGAGCCATCCCCAGCTGAGGTCTCCTTGGCCTTGCTCACAAGGAGCTGCCTTAGCCGGCTTCTGTGCTGCTGAGCATGCCTGGCCTTGCTCGCGAGGAGCTGCCCCAGCCAGGTTATGTGCTGCTGAGCATGCCTGGCCTTGCTTGCGAGGCGCTGCCCTGGCCAGCTTCTAGGCTGTCTGCTCATTGATGCCGGGCGGGGCTACCCATCTCCTCCCCCAGAATGCCTGTGGCAGCTCCACCTGGAGGGGCTTGGCTCCTAGCACCTCCTGAGCCAGGCTGCTGTCCTCTAGCTAGGGTGTGGCTCTGGGCTGTAGTGGCTGCTTCTCGTCCTTGGCAGGTAAGGGCTCTGTTTGGGCTGTTGCTGGGTCCCTGTTCCCCCTGCCTTGGCCCTTTGCCTCTGTCCTGCTTAGCCCCCTCTCTTCCCCCTGGAGGGTGGGACTGGCTGGTCTCCCCCTGCTCCCCCCAGCCCTCGGAGGCTTGGGCCTTTCGCCACTTCCTCCTGGAGTGGGCAGGTTCTGGACCTGGTTGCTGGCTGGGGTGGTAGGACCACTGCCTCCTGGTTGCCTCTCACTGCTCTCTCCTGGCAAGTCTGGGGGCTGGGACCCAGACCCCGGGCACACACCCCACTTACCTTTGAGTTGTGGGGGTCGGGGTCAGTCTTGAACATGCGGGACATGAAGTCCGCGTCCACATGCTGCTCCCCCTTGCGGTACTTGATGGTGAACCGGAAGGGGAGGAGGGAGAGGTACCACCGTAGCACACGGGGGTTGTGCGCCTTCATGCGGTGGAGCCACTGCAGGGGCGCATGGTCCATTAGCAGGACAAAGGGATTATTGGCCAGGTAGTATTGCAGGGCCCCCACAGCCCACTTGACAGCTAGGGCCTCCCGCTCCACAGTTGCGTAGCTTTTCTCTTTTTTTAAAAAATAATTTTTTATTGGATGGGTTTACAAACATAAACATAAAAATCGTTATCATTTTCCACCCCATTGCATTTTCCCCATCCTTCGGTGGGATCCAGCGGTGCACTGGGGTGGCAGCTGGGACGAGTTGGGTGTGGATCGCCGAGACTGTGCTCCCTGAGTCCAACAGGGCCTGTAGGCTCTGCCGGCCTATCCTCACGGTGGCGCCCAGACTCTGTACCCTCTTGCCAGCTGGCGGGTTAATTTCCCAAGCCAATGCACATACCACTGGCGAGGAGGCTGTGGGGGCACAGGCTTGCATCCGCTGCTCCACTGCCTGCGTTAGCTCCGCCTGAGCTGTTTGGAAGGTTGCCTCCAGCTTCCTCCACATCCCATCCAAGCATTCCTCCAGCCACAGCCTGAGGTCTGCTGGGGCTGCAGCATTGGGATACATCCCTGTGACTGGCGCCTGTGGTGGAACGACTTTCCCCGTATGGGCCACCAACTTGTCAGGGCTTGTCGCTGCCACCGCTGGGCGGGGACCCAGCTGGGCCAGCCCTGACATCAGAAGGGCACCAGGGAGACTGCAGGACCCTGCTCTGTGGAAGGAGGGGCGGTATACATCACCCAGACTCCTTCTCAGTCCACTCACTGGCCTGCTCAACCTGGCCTACTTACCCTCTGCGTCCTCCATCATCTCCTTCTCCCAGAACTCTTCTCCAAGCCTCCACTCTCACACTACTCTGCTCTCATTCCACACCATCACTCCTTACTCACACCCACCACCTCAGAGCTCTTCCTAGCCACCTTATATAGGGTTTCCTTTCCCCGCCCTGCCCTCCTTCTAGGCTTGTTCCCTCTCCTGATTTGGCCCAGCTGTGCCTTCCCTCAGGTGTTTCCCTCCTACCACTAATCCCTTCTTGACTTCCTTGCCTTGCTGGCAGGGTGGGGTTGAATGTGAGCCATCCCCAGCTGAGGTCTCCTTGGCCTTGCTCACGAGGAGCTGCCCTAGCCATCTTCTGTGCTGCTGAGCATGCCTGGCCTTGCTCGCGAGGAGCTGCCCCAGCCAGCTTATGTGCTGCTGAGCATGCCTGGCCTTGCTTGCGAGGCGCTGCCCTGGCCAGCTTCTGGGCTGCCTGCTCATTGATGCTGGGCGGGGCTACCCATCTCCTCCCCCAGAATGCCTGTAGCAGCAGCACCTGGAGGGGCTTGGCTCCTAGCACCTCCTGAGCCAGGCTGCTGTCCTCTAGCCAGGGTGTGGCTCTGGGCTGTAGTGGCTGCTTCTCATCCTTGGCAGGTAAGGGCTCTGTTTGGGCTGTTGCTGGGTCCCTGTTCCCCCTGCCTTGGCCCTTTGCCTCTGTCCTGCTTAGCCCCCTCTCTTCCCCCTGGAGGGTGGGACTGGCTGGTCTCCCCCTGCTCCCTCCAGCCCTTGGAGGCTTGGGCCTTTCGCCTCTTCCCCCTGGAGTGGGCAGGTTCTGGACCTGGTTGCTGGCTGGGGTGGTAGGGCCACTGCCTCCCAGTTGCCTCCCACTGCTCCCTCCTGGCAAGTCTGGGGGCTAGGACCCAGACCCCAGACACACAGATATTTGGGACTTCCATGTTCATGCTGAGGCTGCCCTACCAGGAGTAGCTCAGGACTTCATGGCTGTGATGACAACCATGGAATTGTTCCAGAACATACTTATGCATACACTTATTTTTTTTCCCTGAGGATAAAGTACATGGTTTGATAATGTAGGAATTTCTGATTCTGTCCTTGTTGTGGATTGACTAGTATATGGTCATATTTAAAGCTAGTAAACATACATTCTCACTGTAATTCCTTTGCAATGCATTTTGTAGACAAAATTGCTCACATCTGCTGTGATTCAGAAACTTCAGTTGGACTGGTTCAATCTCAGGAAGTTATTGGAGTGCAGTCAGGTTCTAGTTGTATGGATAACTTTCAGTTGGTGAGGCTGATAAAGTGGACAAACTGCTTCAAAGTGTGCAGGCCATCACATTCAGACCTGACCTTTGTCTAACAAGGCTAATAGTAGCATGCCAGGCTGGGTTTGTTGACTAGGTCCAGGAGGTAATAAATGCCATTCTGTAGGCGGGTGTAATGCCAACTGCGTTGACTGAGGCAATTATGAGACCCTTCTGTAAGAAGGCATCCCCAGACCAAAATAATCCAAACAACTACCACCCAGTGGTCAATATTACATTCTGGGGCAAAGTGCTCAAGTGGGTGATGGCTACTCCACTTCAGGTGGTCTTGGAATTATCTACACCCATTTCAATCTGGGATTCGGGCCTGGCTTGGGGATTGAGATGGCCTTGGGGATCCTAACTGATGACCTTGGCTGGGAGAGTGATGGGGAATGTGTTCTTGTTGATACTCCTGGACCTCTCAACAGCTCTCAGTACCAAAGACCATGGCATCCTTATGGAGATGCTGGCTGGGTTGAGAGTAAGAGGTCACCATTCTCCAGAGGTTCTGCTCTTGACCAATCAGTTCCAGAAGGTGGTGTTGGGGGACTGCTGCTCAGCCCTGTGGTATGTATGCTATAGAGTCCCACAGGCTTCTATCTTATCCCTATGCTATTTAACATCTACATTAAACTGCTGTCATCTAAGGATTTGGAGTGAAGTGCCACCAGTATGCAGGACACCAAGCTCTATTTCTCCTTAACAGCTAAACTTGATGGGTCTGTGGAAGTCCTAAAGAGTTACCTGGAAAAGGCAATAGAATAGATGAGGGTCAGTAAACTGGAGCTCAATCCAGACATGACTGAGGTGCTGTTGGTCAGTGAAGAATTTGCTCAGGGATTGTGGAGCCAACCTGTCCTGGAGGGTGTTGCATTCTGTGTAAAGAAGCCGGTCCATATCAAATATAGGGTCAATGAAGTGAAATCCACATAACCATACCAAAGTCACATTCGATGGTATGACATGAATTCCTCACTAAGCTTAAAACTTTCTCTCATGCAAATAAATGTATTGAAACTGTGTACTTTCTAGTCAAAGTTGTTCAGATGGGATTCTGGGCATCTTTTCACCTTTTAAAAGTATGTTTTTCAATGACAGAACAGCAAAACTTAGTTAAGTAAAGTAACTTATACGTGTTTTACAATAATACCAAAGGACATTCTTTTGTTTTGTTTGCTTCCTTTGTTTAATCAATACTTTATGGTCAGCCAAAGGTCCTTGACTGTCAGGGGTTGGTTACAAGGAACGCATCACCTCTGTGCTGAAAGATTTGTACTGGTTACTCATCTACTGGTTACTCATTATCTCATGTACTGGTTACTCATCATCTGTTTCTGGACACAAGTGGAAGTGCTGGTTCCTACCTTTAAGGCCCTAAATGGCTTGGGGACAGGGTAACTGAAGGACTGCATCCTCCTATACTATCCAGCCCACGAGTTATGAGCTGCCTCTCAAGTCATGCTTTCTGTGCCCCTGCCTTCACAGGTGAGGGGAGTGGTGGCTAGAGGCAGAGCATTTCCTATGGTGGCACCTCCCTTTGGAATGCACTCCCCTTGAGGTTCACCTAGCAACTACTTTTATTTTCTTTAGGCTCCAGGCTAAACATTTTTTTTTATTCACTAGGCTTTTAACCTAGGCTTTTAATTAAGAATTTTATCTCGTCAGCTTTTTAATAACCCACCTCTGTTTTATAGATAATTTTGATGCAGGTTATGTTTTAGTGGCTTGTGTTTTAATACTGTGGGTTTTAATTGCAAGCCATCTAGAGAAGGTCTCTGAAGAGGCAACATAGAAACATTCTTAATAAATAAATCCACCCTGAGGAGTGGAAATTCTCCAGAAAGACAACTCCACTTTAGACTTCTTGCTTTAAGGTGAGTTGTATAGACATAATTATTTTATTACCACAGACTTCTGTTTTTTCACTTCAGATTGATTTTTAGACATATACATTTGCATAAACTAACCCTACCAAATAATGTGATAAGTGGAAAGCTATATCTGCCAGGCTGTTTGCTTCAACATACAACTTACCACATTACCAGGAAGTCTTTTATTTGTTCTTGTTGCCATTGAAAATGACTGGTGTAGGCAATTGAGGGTAGCTGGAAGGTAAGGAAAGGAAAGATATTCTTTAAAGGGGCATCTTTTAAGGTACATCTGTCTTGTCAAGGGACATTGAGCCATGTTTTCATAAAGGCCTCATTCTGCAGGCAATTGTTTTCTCCTGCCCTTCAGTAACTTATGTGGTGATGCAGAGTGCTGTCAAGTCATAGTGGATTTATGGCAACTCCTACTGGATTTTTCACAATAAGAGACTAACAGAGGTGGTTTGTCATTGCCTGCCTCTGCATAGCGACCCTGGTTTCCTTTGGAGGTCTCTCTTCCAAAACTAACCAAGCCTGACTTTGCTTAGCTTCTGAGAGCTGATGAGACTAGGCTAGCCTGGGCTATCCAGGTCAGGGCCCAGTAACTTATAGCATATTAAAATTTGGGTAATACAAGCAATCTAACAGAGATGCAGAGGATCATGTGTCAAGCTGAAAAGCAATGCCTTCTGTACCTTTCCAATCCTATAATTCCATCCTGTTGGTTTTAATTGCTGGCTATAATAATGGAATAAATTCAATAAATTTGTGACAGAACTTGTGAGAGAAGGTGCTACCTCAGTCATTCTGGATCTAGATTGTTTGGGACTTTAAAGTGTTAACACTGTTCAGGCCTTAAGTGTTAGAAAATGGCTATGTTCAAACACCCATCAGGTCTTGAAGGGAGTGACACCTTCTCTGTGAAGGCAGGAGGCAGAGGTGTGTAAATAAACAGTTTAAATTCTAGCAGAAACAGAGAGAAAAGCAGGCAGATATTACTGCAGATGGCTAAAGTACCTCAAGGTTACAGGATTTCTCTCTTTAGGAGTCAGATGTGAGGTAGTAGAGAGTGCCTCTTTGCCTCCACCCATATTCTGCTTGTACATTAGTAAATAAAACAAATAATACAAAACATCATAAATCTCCAATACTCTCTCCTCCAAATGGAACCAACCTAGATAAGCACCACCTGTGGAACATTTCACTGCTTGGGGATGTGAGGAGAGCATTAACAATATTCTAGACTAACTGTTCACCCTTCAAAAGCTACCCATATATACCTATACATATATATACCTGAAGAACTTCATCAGGAGAGCTTTAAACTGATGCCGCAAGGGGAAGGGGACGATCGACATGGTGATTTCAATGACAAAGTGAAAACAGTGGGGACCCACCTGGGTAGGAAAGGTCAAACAAAGGTACAAGGTTACAAGTGTCTATATACCAATGCCCAAAGTATGGGCAATAAGAAAGAAGAGCTTGAGCTTCTATTGCAAACAAAGGGCTACGATATAGTAGGAATTACTGAGACTTGGTGGGATGATTCCCATGACTGGAATGCGCTAGTGGATGGGTATGAGTTGTTCAAGAAAAACCGGAAGGGTAGAAGAGGAGGTGGAGTAGCGTTATATGTGAGGAGAGGGCTTGATTGTCAAGAAGTTATGGAGAATGGGGCGGACAGCCTGGTGGAAAGCATATGGGTAGAAATAAGGGGAGGAAGGACAAAGGGTATTATTGTTGGAGTCTGCTACAGACCACCTGACCAGTGAGAAGAAACGGATGCTGCCCTCTTTGAACAGATTGGTAGAGTATCCAGATATCAGAACCTTGTAATTATGGGTGACTTCAACTTCCCCGATGTGTGCTGGGAGACAGGCTCAGCAAAGCGTCATGAATCACACATTTCCTGACCTGCCTGGCCGATAACTTCCTTTTTCAAAAGGTGGAGGAAGCTACAAGGGGCTCGGCCATAGTAGACTTGATATTAACCAACAGGGAAGAATTGGTAGATGAGACGAAGGTGGTGGGGACCTTAGGGGGAAGTGACCATGTCCTTCTTGAATTCCAGTTGCTGTGGGGGGCCAAGGAAGTTCATAGCTGGACTCGTAAGTTAGATTTTCGTAGGGCCAACTTCGATGAACTCAGAGGCTTGATGAGAGTCATTCCATGGGGGAGTGTGCTGGAAGGGAAAGGCGTGAGTGAAGGGTGTGCCCTTCTCAAACACGAGCTTTTGCAAGCTCAAGCCCTCGCTATCCCAGCAAGACGGAAACATGGTAAGGGCTCCAAGAAACCGATGTGGATGAACAGAGAGCTCCAGAATAAGCTAAGGGAGAAAAAGGAAATGTTCAGGAAATGGAGAGAAGGACAGACCTCTAAAGAGGAGTATATGAGTGTTACTAGGTACTGCAGATCAGCCATCAGAGAGGCCAAAGCTCAGTATGAGCTGGGTCTGGCCAGGAGGGCTCACTACAATAAGAAAAACTTCTACAGATATGTGAGAAGCAAATGCAAGGTAAAAGAGGCAATTGGACCGCTGTTGGGAGTAGATGGAGAATCTCTGATGCAGGACAGAGAAAAAGCAGACAGGCTTAATGACTTTGTTGCCTCTGTTTTCTCCCTGAAGAACTCAGGCACATCTAGAGATAGTAGAAAATGTGGCAGGACACCTGAGTGGCTAATTGACATTGACAGAGAGGTTGTGGAGAGGCATCTGGCTGCACTGGATGAATACAAATCCCCTGGGCCAGATGGGGTGCACCCAAGAGTGCTGAAAGAACTTTCTAGAGAACTTGCAGAACCCCTGTCCATCATCTTCAAGGCCTCCTGGAGGACTGGGGATGTGCCACAAGATTGGAGAAGAGCAAATTTTATCCCAGTCTTTAAGAAAGCGAAGAAGGATGACCCGGGAAACTACAGGCCGGTCAGTCTGACTTCTGTTGCTGGGAAGATATTAGAACATATTTTAAAGGGATCAATCTGTAAGCATCTGAAGGACCACTCAGTGATCCGGGGAAGTCAGCATGGTTTTGTTCCTAACAGATCTTGCCAGACCAACCTGGTTTCCTTCTTTGATCGAGTGACCAGCTTACTCGGGAACTCTGTTGACGTGATTTATCTGGATTTCAGTAAAGCTTTTGATAAGGTCCTCCATGACATTCTGATGGGCAAACTGGAAGACTATAGACTGGACTGTAGGACAGTTCGGTAGATAGGGAACTGGTTGGAGGACCGCACTCAAAGAGTGGTGGTCAATGGCGTTTCATCAGATTGGAGGGAGGTGTCCAGTGGGGTGCTGCAGGGCTCGATTTTGGGCCCAGTACTTTTCAATATTTTTATCAATGATCTGGATGAAGGAGTGGAAGGGCTGCTCATTAAATTTGCTGATGATACCAAATTGGGAGGAGTAGCAAACACCCAAGAAGATAGAATTAAAATTCAACAAGACATGAATACTCTGGAGAAGTGGGCAGCTGTGAATAGGATGCAATTCAACAAAGACAAGTGCACAGTATTACATCTGGGCAACAAAAATGGGAAGCACAAGTACTGGATGGGGGATACTCTTCTGGGCAGTAGTATGTGTGAAAGGGATCTTGGGGTAAGAGTGGACTGTAAACTAAATATGAGCAGTCAGTGTGATGTGGTGGCAAAAAAGGCCAATTCAATCTTGGGTTGTATCAAAGGGGCCATAGCGTCGAAATCGCAGGAGGTCATAGCCCCTCTCTATACTGCCTTGGTCAGGCCATACCTGGAGTATTGTGTGCCGTTCTGGAGGCCTCACTTCAAAAAGGATGTGGACAAAATCGAGAGGGTGCAGAGGAGAGTGACAAGAATGATCAGGGGTCTGGAGACTGAGCCCTATGAGGAAAGGCTGAGGGCCTTGGGAATGTTTAGTTTGGAGAAGAGGAAGTTGAGGGGGGACATGATTGCTCTCTTTAAATATTTGAAAGGCTGTCATTTGGAGGAGGGCTAGGAGCTGTTCCAGTTGGCAGCAGAGGGTAGGACCCGAAGCAATGGGCTTAAATTACATGCACAAAGGTACCGGCTGGATATTAGGAAAAACTTTTTCACGGTCAGAGTAGTTCAAAAATGGAATCAGCTGTCTAGGGAGGTGGTGAGCTCCCCCTCACTGGCAGTTTTCAAGAAGAGGCTGGATGAATACTTGTCAGAGATGCTTTAGGCTGATCCTGCACTGGGCAGGGAGATGGAGTAGATGGTCTGTATGGCCCCTTCCAACTCTATGATTCTATACACACAGAGAGAGATACACACAAACCCTATATATGATATATAGCATATCACAGTAATTCAAACAGGAAAGTATATGAGCACCTAGGGTTGTGTAAGGGAATTTTATTTTTAGTACTCTGCGTTTTAATTTGTATCCCCTTACAGCCAATGACTTTACACAAAAAAAGACACCAAATGCAGTGATTTTCAAAGGAATATGGGTTTATTAGTTTTATATTGCTAAGCCCATGACACATTGGTAGAAATGTGTAAAGATCAGTTCAATTTGGGGGCTTTTTATACCCTTCAGTTCTAATTGTTTACAGAAAAATTGTTTCTTGTTTCCAGAATATAAGATCAATGGTCAATACAAATAATTCTTCAGAAGTTCATTTCTCCAGGAAATATGGCACCAACAGGCCTAGGTGAAAGAACAAATTAGTTCTTGTAGTATGAACATATTTAAATATCTGGAGCCATGCTTTTGTTATGGGTATAAAACCTAAGAGACAGCTTCTTCAAGGCAAGGAAAATGAAAACAAAAGTAATGTTGACATTCTCTCCTTACTGTAGGTTCATCGGCCCCAAACGAAGTGCAGGAATGCTCCCGCAGCCAGTGCAACCATGTCACTTCCAGAAGTGACGTCGCTGCAGCTGTTGGGAGCACACAAGCAGCATGTGTTCCTGAGCGGCCAGCTGGTGGCGGGTGACCTCTGGGAGCTTGCCACCTCCTGCCAACCACTGGTGGGTCAGTAGGCAAGGTGGCAAATCCCCAGGAGTTTGCCCACCACTGGCAGGCACCTGGGAACCCTATGAGCACCTATGACATAGGTCTGCATGAAATATTATTCAGAAAGAAATATTTTGCTACTCCTTTCAGCCTTGTGGCAATCTGTTGCTGCTTCCATCAAGGGGAAAAAAGGGAGTGAGAGAGAGAGAGAGAGAGAGAGAGGAAATACTTGATGTCTGATGAGTTGTGACATTTATATACAGGAGTTAAACTCTATACACAGTGTACGTTGTGGAGGAGTTTCCTCTCCTCCCACCGTTCTTCATGAAGCCAAGTGCATTCGAGCGCAAGGTGTGGAAGATGAGAAGTGCTTGGAATGTATGACGATGGATGGTTCTGAATAATGTTAAATTTTTAATAACTCAGAAGTTGGTATGTCATCAGTTGAACAGCGGTAGATCAGAAAAAGGAATAAAAAGCGCACGGAAAGCTCTCTGCAAGATAGAGCACCTGTTGACATTCATCTCTTTCCTCACCAATCTCTCTGAAAGATGCTGCTTACTCAGAAGCCTTTTGCTGTGGTGAGTCAGGTGCTCCTCCTGATTGCTAACCTGTGCCAGGAACACCCGTAGGGATTAAAGTGGGACATGTTCTGGAGAGGGATGGTGAGGGGAGATCTACCTGATGGGAACAGTCTGCCTCTTCTATCATTATTTTTCTAATTCTTCAAGATGACTAAAGACAACTCTTGATTTTCTTTAAATAAATACAGAAGGAAACCATAACGTAGCATTTCTTTCTTTAAAAAACAAAAACAAATTCCTTTCCCCTTGGTAAGCCAAGAGAGGGGGAAAGAAAAATTTCTTTAAAACCATTAATCTAATACTGTTTGCTTCTGTAGTATATTTTCTTAAGGATAGTTATGAAAGCACTACCTAAGTGCTTTACAGTAATGAAAGTACTTCTTCACATCTGGTAATTAACTTATGGAATTCACTCCCACAAGATGTAACGATGGCTTTAAAAGGGTAAGAAAAATGTCAAGGAGGATAGGTTTATTGAGGGTTATACAGAAGAGAAACTATATCTCTGTATATCAGAGGCTGTGAAAAACCAATGACATGGGTTATTATGTGTACTTTGGCTAATGTATTCAACATCCACTCCCCATAGTTATTTGTTTGACCACTGTTGGAGCCAGAATCCTGAACTAAATGGGCAGTTCTTTATGCCCCCCCCACAAAGGAATATAATTAAATGCAATCTGGTCAACAATGTATTAAGCACAAGATGAAGGTGATGATAAAAGATGAAGGTGGGGAATGCTCCACTCATTCCAATGTAAAAAAAAAGTTCTTGCTTTATTCTTAGAAAAGAAGTGGTATACATAATGGCATCGAGCATGACAAATGAGTGAACCATTTCTGTATGTCTTGTGACACAAGCAATATATCAGCAATATATCACATAATCAATGGAGAATTCAGATGACCTCTGAACATCCCACTGCCATAATGGGGTTTTTCTTCTTAGTAGCATCTCATAAGACTCTTGTTCTCAGAAGACAAAAGGGTATTCTCACAGTGTGATGAAAGTTTCACAGAACATCTCACAGAGTATATGATAAAATCCTGTCTCTCCAACTACAAAATGTATAAGAGTTGTATTAAAATTTTTCATTAACTTTAAGGAGGCCTTGATGAGATATAGGCTCTTTTCACATAGCATTGGCTGCTGGTTGCTAGTGGATTTTTTTGGTGCCATTTAAGAGCCAGTGATTGACAACATCCACAGGTCCATCCCATGGCCATAGTCGTCATTTTAGAAGCATTTGTAAAGGCATTTTTTTAAAATTCCTCAAGGTCCTAATTTAGAATGTGTGAACAGTGTGACAACTCCAGGATCTCTTCTCCCCCTCCCCCTACATCTTTTCAGGTGCCAAAACAGCAATGGGGGCTATATATCTTACTATATAAAAGGCTAAGTGTATTCAAAACAACCCTACCCTGGTGCGCCACCAGAGGATGCTGCTGTCGAGGGAAACCCAGATGAGGCAGCCAGACCTCCAAAGAATATGCCACAGTGGGAAGCCCAGGACGGAATCAGGCATGGTGCAAGTGGCAATGCCTGCCGCCTGCCTTCACCCAGCTGGGATCAGGAGCAGAGCAGGTGGCAATGCCCATCCCTTGCCTTCACCTAGCTAGGACCAGGAGGAAAGTAGGTGGCAATGCCTATCCCTTGCCTTTACCGAGCTGGGATCAGGAGTGGAGCAGGTGGCAGTGTCCTTCCCTGCCTTCACCCAGCTGAGATCAGGAGCGGAGTGGGTGGCAATGCTTGCCCCCCACCTTCACCGAGATGGGATCAGGAGCAGAGCATGTGACAATGCTCGCTCCCCATCTTCACTAAGCTGGGATCAGATGGGGAGCAGGTGGCAATGCCCATCCCCCACGTTCACCCAGCTGGGATCAGGAGCAGAGTAAGTGGCAATGTTCTCTCCCCATCTTCACCAAGCTGGAATCAGATGGGAAGCAGGTGGCAATGCCCATCCCCCACGTTCACCCAGCTGGGATCAGGAGCAGAGTAAGTGGCAATGTTCTCTCCCCATCTTCACCAAGCTGGAATCAGATGGGAAGCAGGTGGCAATACCCGACCCGCACCTTAACCCAGCTGGGATTAGGAGGAAAGCAGGTGGAAATGCCCATCCCCTGCCTTCACTCAATTGGGATCAGGAGCAGAGCAGGTGGCAATGACCACCTCCTGCCTTCACCAAGCTGAGATTAGAAGCAAAGCAGGTGGCAATGCCCAACCCCCACCTTTACCCAGCTGGGATCAGGAGCAAAGTAGGTAGCAATGCCCAACCCCTGCCTTTACCCAGCTGGGATCAGGAGCAAAGTAGGAGGCAATGCTCATTCTCAGCCTTCACCCAGCTGGGATCAGGAGCAAAGCAGGTGGCAATGCCTGTCCCCCTTCACACAACTGGGATCAGGACTGGAGCAGGTTGTAATGGCCACCCCTGCTTCACCCAGCCAGGATCAGGCATGGAGCAGGCAGCAAGGCCTGCCCCTTCACCTGGCTGGGATCATGAGTGGAACAGGTGGCAATGGCTGCCCCCCTTCACCCAGCCAGGATCAGTTGCAGAGCAGGAGGCAATGTTTGCCCTCCCATTCACCCTGCTGGGATCAAGTGCAGAGCAGGTGGCAATGCCCACCTCCACCTTCACTTGGCCAGGATCATGTGCAGAGGAAGTGGCCATGCCTGCCCCCCTGCCTTCATCTAGCTGGGATCAGTGACAGAGGAGGAGGGAATGCCTGCCTGCCCGCCCGCCCCTTTCTAAAGCCCGTTGTATTTTTTTCCCAGAATGGGCTTTTGTTGCTAGTTATTAATATATTAGTGCTATAGAATTGTAGTGACAAGTGTAGCAAGTTCTCTGAATTTCCAGCTGTCCTGCACTTGGTGGGATGATATCCTTGGGAGTTGGTTACCTAACTGGCTGGCCTGCGAGGGAGCTGGAACCCTAGGCTAGTGCAAAGAGAACCAGTTGATCCAGCACTGAAGCTCTACCAAGCCTCAACTGAGGGGTGATCTGATTCTGCTGCATCTGCCAGCAGGGTTAAGGCTCAGGAGGCTCTGCTGTACTCTGGCCATGGTCTTTTATCGCTGTCAGAGTTCTGACCTGAGTCTTCAGGAAGATGGCATGCTGTCAGTCTTGCACTTCACCTTCTCCATGCTACTTCTGCCAGGTTCCTTTGCTCTCGTCACTCCCTCAGCATGGTAAGCAATCTGGAGGGGCTATCAGCCCTAATTCATATCCTGCCTGGTGGGGACCCAGTGGTGGTCTCTGAGGCAGGTGACATGAACATGCTTGCAGATAGCAAGGACTCATTTGCAGGTTCTGGTAGGGTGGTCTTGGGCACTATCAGGGCAAGCTCATCCAGGGCCTCACTTGCAGGCTCTGGCAGTGCGGCTTCTGGTTCATGGTCAGTTGGTTCCTCTGTAGCACCAGGCCCATCCTGACCCTGCTGGTCCTCATGCTCTTCCTCTGAGCCCTCCAGGTTTGTCACTGGCCTGAACAAGGGGCTGGTCAGAGAGGGTCATGACACTAGCTTTCATTTTTAAAAGTAAGACTCTAGTCCCTTCTCTCACAAAAAATATACCTTTTTCCTTATATCTCCATAAGGGAAGGGGCTAACTTTTTTTAAAAAATGAAAACTGGGAATTCAGAGAAGCTACAATACAGTAATAGTGATATTTTTGTGCAAGTTTTGTTTTTAATTCAAAAGCTCTGGTAGCCCAGGGGAATGAGGGTAACCACTTGCCATGCCAGAAAAAACAGCAGTTTGAAACAGCTACAGTTAGTCACATACAATTCATAAAGGATATAAATGTTTGAAACCATTGCCCTCACATCGTTTTACATGAAGTTGGGGCAGCAACGGACAAAAATTGGGTTGAAGCAGAAATGTGAAAGGGGCCATTGTCTCTCTCTCTCTCTCTCTTTTTTAATTACTAACCTCAAAAACTACAAAAAAGGGGAAAAGGGAACAGGGGGAAAGGGAAGAAACAACATATAAAACACACACACTACATCTACAAGTATTGCATTCCCTTCATAATACAATTATTTAAAGTTAAACTTTCTAATATGCTATTAGATTGGTAGATCTTATAAAATACGAACTACAGTCAGGATCAGGTCTTCTCCCCCCCCTCCCCGCATCTCGGTCGCAGCTCTCTCTGAACAGCTACAGTAGCTGCGCTCACTCCCTCCTCCCCATTCCCCCCTTCAGATTCTAAATCCTCTCCTTGCTGGAACTCTTGATGATTAAGCACAAAGTCCCTCAGCTGTACTTCTGATGTTATCTTGTAGGCTTGGTCTTTATAACTGAACCAGATGCCTTCCGGAAATAACCATTTGTATTTTATTTCATGCTTCCTCAGAAGAGCTGCAAACCTTTTATATTTGAATCTTCTTTTCCGAGCTAAAAATGGAACGTCCTTCAATATCTTAACCTTGTTACCCAGAAAGTCCAAGTCCACATTGTACGAATTATATAAGATGGTGTCCCGAGTCTTCTTAGATGAAAAATCGATAATAATCTTGCGAGGCAACTGATGCTTCGTTGCATATTTTGAAGATGTCCGGCGGACTTCCAGAATATTGCTTTTTAACTCTTCTTTAGTTGCCTTTGCGGATGATGCCAAAAGTTCCGACACCAAATCCTTTAAGTTTTCACTTTCCTCCTCCTTCACATTCTGAAGACGCAATACCGTCTGAGCACGATCCACTTGTAACCCTATCAATTGATTCTCCAAAAGCTTTACTTCTTTGTTTGTTGCTTTCATGAGTACTGCATTTTCCCGAGCAGACTGCTCTGCCCCAGATGCTACGTCTTTAATGGTTTTCACTTCGTTCTCAACTGAGCCAACCCTTTGACCGATTTCATTTAGCTTATCAACAAAGGGCTTCATAGCTTCAACGACCAACCATTTAACCACCTCTTCAAGAGACTCTCCTTTCCCCTGCAAAGCAGCCAAAACAGATTTGCCCACAGCAGGGCTCTGCTTTTGCGTCGCCATCTTAGGGGGGGGGGAGTCCACCAACTAAGTTCCAAAACTCAATGAAGGGGAAGATATCTGAACCTTCTTAGCTTCAACTCCCACCAATCCTTCGCATACGCGTGGAATGACAGAAGGGATTCGCTTACTTACAGGTTTTCACCTTAAATCTGCTTGTTGCCGTTCTTCATGGCCCAGCAGCACGTGATGTGCTGCGCAAGTCTGCCAGCCTCTGTAGGAGCAGACAGGCAATTTACCCCCTGCATCGACTTCAGGGGGCTCTTCCCGCAGCACTCCGGACCCTGGCCCCCTCACTGGGAGTCCTGGGGGTTAACCCTCGCAGGTCAACCACCCGGTCAGGCTGCTCGGGCACTTCCTCCTGGACCTGCGGAGAGGAGCGTCCGACATGGCCGGGAAAACGAAACCAAAACCGGGCCATTGTCTCTCAAACTCAATTCCTTATTTATAAAACGGCATGATTATTTCACATGATTCATCTGAAAGAGTGATGTATAGTATCTCAGGATGTGCAGCAGAAAAAAAAATCTGGATATTGGAAATACCATAAATATTCTATATTCCAAATAGTCTTTATTTGGATCTGAATTTAACCAGGAATAATGAATATATTTGGCCATTATTCCCTATGGGGAAAACTTTCTATGGGGCTGGAGGAGCATTTTTCAAGGAAAGTCCACCAAATCTGCAGGGAAGCTAGTCCTTCCTGGCCAAAATCCAGACCCAATGCAAGTTGCAATGCAATCTGAACCAAAAAAGCCCACCAGAAACAAGAGATTCTCACCAGAACTAAACTGAAGCAAGGGAATCAACATCAAACCTGAACAAGGCAGAACAGAATCAATGAATCTCGTCCCTCCTATGGCGTTCATTTCTTTCATTTAGTTTACCTGTAGTGTATATAGTACAGAACCAAACTGAAGCAAGGGAATCCCACCAGAACCATCCTCAAACCAGAGAATCCCAGCAGAACCAGTATAAAAAAAAGAGTATCACAGCAGAACCAAACTGAAGCAAGGACACTGTTGCAAGCCCAACAGAACCAAGAACCAACATCAAACCTTCACCAGACAAGTTTGGGATGCCTGCAAAGAAGGGAGCAACTCACTTATTCCCTCTCTCCTGTCTCACTTCCCCCTCCCCTGGGGGAAAAGTCCTTGGAAAGTTGCACAGAAGAGAAAGAGCTTGCAGGAGCAGCTGGCCAGGTTCAAAAAGGGTATAGCAGTATTTGCTGGATAAATCCAAATATACTCATTCATGTAGTTGGTATCCTGATTTTATTTGGGATTCTCTAATTTGATTCAATATACCCAGATAATACCAATTTAGACATTATCCAGATATATATTCAGTATATTAATTCTGACTCACACAGCCCTAATAGTATCCCCTACAGGGAGCAACCAAGAACATACCTGCTTTGGCTTTCTCTCCAAACTGCCAAAAGAATTCAGGTTTACACATAATAAAACAAGTTCCATAAACTGAGGCAGTGGAATCTACTGGCTATAAGGAATGCCCATAGAAGAGCACATGCTTTGTATCCACAAGACCCGGGGATCACAGGCATAATATAAATTACTGGACTAGACAGATCACTGATCAGATTCTGCATTAGGCTGCTTCTAAGGTTCATAAGTAAAAGTTTTAGAACAAGCAAAGTCATAAATTTTGATATGAGCTGAAAAATTTACTCATTCAATTACTACATTCAGCCTTGGCTAGTTCAGCTGTAAAATTGGATAAGAGCAGCTGGGTAGGTTTGATAAAATTCTTCTGGTTGTGTTCTCATAGCAAAGTTTTTTAAATGCCTCTGTAGAGTTTCATTCTGATAAATGTGGCTATAAAGGGAAAAATTAAACACCCCAAAGTTTCTTATCTCAGTCTTAGATCTGTCTTTTTCTTTTGAAAAAAATGAATTCTCCTTGAATGCAGAACAACGGTTCACAGAAGAATATAGAAGAATGGTTTCCAAGGTTCTTTCCTTGGATTTAGTTAATTAACTTCTTAATCTTTTTCTTTGATGTGTGAATTATACCTTTTATCCCATGCTCTTAAATCCTAAAAAAGCAGCAGTACCTCTTTAAAAATGAGATACTGACCAAAAATAATTTGTGTTCCAAATTAGCAACATTTCATTCCTATTTTCTCCCTGGAAAAATTATCAAAAGTAGCCATCAATGCTCAGGATTTAATAGTATGCTACATCTGGAGTTAGAGAGAAATTTCCTACAGTTCAGATACTTTGACAACTTATGTGTTGTCCTCTACCCAGATTCTCAGATAAGGTACTCAATTTTGTTTCCAGCCCCACACATATCTATTTTCCCACTTTCCCCACTCCAACATCTTTTAAAAATGTCTTTCCCCTTCTTCTTCATCTGGTCTAGCCCATAAGCCTTTGACAAAATTTACTTTGGAACCCCATACAGGAAAGTTGTTAACCTTCACCACTAGGTACGGGTTAACACATATTCTAGAAGGATTACACAGAAATAAATGGAAAAGCAGTGGTTTCCTCATACAAATATCAGAAATACATAGGCTGAAGAGTTTGGTTTTTTTCCAGAAACTTTTACCTTCTAATAATGAATACATTTCTTTAAATTAATAACTTCTTCCAGTTACCCTGAACCCCTTTAAGAGTTTTTCCAGATTCCCAACCATGGTGGTTAAAGGAGGACTTTTTTTCAAGATGACTTAAAGCAACCCATCCTGATTCAGAGACTATGTTGGATGGGCAAAGATGCCTGAGTAAGATGAGAGGGATTTGAAGCAAAAGCATTGATTAAAAAAAAATCCAGAAATGTTCATACTCTTTTTAAAAATCTTTCCTTCAAAATGAAACTGTTTACCTGTTATGTCACAATTTGTTTTTTTAAAAATAAATATTTCTTAAGTGGAGAAAATCAGTGCTTCAGCTAGGCCTGTTCACCTGCTGTCACCAGCCTAGCTAATGCACTGACCTTATATAACACATTTAAATTATGATGTACATTAGGCTATAGCCATATGCATAATTTTTTACATTGGCACATTGAGTATAGAGGAAATGTATGATGCAACATGCCAAAACAATCCATTTGTTGATAAAATACAGAGTAACAATGATTGTCAAGTAAACTGCCTTTTCTCTAGCAAAATAAGTATTTTTGAAAGAGCACCCCATACTGCTCTGGTTTAATATTACCCAGCAGGTAGAGAATTCTGCATATTTTAACACAGAGAAAAAACAGTGTGAATCATGAATACCATGGGGTTGTCAGACCTAAATGACTGTGACATAGATGATGTCAGGAACATTTTATGAAAAAAGTTTAAGATGAATCTAAAACACCGTACAAGGTCTTGCTGGAAAAAAAATATAATGACCTATCCAAGCAAAAAGAATGAATGAAAAGATAAAGATAAACTTGCTTCATTCCTCTCAACTCTATGAATGTAAGAGTTGCCATTCCAAGATGCATGTTGCATTCTTTGCTGAATGTGAATTTTCCAGAGCCATAGTCTTTAATATCATAGCTGAATCAAATGTAAATTTGATTCCATAACTAGATTGCTTAAATTTGCTCAGTGTTGACCTGCGACCTCTGCTTATGAAAAAATGGACATGCTTGATTGCTCCACGTCGACAGAGAGCTTGTTCAATTAAGGCTTACATTATACAATACTGTGCAAAACAACACATACGGAAATTAAACCTTTTCACTATCCATCTGCATCTGAACATTCATAAATTGAAATAAGTGTGAAAGAGCTCCACTCAATCAATTTCAGCTCCATTCCCTGACCTGGTTATTTTATGCATGTCAATATACATTTCTTTAATTAAATGTGGTTCAGTGAACATTAATGGTAAGGAAAACAGAAAGATATTGGGTCTGTTATAGGGATCCAAGATACTGCTGGGGGGGAGGGGAGAAAGAAAGCAACAACAGAAAAGAGATTGATGGGGACAATGCTTTGACTGAAGCAAAAGCTGTTGTGTACATTATCGTAATTATCTTCTATGCTGGGCGACTTCAAAGCAGGATACTAAAAGCATCATTAGTTTTTCCTTGATGATCCATCATAAAGCTAACAATTGCAGAGCTGCGACAAAACCTGCTTCAGCTTTGGAGGAAACAAAGCACTCACTGTTTGAACATTTGCTTTTCATTTGGTGTGGGGAGAGGGTGGGAGAACATTGTTATACTCATGTTAGGTAAATAGAAAGTATTACATGGACCATTGAAATTCCTTAATGAAAGTAAACACCTTTCAGCCTAATCTTCTTTTGCTCTTCCAATATTTTTCATTTCAATCTTAATTGGAAGCTATACAAACAGTTTTCCATAGTCCCTTTCCTTTAGCTTCCCCCCCACTGTTTACTTGTACAGGCAGCAGTGTGTCACCTGCAGGAACCTTTCTACAGCCATCCTGCCACATCCATTGCATAAGTGTTTCTCACAAGGGAAGGGATGCCTTTTGTCAATCTCACTTGGTAATGCAGGACCCCACACAATGACTGGGTGTGCAGCTCTGTGAAGTGCTGATAATGATGTTAAAGGGTGTTAATTAAGTTTCTCGCTGCGATTGCTTTTACTCAGTATATTGCAAATCCTTAAAGGGGGTGGTGGTGTTGCTCTCCAAAAGTTGCTGAGTGCCCTTGAGTGTTATAGACATTTATTTGCCTTCAGGTATGTGTTATGCAGTGGAGAGGGCAAAGTAGGGGGGATCTGATCAGCTTGAATTTTCTTCCATGCTATCTTCTTTCATCTGTGAGAGATGAACTGCAAACTGTACAGTGCTTATGATTCATAAGAAATAAAGCAGAACGTACGGTCAAAAACATCCTGGCGTGCAAATGAAATTTAGATGATCTTGAATACTTGTTCATATCACTGTCAGAAACAGATGGTGAACAACTTGTCCTTTCTGGCCGCTATGAATGAATGTGTAGATTCTGGATGGTGGAATAATAATGCAACGATTCCCTTTGAAACACAACAACAAATTAAAATTAGAAGATCAAATATGCTGGAACAAACTATCTAGATTAGTCGGCAATGAACTGCCTCGCTTATTTATTCTGTAGTCCTTTGGCAAGTTCAGTCATCTTGTCAACTAGATCATGCCATAACAGTTCTGAATCCACCTTTCCAGAACTCCTGCCAGCTATGGCCTGGCTTTTCCATCTCCCAGTAGACTTTTCAAGCCCTGATATCTGACTAAACTTTATATGTTGCTGCTTGCTAGATCTACATACATAAGTTCTGAAAACGAAACATGAAAGTTCTGAACATATATATAAACTGAAAAATGGGAACTCTAATATTTTTATATGGATTTTGTTACTTCCTAATGTGGCTAAATAATACTGATCTAATTTATCTATATGGATTACAAACATGAAATTAATCAAACTCCTATGATATTCCTCAGTTATTGTACCGGAATGAAAATATCAGCTCAAGCCATTGATTCATCCCTTGGTCCATCCAGTTTAACTTTGACTACTCTGAATAGCAGCAGCTCTCCGTCTCCGGTAGAGATGGGTCATTTACTCCCAGAAGTCCTTTAATGTGAAATGTTACAGACTGAACCTGGGACCTTCTGTAAGAAAAACGGGTATTGTTCCACCACTGAGTCATTCATGATGCCACCCTGAGAATAGCATCCATTTAGGAGCCTTCAGATTTATCCTAAATTTCACATTTGGTGGAGTTCAGTAGCAATACTGGGATGACAAACGGGGACCCATAAGGACTTGAGGGAGGCTTCTTATATCCCCTTGTATTCCCCTCCCCCCTTTCTACTCCCTCGTCTTCTTCTACCCACCAGCAAACCTCTGACCCTCCCCAATCTTCAGGTTTCTCTCTTTCATACCCCCTGGCAGGATAAGCTTGGCTAGATTACAGAAGTTGTGCAGTGACCACACCAAGGCCCAGCTGAATCACACAATAGATACTCTCACTACTGGGCCCAGTCAAGTTGTTCAGTGGCCACTGCCAGATTTGGCTTAGATGGATGGATAGTAAACTGCCAGTGGTTGCTGCTGGGCCTGGCCACAATGAGTCGTCCTCCACAGGGGACATGAAGGGATGGGATCTTCTCTGCTACTGTTCTGGCCTCCCAGTTTACCTTGTTCCATCACTCATGGCTTTGCTCTACAAAAACCAAGGCTTGAAAGGCTCTATAATATTGTAGTGGTAATAGAGCTCACTGGAAATAGTATTTTTTTTAAAAAAAATAGACCTTGTTTCTATTATTTTAGGGAGATATAACTCCATTATATATATTTTTTAAGATTTCAGATATTTTTTTTCCAAACCTGGGACTTCCGTCTGGTTTATAGAGCTATCCCCTGTGTCTGTCCTCATGCCCATTTTGCAGTTCTATTGAACATATCTTCTATGGCATGAGGTGGGGTTGCCAGGTCCCCTTAACCTCCTGGTGGGAGAGAGGACCTGGAATTCACCTTCTCTTTTCCCCTCGTGCCTGCATTGTCACTTCTTGCGATGGCACTTCTGGGTGACATTCTCACACAGGCCCACTGCATGACATCATCATGCAGGTGTGGGAGCATGCCCAGAAGGCCCGTTCCTTTGCCTCCAGCCCTACTGGCCAGCTGAGTGGTGTCAGGAGGCAGCAGGTAGCAGCAAGGGAACCCCCGCTCCCACTGGCAGACTCGTCACTCTTTCCAGGTCTCCCCTAACATAGCCTAAATGAAGGAAATACTCAATCTTGAACTTCAGGCAGGCAGCAGGACTTTAAGTTCTTTCTCCCTTCCTACCTCCTTTCAGAAAAAGGCAACTATTTCTTACAGGGACCAGCTCCCCTTATCTTCAAAGTGGGGGACTTGTGGTCACTAGGTAGGCAAGGGGCCCTGATCTGGCTTTCTCATACATGCTCCAGAGGCTGTGATGACATCACTTCCTGATGAAAACTGGAAGGTACAGGGTCTCAGCAGGGCCCAAATCAGCCCCAAACATACCATTTTTACTATGTTTGGGGGTGATTTTGCCCCGCTGAGTCTCTGTAGCTTTGAGTTTTTAACCAGAAGTGCATCATCAGGGCCTCCTGAGCATGTATGCCATTTCATTGCATGCTTTAGTGGCTCCCGGACAGCTTTTCTCCTCCTTCCCTCCTCCCTGGCTGGCCAGGTGAGCAAAGCCAGGGTGAAAAGTGGGAGAGGGGAGCTCGCTCACCCCCCCCCCCCCAGGGTTGACATCCCTAATTTCTTAGATTAGAGTAAAGAACTGTGGAGAGATGTAATAAGAAAAGACTTTAGAAATAATGGCAGTTATCCTGAGTGGCCAGAAAAGAGCCTAACCATAAGGATGACTTCAGAGCAAAGTAAACTGGTGCTCTGTAAATGCTAAATTGGAGTGGAGACTGGAATGAAGGAAAATTAGCTATTTAAATTTAATTAGGGGACTGAATTAGAACAGGGAATGCTGATTCCTAAATATCAATATGTTTCAAGCAACTGCCTGGATTAAAGACATAATCAAATAATCAAAAATGCACTCACACACTTAATTCATAATTATTTAATAAATATTTTATATTTTTAAATTTGTATTAACCTGTGGTCTTTGTGTCTATTTATCCTACTCAAAGTGGCACATCCTTGAGTAGTGGAAGAACTTGTGATAGGATAAGTCCCCACCACATCCTTCACAATTATCGTATCACCAGCAACAAAGCCCGTTGTGGGGAAAAAATACAATCAGGGCCAGCGCCACTGTTGAGGCCATGAGGCGAGGCTGTGGGAGCCATGGGGCCAGAGTGGGAGCCAGAGGGGCCCCTGGGGGTGGAGGCATGCATCCCGTGCCACCACCAGCCAGCCCCGTGCCGCCGCCGCCCGCCCTGGGCAGCCGTAGCAGACACAGGCCAGGAACGACAGGTGGCCTGGGTGGCGTGCAGCATGCGGGCGGCCTCCTCGCTCCACCCCAGCCACCCGCCGGTGGCACTGCATGATGATGTCATCACATGATGACATCATCACACAGTCCAGGGCACATGCGCCCAGAGCACGCACACAAGGCTGGCCTCCAGTGCCAGAAACCCTGGCACCGGGGTTGAATACAATGGGCTCTAGAAAGGGGAGGGCAGGCAGGCAGGCATTCACTCCTCCTCCGTTACTGATTCTAGCTGGTGAAGGAAGGTGGTGGCCATTGTCATCTTCTCCATGCCTGATCTGCTGGATCTGGGCCATGTGATGGGGGGGTGGCCTTTGTTACCTGTTCCATGCATGATATATGCCAGATAAAGGTGGGGGCATTGCCTCCTGTTCTGCGCCTGACTAAGGCTGGGTGAAGGGGGGCAGGCATTGCTGCCTGTTCCAAGCCTGATCCCAGCTGGGTGAAGAAGAGTGGACATTGCCACCTGCTCCCCACTGGGTGAAGGGAGGAACAGGCATTGCCTCCTGCTCCACACCTGATCCTGACAGGTGAAGGAGGGTGGCGGGCTTTACTACCTGCTCTGCTCTTGATCGCAGCTGGGTGAAGAGGGTGTGGGCATTGCCCCCTGCTCTGCTCCTGATTCCTGTAACTGACCAAAGGTGTTATGCAAAGTGCAATCTACAAGCTATCCCAACAACAGCACTTGCAACAATTAATAATACACAACTTACTCCAAAAGTAATAGAAATTATTCATCAATTATTTCATCAATTTAAAACGCTCAGTGCCAAAGTGTACTTTCACAATAATTCACAACCATTGTAATACAAAATACAAACATGGAATACAAAAGTAAAAAATAAGTCATGTCCCTTTAAGGTAGTCCCGCAGAACGAACTGAGTACTTTAACTGGCATGTATTCTTAGCCTTAAGAACTGGAGACTCCCTTAGAAGATGATAAGGTATTTGTCCATAACAGTCTGAGATGAACAGGGAACCCCTGAGGAATGCTGAAGGGATTCCCTTAACAGCAAACTGAAGGTAAGTATGGAGTAGTAGCAAAGTGGAAATTGACTAATTTCGTTCTGTTCTTCTTTTTCTCTGTTCACAGGTGGGTCTCAAGAAAGGAGGGAAAGCCCAACCAGGGCTCCTCTGGCCCTACAAGCTGCCGGCTTGATCATTCAGCTTGTTTCACAACACATCCACTTCCTCAGGGGCCACTCTTGTTACAACCAATATAGTCATGAAGTTCCACAATGAGACCAAAAGATATTTACGGGCAAGAATTCAGCGCACAACGGGACGGTCTTCAAACTCCCAGGGGTTTGCCCCTCACCGGCTGATAGCCCAGCTATCAGCAGGAGATATCAAGCCCCCCAGAGGTTGCCTGCCACCAGCAGGCACCCAGGGAACACATGTCATGCGCGCACTCCTTGAAAGCATGGCAACATCATTTCTGGAAGTTATATCATCACACTGGCCACAGGAGCATTCCTGTACTTTGTTCGGGGCCGATTTGGGCCCCAAATGGGCCAAATCAACCCCATGCAGAGTGCAGGAGCACTCAGGTGGGCAGTGCAGTGACATCACTTCTGGAAGTGATGTCACTGTGTCACGCCCGGGGTGCACATGCTCAAATGGTGCATGCGAAGAATACCCTCATGTCAAATATGAGGTAAATGCCGGGTACCCTACCCTCTCAGCGGGAGGGGAGAGACACCTGGCAACCCTAATCTGAGTGGCAGAGAAGCAGCTACCAGCAGGAGGGGATCTCTCACCCAAGGAGGGTGAGTTAACCCCAGGAAGAACCAGGGATTGTAGGGACCAGTCAGATGCCCTCACTGTAAATAAATTTAAGAACTTGCATCCATTTTAAAGATAAAAGGGTGGCAAAATTCAGCTCTTCCAGATTGCACATTCATAAGCATATCAACATCTGTGATACAATAAAGATTACAGTCTTTTTGGCCATGGTGAAGAGTAGAGAAAAGTAGAAATAACAATTGAAATATTGTTGCTAACTTTAAAAGAACAATAGTATTCCCCCCATACACCTGGCCTGATTCTATAAAAACAAATCATTAAAATATCTAAACACCTCCATCAGTGATAGGTTTGGACAGTGATGTATTGTGATAGATAGACCTCAAGGACAAAGTGCTATTACAGTTTTATTTTTCATCTTTTCCTGATGGATGGAGAAGCATATGCTTGAAATTGACTGACCTGTATTTTGACTATAAGGCTATTGACAGCTACAAAAAATAGCCTTGCTATTGTGTTTCTGCAGGGAAGGAGGATATCAAGAGTAGTGGGTTAGTCCTCCTTTTGGTTACAACTCCCTGTGGATATTCTCCCCACAGAGATCAATTACAATTACGGAGTTCTCTAAAGTAATACTCTTTGGAAAAGTGTATGTCTTAAATATGGGATCACAAACCTGTGATATCCAGTGATATATCAGGGAATGGTAATGTGCTTATTCAAGTAGCACAAAAAATGCAGTACAGTGCCAATAATGCATTTTTCTTTGTTTGTTTTGCTTTCAGCCTTGGACCCATGGGCACAGTATATTCCACTATTAGCTATGCCCAAGTGAGGCATAGTGGTTAAAATATTGGACTCTGATGAGGTGGGTATGAATTCACACTCAGCTATGAAGCTTGCTGGTAATTTTCTGTGGTAGCTCTCTCCCTCTCAGATTCAAGTTAGGGAGGGTTTACCCAGAATGGTTGTATTTAGACCACTATTGCACCGAGTAAACTGGTTTGTGTACTTGTGCAAAGTGCTGGTTTGGGCCCTTAAAGCCCTTAGTAGCTTATGGTGCTGTCCTTAGAAGTTGCACCCTTCTAAACCCACTGATTTCAATGTACTTTGAAGGGTACAACTCTGCTTAGGATTGAACTGTTAGGTTCAACCAGCAGGCATCTTACCAACAGGGGAAGAGGGCTCTCCACTGATGCTGTAATGTCTTCAGCAACACAGCAATGTCAATTCGGTTTCGTTTTCTCAGCCATGTCGGACGCTCCTCTTCGCGGGCTCGAGAGGAAGCGCCCGAGCACCCTGTCCGGGCGGCTGATCTGCGAAGATTAGCCCCCAAAACTCCCAGTGAGGGAGGCTGGGTCCAGGACGCTGCAGGAAGAGCCCCCCGGAATCAATGCGGGGGGTTAATTGCCCGTTTGTCCCTACGGAGGCCGGCGGACGTGCGCGGCGCCTCGAGTGCTGCCGGGCCATGGAAAACGGCAAAGAGCAGAATTAGGCGAGAGCCTACAAGTAAGCGAATCCCTTCTGATACTACAAGCGTACGTGAAGGAGTGGTGGGATCTGAAGCTAAGAAGGCTTGTTCTTCCCCTTTGCTGAGTCTCAGAATCCGGCTGGTGGTTCCCCCCCCCCTAAAATGGCAACAAAAAAACAAAGTCCTGCCCTAGGCAAGTCAGTTTCAGCTGCCCTAAAGGGAGAGTCGTTGGAGGAGGTAGTGCGGAGGGCGGTTGGTGAAGCTATAAAACCCTTTGTTGACAAGCTGAATGAAACAGATCAAAGGGTGGGCTTAATTGAGAGCGAAGTGAAAACCATTAAGGAAGCAGCGGGGGGGGCAGAGAAGTCTGCTCGGGAAAGTGCGTCACTCGTGAAGGCTACGAATAAAGAGCTCAAACTGGTGGAGAATCAGCTGATCGGGCTACAAGTGGAACGAACACAGACAATTTTGTGTCTCCAGAATGTGAAAGAGGAGGAAAATGAGGATTTACGGGGTCTTGTCTCGGAGCTATTGGCGACACCCGCGAGGGCAACTAAAGAAGAAGTAAAAAGCGCCATTTTGGAAGTCCGTCGGGCTACTTCAAAATATGCAATGAAGCGTCAGTTGCCTCGCGAGATCATCATTGATTTTTCATCTAAGAGGATCCGGGACACTATCCTATATAATTCATACAATGCGGATTTGGACTTTTTGGGTAATAAAGTTAAGATATTGAAAGACGTCCCATTTCTAGTTCGGAAAAGACGTTTTAAGTATAAAAAGTTCGCAGCTCTTCTGAGAGAACGTGGAATAAAGTACAAATGGTTATTTCCGGAAGGAATCTGGTTCAGTCACAAAGATCAAGCTTTCAAGTTATTATCAGAAGATCAACTAAGGGATTTTGAGGATAAAAATCCAGAATTTCAGTGCACCAAGCAAGACGAAAAGGAGAAGTCTGAGGGGGAGGGGGAGGAAATGAGCACTGCGGCTGCAGCTGCTCAGAGAGAATTGCGTCCGGGACCCAGGAGGGGAAGAAAAATTTAATTTGAATTTAAATTGTAATTTGCATTTAGTAAGGTCAACCACTCCATCAATATAATATAAAGCTTTAACTTTTGAATAATGGCTAATGGCAGTATGAAGGGAAAACATGAAACGTAGTGTTTAGTGTTTGTAGATTACCTTCCCCTTTCCCCCCCTTCCCTTTCTTTTTTTTTTCTCCTTTCCTTCCCATCCCTTGTGCTATTGTAGTCTTTTGTAGTTACTGTTTTGTAGGGTATGTATGTATGTAGTAGTTTTGTATGTTAAATATTGAAAAATAAAAAATATTATTTTAAAAAAAAAGCAACACAGCAATGTCACTTCCAATGCAATCCAGAAGCAACCACTAGGAGCAACACTAGCATTCACCTGTAGAGTTTTACAGTGATGTCACTTCTAGGTCACATCAGAAGTGATGTCACCATGTTGCTATTGATTTTCCTTCCATTGCCCCTCTCCACTCCCCCTCCCCACTGCCCAGTGGTGGCAGAGAAGTATAATATGAGTCTCAGGTTTGTGGCTTTCCACAAACTGTGCAAAAGTGAATTATTCAAGAGAGTTTTTTAAAAAAACAAATAACAAGGTTGTATTGTAAGGAAATGAGTCAGAGAGGTGCTCTGATAAAAGGATAGGACTGTAGAGTAGACTAGACCATGTGTACTGCCTGTTCCTGTAACTGTAGCTTTTTTTGCATGGGCTGCAGCCCCTGGAATTCTTGCTTCATGGGCAGCATATCTGGATCCCCCCATTTTGGTTCTAACATTGGCTTAGAACTAGCAAATGGAGTATGCATCCTGCTAAAATTAAGCTAACACCAATGGCAGCGAGCCATGCTGAGTGCAAGGTGGTAAGTCGTTAAGCAGCTCCTTCCTAAAGCCTACCTCAGGTTGATTAAACTGAAGGGCCATTCTCCCAAAGGACTTTGAAGCCTCCACCCTGAATAATTTGATCCTAATGAACGACCCAGGTCTCCAAGACAATGAGCAATGGACTGACCTAGGTAGTTCCTCCTCTTATCTTTATGACTGTACAGGAAGATTTCTGGCCCCTCCTTTTTTTTTTATAAAGTTTTTTTATTTTAATTACTAACAATACAAAGGAAAGAAGGGGGCAGAGGGAAGGAAAGAAAAAAAACAGCACATAACAACACAAACACTACATCTACAAATAATGCTTTCCCTTCATACTGCCATTGTTTAAAATTAAAACTTTGTAAAATACTGTTAGATTGGTAGACCTTGCAAAATACAGATTACAATCAAAATTAGGTCTTCCTCCCCCCCCCCCCGGGCCTCGGACGCAGTTCTCTCTGAACAGCTGCAGTCACCATGCTCGTTCCCTCCTCCCCTCCCCCTTCAAACTTGGAATCCTTTTCCTCTTGTTTAGCATCTTGCTGGAACTCTTGATGCTGATCCTCAAAGTCCCTTAGCTTATCTTCTGATGTTATCTTGTAAGCTTGATCTTTGTAACTAAACCAGATACTTTCCGGAAATAACCATTTGAACTTTATTTCACGTTTCCTCAGAAGAGCTGCAAACCCTTTGTATTTAAATCTTCTTTTCCGAGCTAAAAATGGAACGTCCTTCAATAACTTAACCTTATTACCCAGAAAGTCCAGATCGGCATTGTATGAATTATATAGGATAGTGTCCCGAATCCTCTTAGATGAGAAATCAATGATGATCTCGCGAGGCAGCTGACGCTTCGTTGCATATTTTGAAGAAGCCCGACGGACTTCCAAAATGGCGCTTTTTAACTCTTCTTTAGTTGCCCTCGCGGGTGTCGCTAAAAGTTCCGAGACCAGATTCTGCAAATTCTCATTTTCCTCCTCTTTCATGTTCTGGAGACGCAAAATTGTCTGTGCTCGTTCCACTTGTAGCCCAATCAGCTGGTTCTCCACCAGCTGTAGTTCTTTGTTTGTTGCCCTCACGAGTGACTCATTTTCCCGAGCAGACTTCTCTGCCCCCCCCCGCTGTTTCCTTAATGGTTTTCACTTCGCTCTCAATTAAGCCAACCCTTTGATCCGTTTCATTTAGCTTGTCAACAAAGGGCTTTATGGCTTCAGTCACCGACCGCTTCATCAGATCCTCAAGAGATTCTCCTTTACCCTGCAGGGCAGCCGAAATTGACTTGCCCAAAGCAGGACTCTGCTTTTTCATCGCCATTTTAGGGGGGGAGACCCGACCAAGTTCTGAAACTCAGTGAGGGGGAAGAAACCCGAGCCTTCTTAGCTTCAGATCCCACCAATCCTTCATGTACGCTTGAAGTAACAGAAGGGATTCGCTTACTTACAGGCTTTCGCCTAGTTCTGCTCTTTGCCGTTCTCCGTGGCCCGGCTGCACATGGTGTGCTGCGCAAGTCTGCCGGCCTCCATTGGAGCAAACGGGCGATTTACCCCCTGCATTGCTTCCAGGGGGTTCTTCCTGCGGCGCCCCGGACCCTGACTCCCTCACTGGGAGTCCTGGGGGTTAACCCTCGCAGGTCAACTGCCCGGTCAGGCTGCTCAGACGTTTCCTCCCAGACCTGCGGAGAGGAGCATCTGACATGGCCGGGAAAACGAAACCGAATCGATTTCTGGCCCCTCCTTAATCCTGTTTCTCCAAACTTCCTCCAGAAAACATTTTTAAATTGTATGCAACTTTTATGCAACTTTTATGCAACTTTTATTTTATCCAGCTTTTATGCAAACCAGGAAAACTCCTCTTTTCAATAACAGCTAGTCCCCACTTTAAACTTGAATGATTCTCCAGAATTAGATCTTCTGATAGCTTTAATGCACAGCAGGATCTAGCAGGTGATCAGCCTTATCACAGACCCATCACCTTCCCTGAGACAGCTGTCACTTCCAGTCTTGTTCACTTTCATTATCCCTCAATATGACCAGCACATTCTAGATCATGAACATCCGTATGATAAATATTGCTCCCAAATCCTCAACACTTTGCAGCAGTTTCTCCAGCTATTGCGTGGTGTGGTTCAAATTCCATGGAGACACAAGCTGGTCTCTGACTCTACACTCCTTTCTTCTGGTCTCCACAGGGCCAGCACTCCCATTGAGGCCAGGTAGGCGGTGGCCTCAGGCATGGGGTGCTGGAGGGAGCGCTGGAGGAGGCGCGGGGGGCAGGAGCACACGCCACAAAGCAGCAGCCTCCTATCCCTCCTGCCCCACACTGCCGCCGCCGCCAGTACAAGCTCCTGGCTGGGCGCAGCCGCTGCGGACAGGCATCTGAAGCTGCGCAGGCAACCGAGCAGGAGAGCTTGGAGGCTGCCTGCTGCAGTGATCAGGCCGGCGGTGGCACATGCGCTCCTGTGATGACATCACGGGTGACGTCATCATGCAGGCTGGTGCACGCGTGCACAGGTGCGCACAGGGTGGGCGCCCAGCTGGCCGGCCGCGAGCACCGCAAACCCTTGTGCTGCCCCTGGGTCTCCATATCAAGACTCTACCGGATTTCCACCCTCTTCAGGACAGGTAGTATGCTTACAGTTCATTTCGTTTATTGATTAGGTGTTAGGGTTAGCATTTTTACTCTTTGTGTGTGTTTCCCGGCTTGCTTGGAATCTTGTGTGCCTCTCACCATTTTCCTGTTCTATCAATTTCTCAATAAAAATTTTAATTTGATTCTGTCTTATGACTTCTTTTTCTAGAAACTTTTGATATGAGGTGCTGCTCAGATCTGAGACTCTGGTATACATTGGCAGGATTCCATAATTTGCCTAGCTACATATGTTTGTACTCAATACACTGAAAAGGGGGAATGCTCCAATAGTCAAGGAGCAGACACATGTAGACTAGAGATGGGCACGATCTGCATTACGAATGTAAAAAACTCACAAAAATGGTGATCACTCGATCGTGACCCGGCGGATCATAATCGTCCATGGCCAACGATCCAGTGGTTGGGGGGGGCTGGATTGTGGCGTTCAGGCTCGATTCGGGGATCCAGACACTCGGGTGCCAGCAATCTATTCCCCTGGCAACGGAGCCAGGGGAATGCCTGAGCTCTGTTTGCCCTCCTTCGGTCGCCCTGGAAACTCAAATGGAAGCCCAGCTTTCCTTGATCAGCAGAGCTTCCTTCCAACCACGGAGCTGCAAAGCAGTCACAAGTTGGGAGAAGACACCCAGGGGAGGCAGGGGGAAGGGGGTGTTCTGTAGCCATGGGCACTCCAATCTCATCCTAGCAAACCCTGATAGGCAGCTCTGACGGCCAAACACAGACCTCCTGTGTTGCTGAATGGGATCCATGCTTATGGGTCTCATGGGAATGGGACATGTTCATTGCTGTTTGGGAATTCGGGATCATGGTCTGCACTGAACCACGATCCTCTGGTTCTGTAACTTTTTTTTGGTTTGTGCCCATGTCTAATGTAGACTATTGGGGTAACAGGGTGATTTTTGCTGCTTTTAGCTCCATACCTCTTCAGGTTTTCTTCCTAGCGCTGACAGAAAGTTTAGAAGATAACACTGGAAACACTGCTTTGGAATCTGAAGGGGGAGTTAAACATCCAGAATTCAGAAGAAAATCTGAAGAGGTATGAGGCCAAAAGTGGCAAAAATTGCCCATACAAAAAAACCTATGTTTGTATTGAGTAGTTTTCCGTGTCATTTGAGTCATGTCAGATTTCAAGTTTTGTTTCAGAAGTATCAATTGTGTATCAGACATTCTGCTTTTTTTCAATTTCTGAAATCTATACCCTTTTGCATTATTTTTTGAATATCCTAGCCACTGATCATGTTGATTTTAACTGTGTAATCTGCCTTGAGTCTTAGTTAGAAAAGCAGACTAAATAACTACTATTATTATTGTATTGATTTTATAATTATATATTATTTTCCCTGCTTTATTGGTGTAAGCTTTTTGGGAAAATATCACTTTTTTGAGGAAAGTCAGCCTAGAAGTGTTTTTTCAATAAAATGGATGAAGATAAGTTCCATGGTAAAGATGCTATTGATTTTAACAGAAACTAACCACACCCATAGAGGGCAATCCTGAACATGTTCATTCAAAAGTAAGATCCTCTTATTACAATGGGATTTCAGCCTTAGTGTCTAGTGAGAGTTGAAAATACAATTCCAGTGTTCATTTTTAAAATACATGAGACTTGGCATTAAATAGTTTGGACCTTTAATAGATTTTGCAGCTGTGACATGAACAAAGGATTCGGTGAATCCTTACTCTCTAGAGTTCTTCCAAATAAACACAACAAATAAAGACTGTCTGTTATGCTCTCCTGTGCGCTCAGTGGAAAGAACCCATCAAACCTTTGCACCCCACTGCTCCAAGATGCATTAAAAATCTCTTTCAGTTCAGTGCAAAATACATCAACCACCATTGCTATTCCAGTTCAATTTATGAGAGAAAAAGGAAATTCCATTTTTGTTAAAGCACTCCATGAAAAAAAACTTCCTGCTAATGTAAGCCTATGTTAGTAGCGAGTGCCTCTGAATTTCATGCTTAATAAGACTAATTTTAGGAAGAACTTCTGTTCCATTGGTTGGCATTGACCCATATTATGTGTTGACAAAATGCAGTTCTATGTGAAATGTTTTAGAACTGAAATGTTGTACAGTTCTGATAGGGAGTCCAATATAATTTAATACAACCATGATTCCCTGAGTTATGGCAACACGGGAAGTACTTCATAGGCTATTTCTGTGGCACTGAAATCAGAAATGTACATGTTTTTTTGTACCCTGCCTGAATGGGGCTGAGTTCTTCTTACCTCTAATTCTTACATTTCATTGAGGAGACCAAATATTTCCTAGGATATAGGTAGCACCGGTATTTCAAGATATACCATAAGATGATCAAGCCATTTCTCAGTTTTGGAGTCCCAAATGATTTAAACTCTCTTTCTGAATTTCCACAAAAATACTTGAGCTGATAAATGGCCTAGATATGAAATACCTTAGATTACACATCTCCCATGTATTGTAAGTTAAGACTAGGGTTGTGATCTCTGGGTTGGGAAATTTCTGGATACTTAGGGGTGGAGCCTAGAGAGAGTGAGATTTGGGGAAGGAACTAAGCAATGATGTGATGCCACAGAGTCAACCCTCTGAAGCTGCTATTTTCTCCAGGAGAACTGATCTCCGTAGTCTGGTGATCAGTTGTAATTCCAGAACTCCAGGCCTCACCTGGAGAGTGGCAACCCTAGTTAAGACCAGCTGAAGTGATGCAGCCTTTTGAAGCTGTTAGCAATGGATAGATCTTTTGTGGGGAAATCTTTGGAAGGGGAGATTGGGGATTCCAAAGAGGCATGCCTAGCCCACTCCATTAAGTTCTGGTAATTACTAAGGGCCAAGCTACAAGTGACGAATGACACTTGAACGGCAAGTGGTTTGAGTGGAGAGCAAGTGAAGGGCAAATGAACAGGGAGGAATACACTTACCATTCAAGTGTCATTCATCACTTGTAGTTTGGCCCTGAGTAGAGATGGGCACGAACCGCATTTCGAACTTCAAAAACCCACAAAATTGGTGATCATGCGATTGCGATCCGGTGGTTCATGATTGTCCATGGTGAACGAACCAGTGTTCGGGAGACACCTGGTTCAGTGCATTCGGCTGCAGTTCGGGAAGCCAGACAGTCAGGCGCCAGCAATCAATTCCCCTGGCAACGGAGCCAGGGGAATGCCTGAACTCTGTCTGTGCTCCTTCTGTCACCCTGGAAACCCGAATGGAAGCCCAGCTTACCTTGATCGGCAGGTCTTTCTTCCAACCACGGAGCTACAAAGCGGTTGCAAGTTGAGAGAAGACACCCAGGGGAGGGAGGGGGACGGGAGTGTTCTGTAGTCATGGGCACGCCAATCTCATCCCTGCAAACCCTGAGAGGCAGGTCTGACGGCCAAACACAGACCTCCTGCATTGCTCAATGGGACCTGTGCTTATAAATAGCTGTGGGCTCCCAGATTGGGTTTCACTTTCAGTGAGCAGTAGAGTGGGACAGAGCTCTTGCTTGCCACTTGCTAGCCTTTGGGGAGAGAGAGACTCAGGGCCAAGCTACACATGACGAATGACACTTGAACAGCAAGTGGATTGAGCAGAGGGCAAGTGAACAGGGAGAAATACACTTGCTGTTCAAGTGTCATTCGTCATGTGTAGCTTGGCCCTGAGAGTATAATTCAGCTGGATTTTTGTGGGAGTTTCCTGGGGGCCTTGGATTGGAGAGGGTATAACTCCAAGATCCCTTTTGCAATCTTGTCCAAACTTGGGTGATGGCTGTAGGAGAGCTTGCAAAACACTCCCCAGGAATATGGGCTCTCTAAGTGCCACAGGGGCGTTCAGGACCCAATGAACCGCAAAGCAGTTCGGTAACGGGAAATGTTCAATTCGGTTCGCCATCTCGGGATCGTCATCAGCACCAAACCACAAACTGCTGGTTTGTTAAATTTTTTTGGTTCGTGCCCATGTCTAGCCCTGAGTATCTATGCATTCTGCCAGGCTTTTGGGTTCTACAATAAGGTTCTGTAATTTTAAGTTGCTTTATTTATTGTTGCTTATTGATGCCAATGCAATGGGAAGTCAAGATACACTGAAATACAAATAACTAAATAACATTGCTTCTCCAATAGGATTACGCATATCTGCTGAAGAGAAAAAAGTTGGATCCTGATTTAGCCTACAAGGGTTACCCTAATTCTCCATAAGCATTCACCCAACTGCTGCAGTCCATATTTCTGCAGTGCACATACTTGGAGGAGAAGGAGAAGTCTCTTGTTCTTCTTTCTGTATTCTAGATAGAGGGGAAAGTCTTGATCCTCTCTCCAGTGCATTGCAGGAAGGTGTGTCTGGTGAGATTTTGTGAATCTTTGATTGTATACAGATGATACAGTAATTCTATCCTATTCCAATGTAGGGCTCAGAAGAGCCCTTGAGGTGTTTATAGTTTACTGTAAAGAGGATCAATTAACAATCTATTTCTCTAAGACCAAAATTCTTATCTTCACCAAAAGATTTATCCAATGCAAGTGGCAGATTGACTGTCATGAGATTGACCAAGTCAAAGTCTTCAAATATTTAGGAGTAGCTTTCCTATCATCTGGCTCATGGGAAGTTTGGCTTTCCCATGTAATTGAGAATGCCCAAAGAGTGGTCACAGCAACTTTAAGTTTCTTTTTTAAGAGAAGGGGTTCTCATATACCATATGCAATAAAAGTATTTCAGGGCAAGGTGATATCCCATGTATGGTTCACAGTTATGTTTATACAGAGATTTTGTAAACTAGAAGCAATTCAATCCAAAATCCTCAGATTCATATTTGGGTTGTCTTGTTATATACCCAACACCCACCAAATTACCTTTACTCACCAGACTTTCCTAAACATCGTAGCGCTTTTACTGTGGCCCATTCCAATATGCTACCAAATGCCTTTTTTGAATGGAGATACACATGTCTGCCATACTCCCAACATCTCTGCCCATGTCAATCTGGCATGATAGAAACAATTAAACGTCTTTTTATCTTTTTTGTTCTATAAGGAAAATGTACATCACCTCAAATATATTCAAATATCCAGGCAAATCCAGTATTTCACACTTCCCTTCTCCTTGTTGACTGTTTTAACAAAACTACCCTTAAGGTAGCAAGATTCTGTTCACTGGCATGTTCAACAAGGAAACTGCTAGTCTACTATTTTAATAATCTTTCTATCACCACTAACTTTATGATTCCTGCATAGAATTATTTTTGTGCATTATATACAGCTGATTTTTGGTAATGTTTAGCTGATCATGGATTGTAATAAACTATGATGATGGTGATGGTGATGGTGATGGTGATGGTGATGATGATGGTGATAGGTTTGAGGTGAGTACATTCCTTGCCTACCTCTCAAATCAAGAAGTGAAAGAATTGCACTGATGATATTCAAAGTGAAGACAGACATGCTCAATGGCTGCAGCTGAAAATGGCAGCCTTGTTTCAAATCTTCCCCCTTCCTCCTGTAACCTTTACATTGTAATCCTTATGCAGAGTCACTCAAGCCTAAGCACAATGATCTCAGTGGACTTTGACTGGAGAAAATCTACATGGGCTCGCACTGTTATGTGTACTCGTGTTGTGATATTATCACAGTCTGTTTCTCTGCTCATCAAAGACATGGCAGTGGCCATGGGGAAACCATGACATGATGGCATCACAATAAGGAAAGATGTTTCAAAAAGGTTAGGAAACAGCTCGATTTGGGTGGCTGTTTCTGGAGGAAACTACTTATTAAGTATAACAGGCTGCCATCTTAGTCAAATTTATACTTGTGCTGAAACCTCCCAATCATGGTACAGCACCCTTATTAGCAGATGCGTTGGAAGAATTATGAGCAGTAATCACTTCTGCCCAACCTGTATAAAGAAATTGTCATTGTAATTCCAACTCATCCTTAGCCTTAAAATGTATTAATATATCAGTGAGCTACAGAGTGAACATTTTTAGCAATTTGATTGGATCTATGAAAACATAACTGAGGTTAAAGAAAGGGCCATTTAGCAGCATCAGTGGAGGAGTTAAAAATTGCCCTCTTGAGCATCGTAATGAAAAGGGGTTAATTTCTTAAGTTTCCCTCATCTTGTTGCAGTCTAAAGCAGAAGAGTGGATTCATTTGCTCCAATGACTATCATTTTTAAAATGTTCATCTGGAAAATGAGAGTATTTATATCCAATACACATTAACAGTGCAATCCTAAGAAAAGTTACTTCAGTCTAAGCTCATCGATTTCAATGGGCTTAGACTGGAGTAACTCTTCTTAGGATTGCACTGTAATTTACATTTCTTACACACAGATAATACGGTATGCAGTTTGTTTTCTCCTGTATATGAGTTATTTAAAAAAAATTACTTGCTTGTTGAAGAGTATTGGCATTCTTTAGAAATGACTCCATTTTAATCTCCTTAAATTCACTTTGTGTTAAGGTGGAAGCTTTAATTGTATTGACCATTTTCAAGACTTGGTTTAGAAATATTAAAAAAAATCAGAAACATGCATTTTATGGGAGAGTGGTAACGGAAATGATAATGCAAAACACGATATCAAACCTCATCAGAGTGTGAAAACATACATCCCTGCCTATTGTAAAGATTGTCTGAAGGATAACCTGAGTCAGAGCATAATCTTTTATTTGACTTCCATTTGCCTTTGGAGCAAACAAGTCTATAAGTTAATATGTGTATGGCAGAGTTTATGATATTCCTCTAATTTGATGCCAAACAGGTGCTTACTACTGATGCAGAAGCACCTCCTGTGCAAGGAGAGAAACTAAGATCAGCTCTTTGCTTTGTGGAAGAAACACAGATTTCATTTCCCAAAGGGAAGAGCTGCTGTAGCATAGTGGTTAAGTGGTTGGGCTGCAAAATTGTACTTGGGTAAGTCTTAGTAAGTCCAAGATGGGTAGCTGTGTTAGTCTGTCCATAGCAATAGAAAGAGCAGGAGTCCAGCACCACTTATAAGACTAACAAAATTTGTGGTAGGGTATGAGCTTTCATGAGCCACAGCTCACTTCCTCAGAGCAAGAGTCCACTAGAACCTATAAGACTAACAAAATTTGTGATATTTGAAGAAAATGAACTGTGGCTCACAAAACCTCATACCCTACCACCAATTTTGTTGGTCTTATAGGTTCTATTGGACTCTTGCTCCTAGTCAGGGCTGGATCTAGGGTTGCCGGCGCCTGGTGCAACCCTTCTCCGGCTGGCAGCGAATGCACTCCTGGCGCTGTGTGATGATGTCACTTCCGTGATGTCATCAATCAGGGCAGGAGCCATGCTGCCCATGTGGCAAGCCGGCTGCCCCAGCACCCGGTGTGCTGCAGAGCTGGTGGCGGCGATGGTGTAGGCATGTGCTGGGGCAGCAGGCTTGCTGTGTGGGTGGCTGAGCACAGGGCTAGGAGGCCCTCCGCGTAGTTCGCCTGCCCCACTGCCCTGTGGTACCCATGTGGCAAGCCAGCCGCCCCAGCACATGGTGTGCCGCGGAGCTGGCGGTGGTGGCAGTGGTGCAGGTGTGTGCTGGGGCGGCTGGCTTGACGCGCGAGTGGCTGAGTGCAGGGCTGGGAGGTTTTGAGTGTGCGGCAAGCCAGCCGCCCCATCAGCGGGGCAGGCGAGGGCCTCCCAACCCTACGCTCAGCCTCCCAAGCGGCAAGCCGCAGTGCACTCTCGGTGGCTGGCAGCCGTGCCCAACGCCCCCTCTTTGGTGGCACCGGGGGCAGGCTATCCCCCTGCCCCCCCTTGATCTGGCCCTGCTCATAGTAAACCATTCCTTTCAGCCCCAGCTCCCCAGTTGTATTGTGGAGATTATAATAATAAAACTGATCTTGTTCACCTCTCTGAGTGAGACACTCATCTGTCTAGAAGAGCGGTATATAAGCACAGTTGTTATTATAAATATGCACTAAACTGATAGTTATTTGTGGGAATCTTCTCTGCCAGATTATCAGTCTTTATTTTTTTTTCCTATGTGAATTCATTTCATGGGTACCTTGAAGAGTTTTTAGGGCCCTGGGATAAATATGGTTTTGGAGCTTCTTATAGCTTTTTTTTTTAATAGAGACCAATTCACTTCCATTTAGTTTGTCACCCTTGAAAGCTTGATGATGTAGACCTCCTATGCGGTCAGGCCAGCCCTGAGAAGAATTAATAGTGGAACTAAATTAGACTATCCTAACTGTTTCACTGAAAATCTCTTTAAAGTTTCTAGTTCATCAGAAACTTTCAGCTAAACTACACAAGACAGCTTACATGAGTTTAAACACAAGTTTACTCCAACATGTACTCCAATGTCCCCATGTTCACTTTTCCACAAGCTGAGCATGTGTCCTGTAACTTCAGTCCATGCACATGTCCTGTAACTTCAGTCTATGCATGTAGCTGCATTTGCAAGTGTCCATGATCATAATCAGTGAGTCGCCAGTGCACAATGCCGATTTTGGTCGGCATGGGGGGAGACTACAGATGGTATCCCATGATGCACCTTCTCTTTGTACATGTTCAAATCTTCCTCAGCAGTATAGAGCAAATTGGACAAAAGTTGGCCATTGTTTCCAATGGGAAACACAATTCAGAGCCTTTAGGGGGCCTTCTAGCTCTGAAAGAAGGAGCTCTATTTCCTCCCTTAGATTCAAAGAAGGTGATTCCAGAACCAACAGTAACACCAGCAAGGTCTCCACCAGAGCCTTCAGTCTTGAGAAAGCAAGAGTATTTTCAGCTCCAATGAAATATTCCACTCTACCACAGTGCACATACCCTTTAATCCACCAGCTGCCTTGTCCAAAGAGGTGGAGCCTGAAATGTGCACTCATCTCTTTAAACTCTTATTTGGTTCCAGGATAAAACAAATACACCCACCCTAAGGTCTGACTTATACATAGAGTTTCCAGGCCTCTTACTCTGGTTTTATTAAAGAGCTTCCAGCAATTCCTAGAGCTACACTATATCACTTCTGGCTTTACCCTATAAACAACATAGCAGCACAAACAATGTATTGTCGAAGGCTTTCATGGCCGGAGAACGATGGTTATTGTGGGTTTTCCGGGCTGTATTGCCATGGTCTTGGCATTGTAGTTCCTGACGTTTCGCCAGCAGCTGTGGCTGGCATCTTGCCATCAAGATGCCAGCCACAGCTGCTGGCGAAACGTCAGGAACTACAATGCCAAGACCATGGCAATACAGCCCAGAAAACCCACAACAACCAAAGCACAAACAATGTTGCAGCCTCCCCACCTCATGTCTCCACCCTCCGCCCTCCTGGCATGGCCTGGTAACCCTATTGTCAACTCTGGGCAGGGAAATTCCTAGAGATTTGGGGACAGAGCCTGGGGTAGACAGAGTTTGGGAGGGAGCTCAGCAGCGTTGTGATGCCATAGAGTTTATCTTCTGAAGCTCACATTTCCTCCAAGGAAAATTATCTGCATGGTCTAGAAATCTGTTGTAATTCCCAAAGTCCTACTTCAAGTTGGCAACCCAACTTAAAAGTGGACTCAGATTTTGTTGCCTCACAGTACCCATAGTAGGGGGTGTGCACCGAAAAAAGATTCAGATTTCCCACTGAGTTTACTGAAGCAGGAAAAAACTTCAGGAAAACCCAAATCCCAAAGCAGCTTTCCACTTTGGCTTTGGGTATTTAAACTGCTTCAGGATTATTAGGTAATATTTGGCCATTGTTTCCAACGGGAAACGCCATTCCTGGCTATCCGAGGGCCTGGGGGAACATTGTATTACCTAGTAATACCAAAAGTTGCTGGGGACCTTCTCCTAACTCTCCTCTTATGACCACCAAAGTTTCAGAAAGATTGAACGGGGGGGGCATGTTATAGCCCCCCAAAGAAGTTGCCCCATCTTTCTAGGTGGCTTGGGGTGGCAATTTGCCAACCAAATGCACCAATTTTTCAGGGCACATATTCCTACCTGTCCTCTCAAAACTCCCCAAGTTTCAGAAAGGTTGGACTTTGGGGGGCCATGTTATGGCCCTCCAAATAAGGTGCCCCTATCCACCTCTCCCCAAAGATGAAAAAACCCTGCGAGTCTAGTGATTCTCCTACCAGTCTGCAGGTGCAGGTCCAGAAGTCAACACAGTAGGTCCAGGAGTAAGTCTGTGGAAGGCCAGCCAAGTCACAGCCCAGACCACAGAGACAAACCAGCAGGAAGCAGGCACTGGTCACATGTATCCAGGCCAGGGCAAAATGGAGGTTGGCTAAAAGGCAAGGCTCCAATTTAAATCCTCCAGCATTTCCAAAAAGGCACTCTCCTTCTAGAGACAATCCCCAGGGAAGGAGAGCTGCTACAGGGATTGGACACTCTCTGCATCCCCCCATCCCTTCCCTGATCCCCCTCCCCACTCCCTCCTGTCTCTCCCTCCCTCCCTCCTTCCATCAGGTGAAAAAAGGCACAAACTTGCAGGAAGCACTTTCTTACTGCAAGTTTGCAGGAACAGTCAGCAAGAGAAGGATTGCTGCCGCACCATTTGAAGCTTACCAAAGGGTTCTGAAGCACTCAGGTAAGCTTTACTTAGGCATTTCCTAATTGCTTCAGCAATGCCGAGGCTCATATTAAATGCTGCAATAATCTACTTCACTGTCAAATGCAGAAACCAAACAACTATTGGAGGTGGAAAGTGCTATCAAGCTGCCACCAAATTATAGTGACTGCATGGGATTTTCAACATGTACAGAGGTGTTTTGCCATTGCCTGCTTCTGCATAGCAACCCTCGTCTTCTTTGGTGATCGTCCATCAAATACTGACCAGGGCTGACACTGCTTAGCTTCCCAGATCTGATGAGACTGGCTAGGTGGACATCAAAGATCTTTGAAAATAAAGAAAATACACTCAAGGACCTTTCATTTTGTGCCAAGAATGTCTTGACTTGCCCTTAAAACAGGGAAGATAAATAGTGTAGAACTTGAGAGACAGAAGTTTTTATAAAAAATTTAAACTTTGCATTGATTGGTTGATCTGTTGTTTGGATTGATTTTCTCATTTCTCTTTTAGTCTTGCTTTCCCAGGTTATTTTATTAGTTGTTGGTGTTTTCAAACACTTTTTAATTATAATCTTTATTTTTAAAAAAATATTAAAATCATTTAGAAGGGTACCTAATTGTTCATGTTATTGTTCTGCATTTTTATGATGGTTGCACGCCTTCTATTGATAACTATGTAACATTTAATTGCTGAGTTTTATTGTAATTTGTGCTTATTGGCCGCAGTGACCTCAGTAGTAACGCTGATGACTGCTTTGTGCTCCCTGCTTTAAGTTTCACTTCTTCATTCTACCTGCCTTGAAGCTAGGACTAGCAAAAAACAAAGGGGTGCCTCCACTTGACAAACTAACTAACCACAACCATACGGAAGGCAATATGCAATGAACTGTACCATTAAAGAAACATAGTACAAAACTGAATTATATCAAACAATTTATAAAGTGCAATGTGCCCAGTGTAAATGCAGTCAATATAAAGTCAAGTAAATATTACAATGAATGAACCATCAGTAATGCATATGAACAAACCAACTGGTAAGCAATATAGGTAAATAAGAGTCTCTCTGTGTGTAGACCATGTTACAATCAAACGTCCCAGTAGAACAACCACTGCAAACCGTTCCTGCAGAGTAGCCACTGCAAACCGTTCCTGCAGAGTAGCCATTGTCTCCGGGTCTAACCCATTGTCTCTGGGTCTAATTCAGTTCTAGAACCCCTGGCTTTGTTCTTGGATTATCACTTACAGCCACTGGTCCAAATGACAGAAGCATATTTAAAGGACTCCATGGCACTAATTAATCTATTGGAATCTATGGAGATTCCTGAGACTGCCTACCTGGTGACAGCAGACGTGTGCTTGCTCTACACCTCTATTCCACACCAGGATGCTAGAGAGGTGGTAGAAAAGGCAGTCTACACGAGAACGACACAGCACCCGTCAACACCTGCTTGGTCTCCTCAATATCATCTTGGAACGCAGCTACTTTAAATACGATGACCAGTTTTATTATCAGGTCAAGGGGGTGGCCATGGAGTGTGCGGCCACCTCCAGTATAGCAAATTTATTTATGTCCAGCTTGCAGAGCAATTTCATTTTACACCCTGGAATCAATCCATTTATTGGACAGCTTAGATTTTATCGTAGGTATATTGATGATGTCATTATGATGTTGGAAACTGATAGACTAGCAGAAACGCTGTTGGAATGGATGACTAATATCAATCCTAACATCAGGTTCACGTGGCATGGCAGCAGACAGCATAATAATATATAAACGCCACCAGAGGGCACTAGGTGTGAGATTGCACAAAAAGGCTACAGATAGATCCTCTTATTTGCATGATGACTCTTTTCATTCAGGCCATTTGAAGAGGAATGTACCTATTAGTCAGTATTTGCGGATCAAATGCAATTCTACCAGTGCGGCTGATTTCATGAGGGATTCTAAAAGTTTAGATCTTGCATTCCTGTCCAGGGGTTACCCTAAGGCAATGATAGTAGCGGCCCATGAAAAGGTCAGAACCATGGATCCTTTAACATATTTATGTATAAATTTGGTGTTGATTAACGGGCGGGGCAGCATTGTCCCGTCACTCTGCATCGACTGGTTATTGACTGGCTAGAATGATTGTTTATTGTGAGACCTGTAAGTATGAGAAATGTACTCCTTACATGCTTTTTATTCTGATGTAATGGGATATTGCTATGTTATGACTTGTTATTTATTATAGTATTAACACCTTGCCCGTGAGGAAGCGGTTGTCGCGAAACGGGAATTGACAAACGCCTGGCATAGACCCGTTGGCTACTCTGCAGGAACGGTTTGCAGTGGTTGTTCTACTGGGACGTTTGATTGTAACATGGTCTACACACAGAGAGACTCTTATTTACCTATATTGCTTACCAGTTGGTTTGTTCATATGCATTACTGATGGTTCATTCATTGTAATATTTACTTGACTTTATATTGACTGCATTTACACTGGACACATTGCACTTTATAAATTGTTTGATATAATTCAGTTTTGTACTATGTTTCTTTAATGGTACAGTTCATTGCCTATTGCCTTCTGTATGGTTGTGGTTAGTTTGAAGCTAGGACTAACTGTTAATCATTAGATGTATTGTCGAAGGCTTTCACAGCCGGAGAATGATGGTTGTTGTGGGTTTTCCGGGCTGTATTGCAATACAGCCCGAAAAACCCACAACGACCATCGTTAATCATTAGCATCAGGACCAGCAATAGCAACTGTTGGGATAAGAGGGAGGAGTTGGAGAAGCATTTAAAACTGTTCTTTGAATAAAGTGTTCACTAGAGCTTTTCAACAGATTCTAAGCACTGAAAGAAGCTCTTATCCATGTTCTTTATTAGGGAAGATCACAGGGTATCTGCTATTTGCATTTGATACCCAAGGATATTATTGCGACATTTGATACCTTCAGCAGCAATTTTGCAATATTTTAATGATGATATGCTCAGTGTTACAAGTATTTCAGTTCATTCAATCATTCAATAATAAAATGCCTCCACAACAGTTTTGGAGGCCATGCATGCTACTAAATAAAGCCTAGCTGAGTCTTCTTTAAGATGCGAAGATTCTCTCAAGGGTTGCTCCTGCCTGGAGTTTGGTATCCTCATCCTCCCCTCCAGATCAGCGGCATGTTTCTTCCTCTCCGAGGATGTTTGTGCAGGGAGCTGCTGAGAATTGACCTTGGAGATTGCAGTTCTCACAGACAGTCCAACCCCCCAAGGGAGGGGGCTACTACTTTACTTATCTATGCCTAGAAATATTATGTCATTCCTAACAAAGTCTTCATTATACCATGAACTGGAATTTTTTACAATAAATCTTCATCTAGCCAACCAGTGGAGTCTTTTGTGAATTTTCCAGGCAAGGTCCTGACAGATTCACAAAACTGCATGTGGGCTTATTCAGTAGCAATTTTATCAGCACAAAATTGTTTTCTTGGATTTGAAGGAAACTGACTCATAATTGTACTAAGCACAAACCAGTGATTTACTGGAGTTATATACAATAGCTAGGGAGCAATCTTAAGATGGTCAACTGAGAATTAAGCCTCATGTTTTTCAATGGGGTTTATGCCCAGGGTAGTGCCATTTGGATTATAGCCTTTTTTATTGAAGAAAAGATGGTTGTCAGAAAATTGCTAACTTGAGACTAGGTCTTTGGAAAAAAGTGGTTGAACTTAGATTCAGAACTATAAGGACTGTCGGGTTGTAGCCTAGCTCAGATATGTAGTTACAGAGCTGGAGCAGTCTCTTGAGTTCCCCAAAAATTTGACATTGAAGAGACTGTTTTCAGAGAGCTCTGTGTTAACTCCCTAATTGTTCACACAGCTGAAATGCTAATTAACATCTCAGTTCTGATTGGTTCTTGAGTTGCCAGGTGATCCACAGAATCCTGAAAGAGATAGCTTCTCAGCTTATCCAAGTCCCCAGTTAGTTTTCTTTGAATAAGCTTTCACAATGATACAAGTATGCCAGAGAGAAGCTGAAACCTGCATGCTATCCATCACCTCAGCATGTTTTTATGCCAAGCCAGCTAGGCATGGAAGAGGACCTGTATTCTAATGAATGGGAGGAGATATGCAACAATGGATAGCATACAGAGATGTTTAGATAGCTAGCTCTCATGTTTTAGATAAGCAGTTTTATTATCTAGCAACAGTAAGGTGTTCTTGTTTTAATGCTTGTTGCCTGTGTAACAGTACTTCATGATTTTGCAAACACTCCTTAATAGAGGTGGGCACAGACCAGGAAAAATCCATGGGCCATAGGTTCGTGGTCCCTGGCATTTCACGGACCATGGACCATGAACTTTTCATAGTCTAGCCCTGGTTCACAAACAGACTGGTGTGTTGGTCTGGGCCACCGGGAGCACTCTAACATACACACCCTGCTCCAGCTGACTGGCAGCCTGCCAGTCAGCTGGAGCAAGGAGGATTTAAATGTAAAAGTACTCCTGCTGCTGCTTACCAGCAGTGCTATCAGCACTCTAAACCCCCTCAGCAGCACCGGGAGTGCTCTACCCCCCCCCCCCCGCTTCAGCTGCCACCAGTCAGCTGGATTAAGGTGGGGATTTAAATGTAAAAGCATTCCCAGCACCACTTACCAGTGGTCTTCTCACATGACTCTCACTTGCACCATTATTATTCTGAACATTTACCCCATCATGTCATCCTGAACCAGAGGCTCCCTAGAGACTCCTCAGCTCCTGGCAACTTTCCCCCGGGGGGGGGGGATTTTCATGATTTCAGATTTCTAATTTCATGATTTCAGATTAAAAGCTGTTCTGACATCTTTCTCATATTAAGGAAAAGCAGCCTGGTTCCCTTTTGGTTCAAATGAAGCCTGACTCTTTTGTATAGGTTCAATTTGTCCCAGTAAGTTCCCCAGTACCTGCCAAATTTAAAGCTTTCCTCCTGACACTGCTTTCTCATCAATCCATTGAGATCCCTAACATTCATCTACCTAGCTAGCTCTTCACACGGAATAGGAGCAGTTCTGACAATGCAATCTGGGCTGTAATCTTATTCATTGTTACTTATGTTTTGCTCCAAGACCATGTGACTACATTTCCCATTGTCATTGGTATTGATGTGCACCATGATCCCCCTGTGCTATCTTTCAGTCTATCTAGACAATGTGTGAGGTCTGAAGCATTTATGCCATCCATCAAAACACCCATCACAGAACCTACTTTCTATATTCCTAATGATCAACTCACACATTAAAAAAAATCTGCCTTCCCTGAAACCCCAGAGGTATCCTCAGTATAACAGAATACTGGTTTATCATCTAAGGAAAGGGTCTCATCTGAGGGAATATTTCTCTTCTCCTGAGGCTTAAAACCCTCAGTCAACACAGTCAACACCAGTCAACACAGAAGCAGAACAGTTCTAGCAGATCTACATACCCCTCCCCCTTTTCCAGTTTCTCCAGGTCAGTAACCCTAGCCTCCAGGGAACAGACCTATTCCTTGAGAGCCAATAGCTCCATGAAGACATTTATAAGCAAATACATGAGCCTCTTTGCAAAAGTCCAGATATTATCCAACCCCCCTGATATCTTTCTAATTTCATGATTGGTATGATTGTCTAAAGGTGTTAAAACTAGAGGTGGGCACAAACTGAAATATGAACCAAAATTCCTTATTAACTGGGCCGGTTCATGGTTGGTGAACCAGCGATTCATCAGAGCCCATTTCTGATGAACTGCCACAAACTTTACGACAGTTCATTTGGTTCGTTTTTTGGTTTGTCACTGCAGACAGCCTAGTGCCAATCAATCAGTTTCCAAGGCAACAGGGGGGGCAACAGGGCACATGGGCTTTCTGCAGCCCCGGAAGTGACTTTCTGCTGCCATGGAAATGATGTTTTCATGAACCAAACAAACCGGTTCTCGAACCAGGGCAATTTCATGAAAGTTTGTGGTTCATGAAATGTGACAAACTGCATGATTCGGTATTTTCCCAGTTCGTGCCCACTTCTAATTAAGACCTAAACTAGAGTGGTGACCTGCAAATATACACATTCCTGCTCCAAGAAAAATACTTTGGTAATCTGCCTTCCTCACACAAAACTTGTGTGTCCTTTTTCAAGAGGCTTTGTCTCTGGGGCACTATTCTGATCACCCTCAAATTCACCTGCCAGACTCCTGGTGCAGATCCTACAATTGTTGATGAATGAGATTATGAAGAAAAAATGTCTCCCGAATACCTGGAATGAAGCAAATATTTCATTGATCCCAAAGGAGTCACAAGATTTAACAGATGTTAAGAATTATAGGGCTTTTTCTCTATTGAACAAAGATTATAAAATCTTTGCAAGAATTATAGCGGAAAGGCTTAAGAGATTTTTAATCGATTTTGTGGGAGAAGAACAGGCTGGATTTTTACCAAATAGGCAAATTAAGGACAATTTGAGAGTTGTGTTGGATGCCATGAATATTACGATAAGCACCCAGAAAAGGAGGTAGGCTTTTTCTTTGTGGACGCAGAGAAGGCCTTTGACAATTTAAATTGGGATTTTATGTTTCTGACAATGGAAAAGATGGAATTGGGGCAAGAATTTATAGAAGCCATGAAAGCTATATATAAAGACCAAAAAGCATCATTATGTATAAACAGTGACTTGACAGAAAAATTCGAGGTAAGAAAAGGCACAAGACGAGGATGTCCACTTTCACCTTTGCTGTTTGTTATGGTGTTAGAAATACTTTTAAGACAGATAAGAGAAGATAACAGCATTAAAGGTATAAGACTTAAAGGCTTCTCATATAAGTTCAGAGCGTTTGCAGATGATGTGATGTTTATAGTGGAAGAACCGGTCCAGACATTACCACTATTTTTAGATAAAATTAAAGAATTTGGAGATCTGGCAGGGTTCTATATTAACAAAACAAAATCGAAATTGCTCTGTAAAAATATGACAAAAAAGAAACAAGAGGAGTTAATGAGTGTTACAAAGTGTAAAGTGGTTCAGAAAACAAAATACCTGGGAATAGAGTCAACAGTTAAAAATATAGATCTATTCAAGAACAATTATGAAAAATTGTGGTCACAGATAGAAAGGGACATGTTGAAATGGAATAAAATGAATATGTCACTGTTAGGACGTATTTCAGTTGTCAAAATGAATGTGCTACCTAGAATGATGTTTTTGTTACAAACGATTCCAATTGTAAAAGATAAGAAACATTTTGATAAATGGCAAAGGAATATATCAGAATTTGTGTGGGCGGGGAAAAAACCAAGAATTAAGATGAAGGTGTTGTATGATGCAAAAGAGAGGGGTGGCTTACAATTACCAAATTTGAGATTGTGCCATGAGGCGGTATGTCTAATATGGTTAAGGGAATGGGCAGAATTGTCTAATCTTAAATTGTTAGCTCTGGAGGGGCACAATAATCTGTTTGGTTGGCATGCATATTTATGGTATGACAAGCATAAAATGGATGGGATGTTTCAGCATCATTTTGTGAGAAGGAATGTCTTCATGATTTGGCAAAAGTACAACAAGTATATTGGGGGGGAAAGACCCATGTGGATTGTTCCAGCAGAAGTTTTAAACCCAAATATGGAATACAAGGGAGAAGACTGGATAACCTATAAAGAACTATTATGGGTGGATAGAGACTCTTTTAAAATAAAGAAAAATGAGGAATTATCATTTGAATATGGTTGGCTGCAATATCGACAGATTAAAGACTTATTTGAAGTTGACAAAAGAAAAGTGGGTTTTAGAACAAAAAATACAGAATTAGAGGAGTTATTATTTGGAGGGGGGGAAATTGATTTCTAAGGTGTATAAGCTTTTATTGAAATGGTATACGGAAGATGAGATGGTTAAAACTCAAATGGTGAAGTGGGCAATAAATCTTAATAAAGAAATCACAATGGAGACATGGAAATTTCTATGGAAGAATACATTGAAGACATCTATATGTAATAATTTGAAAGAAAATGGATACAAGATGATGTATAGGTGGTATTTAACACTGAAAAAATTAGCAAATGCGAATAGTAATATGTCAAAAAAATGCTGGAAATGTAAAAAACATGAGGGTTCTTTTTATCATATGTGGTGGACGTGCGATAAGGCCAAGATTTTTTGGTCAAAGATATATACGGAAATGTTTTTAATTATGAAATGCAATTTGTTAAAGAGCCCTGAAATGCTGTTGTTAGGATTAAATATGCAAAAAGTTAATGTGAAGGATAGGACATTGTTATTCTATATGACGGTGGCAGCAAGATTACTATATGCACAGTATTGGAAGCAAGAAAAGATACCAGAAGTCGAAGATTGGATTCAAAAATTGTTGTATATGGCGAAGATGGACAAAATGACAAGAAAGCTGAAAGAACAAAATCCAAGTGAATTTTTAAGTGACTGGGGGAAACTTAAGGAGTACCTTGAAACTAAGCGGGGCGTGAAAGGACAGTTGTGGTCTCTGGATAATTATTAAGATAAATAGAGGATAAGTAAAAGCTTTACCTTTAATAATAGGGACAAATATTTGAATAAGAAATAAAGGGGTTACAGTGCTGTTGGAAGTCAAAAAGGGGAAAGGGGGAGGGGGAAGGGATGGGGGCATATATATTGACTTAAAGGGTAAATGTAGTTATTTTATGTATTATGGAATGTATGTTAACCCATTCAATAAAATTGATTTTTTTAAAAAAAAATCACCTGCCAGACTCCCAAGCTCAACTCCCCTGTTAACAGACAGAAAGCACAGTCCTATACAGAGTTCCTCATGGACGTCAATGGATTTTGACTAGAGTAACTGTCCGTAGGATTGCACTTTTTATTTGCAAGCTTCTGATTGCAAGCACTGGTTGAGATTCATGCCTCTGGGAAGCAGAACCCACTTTTAAAAAATATTTCACGTACTAGAATACATTTTAATTGATTACAAAAACAGAGATCTTAAACTATCCAGATCTTAAACTATCCAGATTAAAAGAAAATATTATAAAACAAGTATAAAACTAATGTAACACCAGCACAGAAGATTCATCTGAATTATTTTAAAAATTGTTTTTGAAAAAAGAAGCTCAGAGAAGGGTGGAGCAGGGTCCCTAACAGTGGAAAAACCCTGAAAGGACCAAACACTGATTTGACTACCTTAAGTTTAAATAGCTTGCACAAATGAATAAATAACATAAAATGATGCAAGAAGAACAAAAGAGGCATCACCAATAGCACTAAAAATGAACAGAACCGGTGACAAAGATAACATACATTATGAAAATGGCCAGATTGGCTAGTCCCTATTGAAATGCTGCCCATAGTATCTTTTGCTGTAAGTTTAATAAAAAACAACATGCTCTGAAGCATGTTTACTCAGAAGTGCATCCCAGTGAGCATAAGAGGACTCACTTGCTGTTTAGCATGTTTAGGGCTGCCACATAAGGAAAAAAGGTGATTATTTCCATTGCTTGTGGATTATATGTAGCTCCAACACAAACCCACATTTTATGTTATCTGATGGTTGGAACCTTAGTGATTGTTTTGCTTTTCAGAGGGAAGTGTGGCTGTAGTTATAATGATTTTGTAACTTCTCCATTTTTTCTTCCTGTGTTTGTTCATATTTTTTTCCCCTTCACACATCATTTCTGGGATAATATATCATGCCTTCCACCCTCTGGAGCAGCTGGCGTGATACTATCGAATAGATGCAGCACATTGATTCTTGACTGCTGGGAATTACCAACTGGCACTGTGGGTAACAGGATAAGTATTAACTGTAGCAGATAGAGTTGTTTCTCTTGTACTGGAAGAGGACCTATGAAAAGCAATCCAAAGGAGAAGGCTTTGTGTGTGGTGGTGGTGAATCAGAAATATGTATGAAATGCTTATAGTTTTAGAATCTCTTTAATAAAAGTTATTAACCTGGGAGTTTTGATCTGCATTTAAGATCCTTTATCTCAGTTTTGTCATTTTAGAAATTGTTTCTTTAAAAATGTTTTTCTAAAATGTCTCAAGGGAAAATGACATGGAATGGCTCACAAGTGGAAGCCGATAGGTGTCTGTGACAGTCAAACACACAGTTACAGAATCTGAGAGGAATCATAAAATTTTAGTTGCAAAGGTGCTTATAAGCCAGCCCACTGTTCAATATATGAAATCCAGAGTAGAGCATTCCTGACAAATATCCTTTCAAATTTTTGCCCTAGCTCAATCTTGTATGAAAACCTACAGAAATAGTTTGATCAGTGAAACATCAAAAATGTATACTTGTAGTGAGAAAAAAGAGGTGTAGTGGATAGCACATTGGTCTTAAACTGCATAGACCTAAAATGCCATTCTAAAACACTTTCTTGGGAGTAACTGCCACTGAGCAGATTTCAGTAGGTTTCTGAGTAGACCTTCTTGGGATGGCTCTATTATACTGAAGTTTCTCTTTAGCCACGAATTGCATTAATCTTTGGGAAAGAGTTAGTTAGTTAGTTAGTTAGTTAGTTAGTTAGTTAGTTAGTTAGTTAGTTAGTTAGTTAGTTAGTTAGTTAGTTAGTTAGTTAGTTAACAGGGCCACCAAGACAGCTAACAAATCTGAACATACATATTAAAATACTCTTTTAGAAGTCATTAAAACCAACAGATAAATGCATCTTTAAAATAAATTTAAAACAGAATTTAAAATAAATACAAAAGATAAGAACAACAATTAAAATGTTGGGGAGAGATAAAGGATCTCCCCCAGCAGAAGCACCTGAGCGGAGGCAAGAGCACATGGTGGAGAGCTGAAGCTAGAAGGTAAGGGTTTGTTGTCTTTCTTCCTTTTGCCTTTCCTAGCTACTGTGTGAGAAGCTGAGGGTGAGTGGGTTCTGTGTAGCTTGCTAGAGAGTGGTTCTGGTTAAGTTCTGCGTGAGGCTGTTGGGGGCTGAGTGAATTGCCCCCCTAGTCGGAATGAAGAGACAGACACAGGTATTGGATCTAAAGGGCCACTTTATTTAATTAACCTCAACACAACATTAATATAACTGCGGCAGGGGAAAGCGGTACAGGCCAAGCCACGGGGTCAAACCTAGACCTCCGCCTTGACCTGTCTGGGCGAGCCCCAAAGCCCCGGGTTCGAGCCATCCACCTGGATGGCTAGGAGACCCGGCCGGCCTGGCAAATTGGTTCCCCCCTTTCAAGCTCCTATTCCTCAGCCGTACAGCAGTGAGGGAAGGACTTGCACGTGGGGTTCCCCAGGCAGTCTGCCCACGCGCGCTGGCAGCCGTCACAAGCAGTACCAGCCGCTCCTAGCAGACTCCTCCTCCCTACCAATAGGGAAACGCCAAGGGTGCTCACCGGCCCGCTGCTTTTACCAAACTCTATTCTGCCCATGACACCACTAAACAGCACCACCTAAAGCCAATTTCCAACACCCAAAATCTGGTACAAGGCAGGCGAAAAACCCCTCACCCAAGACTCCAATAAAGGGTAAGGGGAAAAAATTCCTACCTGGCTCCGAATACGGCAACCGGCTAATCCTGTACCAAATAGGGTGAGGAGGGTGGGCCGAGCGACAAACGCGACTGGCGTTGGGTGAGCGGAGCAGCCAGCAACGGCTGCTGACTCCGCCCACCCGAGAAAGCCCCGGATGCCCGGGAACGCTGCTCTGCTCTCCGCCTTCCAGGAGAGCAATCTACGGCCCCCTCCTTGAGCAGCGAAGCTGCCTGGAGGTGTGGCCGAATTGCCCCCCTAGTCGGAATGAAGAGACAGACACAGGTATTGGATCTAAAGGGCCACTTTATTTAATTAACCTCAACACAACATTAATATAACTGCGGCAGGGGAAAGCGGTACAGGCCAAGCCACGGGGTCAAACCTAGACCTCCGCCTTGACCTGTCTGGGCGAGCCCCAAAGCCCCGGGTTCGAGCCATCCACCTGGATGGCTAGGAGACCCGGCCGGCCTGGCAAATTGGTTCCCCCCTTTCAAGCTCCTATTCCTCAGCCGTACAGCAGTGAGGGAAGGACTTGCACGTGGGGTTCCCCAGGCAGTCTGCCCACGCGCGCTGGCAGCCGTCACAAGCAGTACCAGCCGCTCCTAGCAGACTCCTCCTCCCTACCAATAGGGAAACGCCAAGGGTGCTCACCGGCCCGCTGCTTTTACCAAACTCTATTCTGCCACCGCCAGGCCAAGCCTCTGCTTAGGCCCTGGCGCCCCACTATTGGCCTAGCGCCAACCTAAGCCCCAGCCGCAAGTCGTTGAGGAAAATAACATTGCCAGCTTCTGACAGGTGAACCCCATCAGCTCTGTAGAGACCGGCAACTTCGGCCCTGATCCTAGGGTGCGGTAAATATACACCTAAACCCTCGCCTAAAGCTTTCTGAATGGCCCTATTGGCCTTCATCCGAGCCCGTTCTACCGCGGAACGATTAACTGCTTCTCGCCAGACCTGCCGTGGCAACATGGCAGACCAAATGATGAGCACTCCCGGCCAGCGCAGGAGTATTTCCTGCATATCCCATTTGGCTTGGAGAGATAGGGCTCTACCATGTACAAACCCCAGGTCATTCCCGCCCAAATGAATGACCAATATGTGGGGCACTGAGCCCCGCCGCTCATTAAACAGGAGTGGCAACAAACCAGGCCACCTAAGGCCACGCCGACCCTGCCACTCCACCGTCGCCCATTCACTCAATCCCAGTTGGGACCCAATCTGTGTCCGTCTGGCTTGATGAGCGGCCCAAAAGACCATGCTGTGGCCGCAGATCAAAATCCGACGCTTTTCCCGGCGAGACACAGGACCTAAGAAAACACCATTAGTAACGTTTACAAACTGGAGAGAGGACGAACATAGGAACGATAGGCAGTGGATTTCCATCTGCCCACACCCTGAATAACCTGCACAGGGTACCCCATGGCTGCTGCTGTAGACGCAGCCCCAATCCTAAAGGAATGGGTGCCAAATTTAACTCCTGATAAGCCCAATTTGGCCAGCGCCCTTTCCGTCACTGCCCAGAACTGGTACCGAGTCAGGGGCAACCCATCCTCATGCAGAAACAAAACCCCAGGTGCCTCACCTCGCACCCTCAAATATTTCCGAAGCGCCCTTACTGGACACAACCCCAGGTCATCACATGGCCCGAGGCTAATGACGACCCCTCTCTGCCTCTGATCAGTTTTAGACTTGCGGATCCGGATGGCAACCCCACCCTCAGTAAACGAAAGATCCTGCACCAACAGGGCCCTGCCGGATACATCCCCCTTAGAGCTAGCGACTAATTCACTAACTCGCAGCGCCCCGAAAAACGCCAACAAGGCTGCGGCATGAAACAGTTTGGCTTCAAAACCAGAGGTGCAAATTTGACCCCAAGTCCTACTAAGCCCCTTCAAAATTGATGGGGAGATAGGCACTCTAGGGTCAGCAGGAGCCACTGACTCACGAGACCATCCCTCCAACATTTTACGGACACGGAAGTCCCCCGTGGCCTCAGAGAACCCCCGAGACTTACTCACAAAAGCCAATGCCGCCAACTGGCCCCTGATAGACTTGACTGCCAGCCCGCGACCCTTCTGATGCACACAAAAGTGCAACAAATGCTCAACAGGAATGGGCCATAACTGCAACAAGCCCACACCCCTCCTAAAGTCCCCAAATTGGCCTACCGCTCTGTCGTAGGCACGTTGGGTGCTGGGGGCCAACGCCAGCCTTATGGCCCTGGACGCTTCGACCTCCCAAGCTGCCATAACTCCAGGGGCATTGGTGTCGGCTCCGGGTCTGCCTCCGGGGCAAGCTGCCAAAACCGCTCCATCTGTTGGCGAGACAAAGCGTCTGCCACACCATTACTAACCCCAGGAACGTGTTTGGCTTTAAATAAAATGTTCCACCGGAGACAAAGCAACGTAAAGGCTCTAACAAGCCTCATAACCCGGCCCGATCTAGAAGACAAGGAGTTTACAACATGAACAACCGCCAGGTTGTCACACCAGAACTGAACCACCTTGTTGGACAACTCACACCCCCAGAGGTGTACTGCCACCAAAAGGGGAAAAAATTCCAAAAAGGTTAAGTCCCTGTCCAAGCCAATTGCATGCCACTCAGGAGGCCACCGATCAGCACACCAGTGCTTACGGAAGTAAACCCCAAAGCCTAACGACCCCGAAGCGTCAGAGGTAACCTGGAGCTCGGCCTCGAGCAGCAGTTCCTCACGCCAGAACGTGACTCCATTAAATTCCCTGAGGAAGGCGGACCAAACGTCCAAATCCTCCCTCATTCCCCTGGTAACCTTGAGGCGATGACGAGGCGCCCTAAGCAATGCCATAGCGTCGCACAGCCTCCGCAAAAAGGCCCTACCTGGGGCCACCGCTTTGCAAGCAAAGTTCAAGTGCCCCACCAACTGCTGTAGCTCCAACAGGGACACCTTCCGCTTAGCTCTAAATTCTAGCAGCCTGACCTTGAGGTTGGCCACCTTTTCAGGGGGCAGCCTAAAACACTGCTGCACTGTATCCAGCTCTATACCTAAAAACATCAAAACCTGGGAAGGACCATCCGTTTTCTCGTGCGCCAAAGGAACGCCCAGCTCATCAGCCAACTGAACAAAAGTGCTCAGAAGCCTAGCGCATTGGCCAGACCCCGCTGCCCCAACGAACAAAAAATCATCTAAAAAATGCACAGAGTCACGACTATGCGCCCTGCGCTGCAGTTCCCACTCCAAAAATGAGCTAAAGCGTTCAAAAGCCGCACAAGAAATCGAACATCCCATGGGAAGGGCCCTATCCATATAGAACTTGCCCTCGAATGAAAAACCCAGGAGCTCGAAGTCATCAGGGTGTACCGGGAGAAGCCGAAATGCCGACTTAATGTCGCATTTCGCCATCTCCGCACCCAAACCACAGTGGCGCACTACCCTAACCGCCTGGTCAAATGAGGTATACCGTACAGAGCACAAGTGCTCCGGTATAGCGTCATTTACTGATTCCCCTCTAGGGTAGGAGAGATGATGGATGAGGCGAAACTCACCTACAGCCTTCTTAGGCACCACACCCAAAGGAGACACCCTAAGGTTGGGCACCGGGGGCCGATCAAAGGGGCCCAAAACTCGGCCCTCGGCGCACTCCTTGGCTATTTTAGCCCGAACCACATCCTCCATACCCAGAACTGAACGCAAATTTTTGGACATAAATGGGGAGCGTGGCCCCTGAACAGGAATCCTAAAACCAAAACTAAAACCCAGAAACAGAAAACGAGCATCATGCTCCCGAGGGTAATCTGCCAGTAACCGCTCAAGGACCCTCAGCTTTACCGGGCTGGGGCCCTTTACCAGCTGCCTGTTGGCCACTAGCTCCCCCGCCGCCAAGCCGTTTCCCCCCTCCACCTTGTCTGAACTTGGGGCAGGCATTATAGGAGTGGTATCCCGCACAAGTTGGACACTCGTGCCGGAACCGGCAGGGCTTACGTCCACACTGGCCCTTGAAGGCAAACTCCCAGCAAAGCAGCCGGGGTTGAACCTGCTGCCCCGCTGCAGGGCGGGTAGAAGACGCTGAGGAAGCCGAGGCTGAACGCTGCACAACATGGCCGCTATCAGATCGATCTCCCATATTGGGCTTTGCAGGCGACATCACCTGCAGCCAAAGCTGCTGGTGAATGCGGTCCCAAGGGAGACTGGGATTAAGGGCAGCACGCATCCGAAACTCCTCGTCGTACTGCATCCAAGCAGCACCCAAGAAGCCCGTGTAGCCCTTGTAAATGATATCCAAATATTGCAGCAGGGACAAAGCCCTATGGGGCTGAGCACGCACGAGCACACCAGCATAGATCAGAAACCCGGGCAACCAATTAGCCCAGGTTCTGTCCACACGACGACGCTTCAGGCGCTCCTTGTCCCTATCATCAAGCTCATCTTTATCCTTCTTTTCCAATTCTCGGAAAAGAAGGGTAAAAACATCAACATATTCACCTTTCAATATTTTGTCCCTAGTGGTTTGTGTCAGATGGTCCCCCAGGGGCAAGGCCGTATCCCCAAAAGGAAGAGCGTTAAATGGTACTTGCCCATAAGACAGGGAGAAATGAGGGTAATAACCCCAGGGCCCCCCCATATAAGGGGGCCAAACACCCATTTGCCCTTGCCCCCATGTACACTCACCACTACCCCAAACGGTCTGAGCCGGCCCACTCTGTTGTACACCAGCCAACCCAGGCCCTTGTTGCTGCCAAGCCGGCTGTCCCGCGGCTGTCCAGGCAGAAGGGAACTGCTGAGAGGTCCCAGCAGCCCCAGGGGACACCGGAGGAAGCAGATGCCCCCATGGCCCCCAAGGCCAAGGGGATCCAGTGTTAGGTGCAGCTTCCTTACCCCCAGGCTCCGTAGGGTCCACTGCCACAGCCACCGGCGCTGCATCCAATCCGGCCTCAGGATCCAGGTCGACCACTGGCTCACTCTCCATTTGGTTGACTGCCTGCTGAGATCTACTGGCGCCGCCAGCCGCCGCCCCTGCAGTGCCTTCCAAGGCAGAAAGACGACGAAGAATATCTCTATTAATAGCATCCCTAGATGCCCCCCGAATGGGCCTGGCTCTACCAGTACCTGGTGCTGCTACCACCCCTTTACCGCGCTCCAAGGCTGCCAGCCGCTGCAAAATATCGTGCTGAGTGGCTTCCTCACCCTCATCGTCCGAAGAGCTAACAACAGGGGCTGGCCGCTTAGCTGGCACCCTCTTGGCAGGCTGTTTGCCCTTGGCACTGCCAGCACCCTTTTTGGGAGGCATAGCGTCAACCAACCCCACTATTCAGTCAAAACAAGTATAAGTAGGCAAGGCTCTCAGCTAAGCAGACAGCCTACTAAGGTCCAAATTGACCACAAAGTAGCCTCCAGCACACTGCCCTAAAGACAGCTAAATAGCTGGGCAACAGGCCACTAAGAGAGAAAAGAGGGGGGGGCGTTCAATCCCACCCTAATCCCTACAGGGCAAGAGAGGCAATTCCCCTTACAACCCAAGCCACAGAATGGGGAGGGTGGGCAGGCAACAAGAGCCAACAGCCCCTCAGGGAACCTTCCCACTCTATACACTACCCAGGCTGTTATCCCCAGCCAGCCACCCACAATCTCCCCAAACAGGGGGGGGGGGGGTTTGAAAGGCAGCCGAAGCTGCAGGAACTCCCAAGCCAGTCACCCACTACCCCAAACAGGGGGATGAAAACAGCCCAAGCCGCAGGACCCTAACCCCCTGGGTCTACCACGCCCAGGGGGCCGCCTGATATACAGCCGCCAAGAGCCCTGCGAAATAGCAGGCCCAAAAAAGGGAGGGGGCTGCGCAGCGCAGCGCACTGCCGCCGCCGCTGCAGCCGCGTCCAGAACCTCTCCTCTGGCCAGAAGGGGCCCGGCCGAAACGGGTCCTCCGCTGCCGCCGCCGCTCAAGCCGCCACTGCCGAGACGCCCTACACTGTCCCGGATCGCTCGAGCCGCCGCCGCGCCCAATGCTCGGGAAGGCAGAACAACACGTCTGCCTCCTCCAAGCGACAAACGCGACTGGCGTTGGGTGAGCGGAGCAGCCAGCAACGGCTGCTGACTCCGCCCACCCGAGAAAGCCCCGGATGCCCGGGAACGCTGCTCTGCTCTCCGCCTTCCAGGAGAGCAATCTACGGCCCCCTCCTTGAGCAGCGAAGCTGCCTGGAGGTGTGGCCGAATTGCTGTTGTTTGCTGCTGGTTGCTGTTGCTCTTGGTTACAAGCCCCGCCCTCTAGTGTCCTGGGGCCATGCTGGGCTAGGCAGGAAGGCACCTTTTGAAACAAAAGGCTCCTCCTCACCAAAGGGCTCTTGCCCTGGGGCTCTTAGCCTGGGGATCTGCCTGGGGGACCTGAAACTCTGCTAGTATACTGGTTCTGCTAGTACTCTAGGTATATTTGGAAAGCAATCATGTCTACTGAAGCCCCCTTGGCAGTCACCTGCATGGAGTGTGCCATGTTTGTTTTCCTCCCAGAAGAGAAGACAGAGTTCACTTGCCAGAAGTGTAAGCTGGTCAGAGTTTTGGAAGAAAAGGTTCAGAGCCTGGAGGAGAGGATCACCACCCTTCAGGAGATCAAGGAGGGAGAGGATTTTATTGACAACAGCCTGGGGGCTCTGCACAGCCAAGAAGAGGAAAGTCAAGGAGGAGGAGAAAGAGTCAATCTCCCTTCTGAGCCTCCTCTCAGATCTACAGTACAAACCCGAAGGCGTCAATGAAGAAGATGCTCTGGTCCACTTGAGCTCAAGAATCACTTTGAAGGGCTAGAGATGGTGACAAAGGTGACAGTGGAAGGAGAACCACAAAGATCTGGAAGAGGGAGTGCAGAAGACATGGGGCCACATGGAAGTGGAAAAAAATGGAAGGTGGTAGTCGTCGGGGACTCTTTGCTCAGGGGTATGGAACGCCATGTCTCTGGGCCAGATCCCCTATTCCGAGAGATGCGTTGCTTGCCAGGAGCCAGAATTCAGGATATTACTGACCGGCTGCCAAAACTCATCAAGCCTGCTGATAAGTACCCGTTTGTGCTGATTCATGTGGGAACGAATGACACGGCTTTGAATACTGTTGCAAGAATTAAAGAGAATTATGAAGCCCTTGGAAGGCAGTTGAAGACATAGGGGGCTCAGGTGGTATGCTCTTCTATCCTTCCAGTCACAGGAAGAGGAGCATGCAGGGAGCGGACCATACTTGAGGTGAATCGCTGGCTGAGATGCTGGTGCCGGCAGGAGCGCTTTGGGTTCTGGGACCATGGGATAGGTTTTCTTAGAGAAGGCCTTCTAGCACATGATGGGCTTCACCTCTCAAGGGCAGGGAAGAAAACGTTTGGAACGAACCTGGAGAACTTCATCAGGAGAGCTTTAAACTGATGCCGCAAGGGGCAGGAGACGATCGACACGGCGAATTAAATGATGAAGTGAACACAGTGGGGACCCACCTAGGTAGGAAAGGTCAAACAAAGGTACAAGGCTACAAGTGTCTATATACCAATGCCCAAAGTATGGGCAATAAGAAAGAAGAGCTTGAGCTTCTATTGCAAACAGAGGGCTATGATATTGTAGGAATTACTGATACTTGGTGGGATGATTCCCATGACTGGAATGCACCAGTGGATGGGTATGAGTTGTTCAAGAAAAACCAGAAGGGTAGAAGAAGAGGTGGAGTAGCGTTGTATGTGAGGAGAGGGCTTGATTGTCAAGAAGTTATGGAGAATGGGGCGGACAGCCTGGTGGAAAGCATATGGGTAGAAATAAGGGGAGGAAGGACAAAGGGTATTATTGTTGGAGTCTGCTACAGACCACCTGACCAGTGAGAAGAAACGGATGCTGCCCTCTTTGAACAGTTTGGTAGAGTATCCAGACATCAGAACCTTGTAATTATGTGTGACTTCAACTTCCCCGATGTGTGCTGGGAGACAGGCTCAGCAAAGCGTCATGAATCGTGCAATTTCCTGACCTGCCTGGCCGATAACTTCCTTTTTCAAAAGGTGGAGGAAGCTACAAGGGGCTCGGCCATACTAGACTTGATATTAACCAATAGGGAAGAATTGGTAGATGAGATGAAGGTGGTGGGGACCTTAGGGGGAAGTGACCATGTCCTCCTTGAATTCCAGTTGCTGTGGGGGGCCAAGGAAAGTTCATAGCTGGACTCGTAGGTTAGATTTTCGTAGGACCAACTTCGATGAACTCAGAGGCTTGATGAGAGTCATTCCGTGGGGGAGTGTGCTGGAAGGGAAAGGCGCGAGTGAAGGGTGGGCCCTTCTCAAACACGAGCTTTTGCAAGCTCAAGCCCTCGCTATCCCAGCAAGACGGAAACATGGTAAGGGCTCCAAGAAACCGATGTGGATGTACAGAGAGCTCCAGAATAAGCTAAGGGAGAAAAAGGAAATGTTCAGGAAATGGAGAGAAGGACAGACCTCTAAAGAGGAGTATATGAGGGTTACTAGGTACTACAGATCAGCCATCAGAGAGGCCAAAGCTCAGTACGAGCTGGGTCTGGCCAGGAGGGCTCGCTACAATAAGAAAAACTTCTACAGATATGTGAGAAGCAAATGCAAGGTAAAAGAGGCAATTGGACCGCTGTTGGGAGTAGATGGAGAATCTCTGATGCAGGACAGAGAAAAAGCAGACAGGCTTAATGTCTTTGTTGCCTCTGTTTTCTCCCTGAAGAACTCAGGCACATCTAGAGATAGTAGAAAATGTGGCAGGACACCTGAGTGGCTAATTGACATTGACAGAGAGGTTGTGGAGAGGCATCTGGCTGCACTGGATGAATACAAATCCCCTGGGCCGGATGGGGTGCACCCAAGAGTGCTGAAAGAACTTTCTAGAGAACTTGCAGAACCCCTGTACATCATCTTCAAGGCCTCCTGGAGGACTGGGGATGTGCCACAAGATTGGAGAAGAGCGAATTTTATCCCAATCTTTAAGAAAGCGAAGAAGGATGACCCGGGAAACTACAGGCCAGTCAGTCTGACTTCTGTTGCTGAGAAGATATTATAACAGATTTTAAAGGGATCAATCTGTAAGCATCTGAAGGACCGCTCAGTGATCCGGGAAAGTCAGCATGGTTTTGTTCCTAACAGATCTTGCCAGACCAACCTGGTTTCCTTCTTTGATCGAGTGACCAGCTTACTGGATCGGGGGAACTCTGTTGACGTGATTTATCTGGATTTCAGTAAAGCTTTTGATAAGGTCCCCCATGACATTCTGATGGGCAAACTGGAAGACTATGGACTGGACTATAGGACAGTTTGGTGGATAGGGAACTGGTTGGAGGACCGCACTCAAAGAGTGGTGGTCAACAGTGTTTCATCAGATTGGAGGGAGGTGTCCAGTGGGGTGCTGCAGGGCTTGGTTTTGGGCCCGGTACTTTTCAATATTTTTATCAATTATCTGGATGAAGGAGTGGAAGGGCTGTTCATTAAATTTGCTGATGATACCAAATTGGGAGGAGTAGCAAACACCCAAGAAGATAGAATTAAAATTCATCAAGACCGGAATACTCTGGAGAAGTGGGCAGCTGTGAATAGGATGCAATTCAACAAAGACAAGTGCACAGTATTACATCTGGGCCACAAAAATGGGAAGCACAAATACTGGATGGGGGATACTCTTCTGGGCAGTAGTATATGAGAAAGGGATCTTGGGGTAAGAGTGGACTGTAAACCAAATATGAGCAGTCAGTGTGATGCTTTGGCAAAAAAGGCTAATTCAATTTTGGGTTGTATCAAAGGGGCCATACCGTCGAAATCGCAGGACGTCATAGCCCCTCTCTATACTGCCTTGGTCAGGCCACACCTGGAGTATTGTGTGCCGTTCTGGAGGCCTCACTTCAAAAAGGATGTGGCCAAAATCGAGAGGGTGCAGAGGAGAGCGACGAGAATGATCAGGGGTCTGGAGACTGAACCCTACGAGGAAAGGTTGAGGGCCTTGGGAATGTTTAGTTTGGAGAAAAGGAGGTTGGGGGGGGACATGATTGCTCTCTTTAAATATTTGAAAGGCTGTCATTTGGAGGAGGGCAAAGAGCTGTTCCAGTTGGCTGCAGAGGTTAGGACGCAAAGCAATGTGCTAAAACTACAAGCACAAAGGTACTGGCTGGATATTAGGAAAAACTTTTTCATGGTCAGAGTAGTTCAAAAGTGGAATCCACTGCCTAGGGAGGTGGTAAGCTCCCCTTCACTGGCAGTTTTCAAGAAGAGGCTGGATGAATACTTGTCAGAGATGCTTTAGGCTGATCCTGCACTGGGCAGGGAGTTGGAGTAGATGGTCTGTATGGCCCCTTCCAACTCTCTGATTCTATGATTCTATGATCACTGAGGAAATGTCTAGAAAAACAAAAACATTTTCTGCCCTGATGGAAGACGGCAACAGAAAGAGACAAGCAAATCTCCCTGGACAGAGAGTTTTGGTGCCACTACTGAGAAGGCCTTAATCTCAGAAGGTGGGGGGGCATCCTGAGCAGGGCCTCCAAAAAAGACCACTGCTTCATATAGAAATAGGCTGTCCTTCAGATATATATTGGTCCCAAACCATACAGGGCTTTAAATCTCAGCAGCAGCACTTTGAATTGTGCCCAGAAACAGATTGGGAACAAATACAGATGAGCCAAGACTGGAGTGATATGTTCCATGTGATCCACTCCAGTCAACATCCTAGCTGCAGCATTCTGTGCCAATTGAAGTTTCTGAACACTTTTTAAGGTCAGCCCCGTGCAGAGTGCATTGCAGTAACCTAATCTAAATGTAAATGGGTACCACATTGGACAGATCTTTCCTGCACAGGAAAGGCTGCATCTGGCTAACCCATCAAAGCTGGTAAAAGGCAGTCCTGGCCACAGTTGCTGCCTACTTATCCAGCAGTAGAATTGAGTCCAACATTCCCAGGCTATGGACTTGTTCCTTCAAGTGGAATGCAAACTCATCCAGAATGGGTGACGCCTAAAATCCTGAGTCAGACTTTCTGCTCACCAGTAGCACTTCCATCTTTTTGGGTTGAGTTTCAGTTTATTAGTTTTCATCCAATCCAAAACTGCCTCCAGGTATTGGTGCAGGTTTCTTGCAGTCTCCCTGGGATCAGCTAGAAGTGTGAGATAGAGCTGAGTGTCAGCTGCATATTGGTGGCAACCCAGCCCAAATCATCGGAAGATCTCACCTTACAGAAGGAACCCTGGGGGATACACAGGGCAAAGGCCAGGGGTTTGAGCACCAATCCCCCAGCACCACATTCTGAAATCTACCCTCCAGGTAGGATTGGAACTACTGCAGAATGGTACCTCCTAATTTCAGACTGGAAAGGTGGTCTAGAAGGATAGTATGATCGATGATATCAAAAGCTGCTGAGATATCCAATAGAATCAACAGAGTCCCATTCTCTCTGTCCATCTCTTGTGGCAAATCATCCATCAGGGTGACCAAGGCTATTTCAGTCCTATTCCTGGTCTAAAACCAGATTGGAAAAGATCTGCACACTTTGCCTCATCCAGGAAAGCCTGAAGTTGTCAAACCACCACCTTTTCAATCACCTTGCTCAAGAATGGAACATTTAACACTGGTCAATAGGTATTATCTCCTGGCTCCAGAGTAGACATGGGCATGAATGGGGGGGGGGACCAAACACCCTGTTCGTAGTTCAGTGCCATCCATGAACAACGAACATGGAAACATGGATGAACATGAGCTGTTCCTGGACATGTTCGTTGTTTGTTATTCGTGGGGGCCAGAACCCCCCCAGAACCCCCACCCAACCACCCCACTTAGCACCTCCTCCCCTCAAATGCACTTACCTGGCCTTTTAAAGAAATTCCCCCCTGCCACCTGCCTGTTGATAGTTTAAAGGGCCGGGAGAGCAGTTGCACAGCCAGGCTGCCTGCCCAGTGCAGAGAGGTGGGGAGATTCTCCCCATCGCTCTCGCACCCAGGAGAATATTCCCGATGTCCAATACCCACCAAATTTGCAGAGGATATAGTCCTCACTGTCCTCCAAAGACCCCCCAAGTTTCAGAGAGATTGCACCCCGTGAAAGCATGATCCATGCATGGCTGTCCCACTTTAGTCCTCACTGTCCTCTGAAGAACTCCCCAGTTTTAGAGAGATTGCACCCCGGGAAAGGCATGATCCATGGCTCTCCCCCTTTAGTCCCCACTGTCCTCTGAAGACCCCGCTAGTTTCAGAGAGATTGCACCCCAGGAAAGGCATGATCCATGGCTCTCCCCCTTTAGTCCCCTCTGTCCTCTGAAGACACCCCCTCCCCCAGTTTCAGAGAGATTGCAGCCTGGGAAAGGCATGATTCATGGGTCCTTCCCTTTGTTGTCATTTTCTGTTCACAGTGGCAAAAACGGGACTCTCTGGTGGAAGCTACTTTGAGGGGTTACAAACTGACCTTCCCAATGTCCAATACCCAGCAAATTTGCAGAGGCCATAGTCCTCACTGTCCTCCAAAGACCCCCCAAGTTTCAGAGAGATTGCACCCCAGGAAAGGCATGATGCATGGTTCTCCCCCTTTGTTATCATTTTCTCTTCACAGTGGCAAAAACGGGACTCTCTGCTGGAAGTACTTTGAAGGGCTAAAGCCAGAAGGAAAACCAGAAGGAGTTCAGAGAGAGTTCAGTCCCTCCCTCCAGTTGCCAGGGGGATTGATTGCAGTAGGCTCCAGACTGTCTGGCTTGCCAAATGGCTGCCAAAGCAACGAACAAGGCTTTTATTTTTTTTATTTTTTTACTAAAAGGTAAGGGGTACAGAATATAGGGGATGGGGAAAAGAAATTTATATTATATATCGCTAATACATTGCACCGTACAACCTAATATATTTCTTCAATGTGTTCTGCAGATCAGCCACTTATTTGCAAATTTTTCCATTCATTTTAAATCATGTCCATAAAAGTCTTCATCCTAACTAAAAGCTAAATTTCTTCAGATTTCCTCTGTATCCAGCTATAAAATGGATCCCAAATGTCATTATATATTGTATTGTCCATCTCTTTCAATAAACTTCACAATTTATCCATTTCAGCTGTCTCAAGAATCCTTTCAATCAGATTTTCTTGCATTGGGATGACTGTTGTTTTCCAAAGTTTCGCATATAGTATCCTGGCTGTTGTGATTATATTCAGAATCAAATGTTTTTGGTTTCTATAAACTGGAACGAACATGTGGTTTAATAAAAAGAGTTCTGGTTTCAAAGGCAATGAAATCTTAAGTATCTGTTGAGTCATTTTGTGGACCATCTTCCAGAACTCTGCTGCTTTTTTACATGTCCACCACATATGATAATATGAACCCGGGTTACTCTCACATTTTCAACATTTATTTGACATATTTAAAGACATTTTGGCTATCCTAATAGGAGTTAGATGCCATCTATAACACATTTTGTAAATATTTTCTTTCAAAGAGGCTGCTTTTGTCATCCTTAAATTGCCCTTCCACATTTGCTACCATTGCTCTAAGTCAGTTATGTGTCCCATGCAATGAAGAAGGCTTTTAACGACCATCTGTTAATCTAGGATGGAGCCTCATGAACAGCTTGCTCGCAAACAGCAGATTTGGCTGTTCGTGGGTTTTTTCTGTTCCTAATGCTGTTCGTGCCCATGTCTACTCCAGAATAGACTTCTTTAGAAGTGGATGCACTGCAGCCTGTTTCAAGGCTGGGGTGAACATTGTGAATTTGTAATTCGGGCTTGGTATTCCCTTTTTGATATAGAATTTTACCTGATTTGGTAAAATTCAGTATTACCAAATCAGATATGGTATTCCCAACTTTAATTTTACTGAATTAATTCAGGTTAATTTGGTAAACTTTGGTAATCATGGCTGGGTTGTTTCTTTAGTAAGGAACAGTAAAGAAACACTATTTCCCACCTGTTTTCACAGATAGGAGTGGGGAGAAGGGGAAGTGAAGCAGAGGCAGAAGGGAGGGGGGGAGGAAGGAAGAGGAGGTTAGTGGCCAGTTCTTCAGGAGCTCTCCTCCTCTGGCCAATGGGCTCCTCTAGAAGGAGAGTGCCTTTTTAAAACTGCCCTGCAAGGAGTTAACTAGGCAGGTTTGCCTCACAGCAGCCTCCATTTATTTATTTATTTATGTCATTTATAGACCGCCTATCTCACTGAGACTCAAGGCAGATTACATAGTGTGAGATCAGTACAACCAGGAGCAAGGACAAGGGTAGGCATTTCCATACAGTGTCAAGGACATTTCCATAAACAATGTCATAGGGTAGATGAATACAAGTTTGCAGAGACATAGCATTAGCAAGGATCCAATACAGGGTTGAAGGATTGTTAAAACAGAACATAATTCTAGGATTCACATTAGACAACATGAAGCACAAGCAGTATATAAGAGTACATATTCAAAGCAACAGATAATATGTAAAGCAACATAATGGTGGAGCCCATGGTTCCCAACTCATTGGCGAAACATCCAAGACCCACTCCCTACAATACCGCCCTCCTATCTGAGTAAAAAAGCCTTTTTGAATCATTCAGTTTTGCATTGTTTGCGGAAAGCCAAGAGCATGGGAGCTCTCCTGATGTCCTCAGTAGGGGTGTGCAAAGGCACTCTGTTTCGTTATTCTTGTTTCGGGTTTCCCGAAACAAGAATCTTTTTCGGATACAGGCAAAAGCTGAAACGGCTAGCCATTTCGGCTTTCGGCTTTCGGCTTTGTTTCGGCTTTGTTTCGGCTTTCGGCTTTCGGCTTTTTCAATGGGAAAATGCCTCCGTCTTCCCGGACACCTGGGGGAGGCATTTTCCCACCGAATCAAGCCAAAATTGGTGGACACCTTCCTCTAACCCCTCTCTAACAACCCCCCAAGTTTCAGACCGATGGCCCCCCTAACCAGGTCCCCATCCTCTCATTAAGAAGCACTGAGCAGCATATTGTTAGACTGCTGCTGCTCATCTTCTTCTTCATTATTTCCTATGGGGGAAAAATGAAGACGCAGGCTTCCTTTGCCAGGGGTGGCATTTTGCATGCAAAATGCCCCCCAACCCTCTGGGGCCCTTCTCCCACCCTTCCTCCCACCCCTCACCAAGGCTCAGACTGCTCCCACTTGGGGGGGGCATTTCATGGCCTCCCCAAGTAGGTGCTCTGTTCTCTACTGCTTACAGCTGGGGGAGGCTTGTCTTGCCAGGGGTGGCATTTTGCATGCAAAATGCCACCCCTACCCTCAGGGGCCCTTCTCCCACCCTTACTCCCACCCCCACCAAGGCTCAGCCTGCTCCCCCTTGGGGGGCATTTCATGGCCTCTCCAAGTAGGTGCTCTCAGCCCCCAAAGTCCACCCCCTACTGCCCCATACAAACCCAATTCCCCCCCATCTGCCAAACACAGACCGAAATCCCCACATTAGCCCCTCACAGACCCAAATCCACCCCCAGCTGCCCCACACCCACCATAACCCCAGGAACAGGCTGGCCAGCACTCCCCCTTTTGGAACTCCTAAACTCTCTTTCCCAGGGCAATTCCGCACAGCCCAGGGGTGCCACAATGGTGGGCACACTCCTGAGTGCCAACTTATCCCTGGGAAAGAGCACCTGACACACAACCACCCCCTGACACCCCCCCCCACCTACATAGAAGGCTGGCCTGCCTGCCCCATTGTTCCCAATGCTGGGAACCAACCTCACATCAAAGAAGGGAACACACACACAATGATTCAAGTTTGAAAAAACTTTATTTTATCACTTTCAAAGTACAATGGGTCAAATAATCACAACAAATCACACAAATTGTCCCCCACACAAAAGGACTACACAATTCACTACACATCAGAGAATCTTAAAAAAAAATTTTTTTTAACAAACTCTAAAATTTTTGAACTGAATTGGGTTATACAGTAGGAGTGCACAACAGGGCATGAAAACAGAAGTCCCCTAGACAAAATTAACACAATGAACTTCAAATCACAGATTAAACAAAACCATAACAAGAGCTTTCAAAAACACTTTATTCCATGAACTGCTTAAATTTACACAGCAGCAGGGCACAAAAGGGCATGGAAACAGCATGCTTGCAGTGATTCACACTACACAAACATAACACACAACTCAATTAATATTAGACAATCAGCAAAACTTGAAACCAGCATTACTAGATGTGGGTTGCACAGCGGGGGCGCAAAATGGGTCAAAAACACTTTCTGTCTTGGACAGATGTAGGCAACATGGCAGCAGGGCACACCCACAGGCAGGACAGCATTGTCTCAGACTCTGAGTCAGAAAATAACACAACTATCATGAAATAAAATACTAATTTGCTCATCCCCTCGACACCTCCTCCATAACAACAAAACACAACACAAAAAAGTGTTTTGAAGCGTGCTTGTGAGTGCCAGGCCAGCCAGCAAACAGGCACCAAAGCCAGAGCAGCAGGCCTATGTGTGGGCCAGAGGCTGGCACACTTGTTCAGGAGCCTGGTGGGAAGCCTTGGAAGCAGGGGACCAAACACAGAAAAACAACCCCCCTAGTCTCAGGGGCCCTTCTCCCACCTCTACTCCCACCCCTCACCTCATGCATTCCTTATTAACAATTATGAATTCTGGAGTTTACTATCACGTGCATGTCAGTCCCTCAAAGACTGAAGCACTATGGAGTGAACCATTCACACTTTGAATTCTACTGATCCTCAAACACAATTAGGGATCCATTTCCCCTGGTGGGGGATCCCCCACTCCCACCTTTCGCCCCCTGTCACTGCTTATCTGGCTGGAAGGGGGAAAGTCAGGGAATGAGCCTTCGGGGTACGCTCCTGGGGCTGCTGCAGTAATGTCACTGATGTCATCTGGCTGCCCTGAGAGTATTCCTGTGCTTTGCAGCGGGCTGATTTGGGCCCTAAACAGGCCGAAGCAGGATCATTTGTGGCCCAAATCAGCCTGCTGTGAAGTATGTGTGCTCCCCAGCCTTGTGTGATGATGACATCACTTCCTAGAAGAGACATCATCATGCCAGTGCAGTGCCATGAAATGATCATGCATGTGTGAACAGACCCTAAGTATCCTCTAGGCTTCAGTGATGGTGTAGTAATGTTAACAATGTTTTCACACACATTATAGAGAGAGAGAGACAGAGAAGGAGGGAGGCACTGAACCTAGATTATTTCATCTATTTTGCTGTACCCTTCCAAAGCCAGGGTAGCATTGGAACAATGCCCCTCCCCCCCCCCGGCCTGAGCCTTAGAACCAGTTTGCAGTGACTGGCCCATGCATCATACTAATTTTTGAGCCACAGCCAAGTTGTGTGCCTTTTGGAGAAGAATGGTTAAGTTGGTGGTGGGGTATAACCAATTTTAAGATATCCAGTGTAGTGCAATGGCTAGAGTGTTGGACTAGAATCTGGGAGACTCTGATCCTGTGCCTTGGAGGCTTGATGGATGTTCTTGGCTCAGCCAATGTAACGCATAGAGTTGTTTTTTTCAGAGGCAGTCTTAGTGATTCTGGGGCCCTGGACAAATGTTCAGGATGGGGCCCCAGAATCAGTGCTGCCCCACCACTGGCTCCTTGCCAAGGCCAAGCAATGGGTGGCCCTTGCCCTATGTGGAGTGGGCAGGAGCTCCTGCTGCCGCCATTTTCCATTTTGTTACCTAGGCCCCAGATAGAATAGGCTGGAGTGTGTTGTCTCCCTTCCCTCCCCTCCATCCCCTTCAACTACTAAGAAGGCCATCGGTGGCTGAAGTCACTCCCAATGTGGGGCATGGAGCAGCTGTCTATTGTTATCCTGTTTGTTATGATGATGTTAAAACAAAGCATGGGAGAACAAAAGTGTGTAAACCACTGTAGGTTTCCAGGGGGGAGAAAACCAGGGCATAAGATAAACTAATAAATGGGTGGGTGGGGGGGTAATATATGCACTAAGATATATATTTTATGTGTATGTGTGTATGTTTTATGCATTCAAATCACTTATGGTGAACTTAAGAATTAATGAGCTCCAAAATATCCCAACAACCTTGTTCATGTATTGCAAACTGAAGTCAATCCACCACATTTAGGGTCTTCTTCTTTTCCCTACTGCCTTCAATTTTTCCTAGCATTATTGTCTTTTCTAGTGAGTCTTGTCTTCTCACGATGTGACCAAAGCACAATCATTTTATCTTCAAGGGAGAATTCAGGCTTGATTTGATCTGGATGGAAGCCACTTACATGTCTTTTTCGGAGTCCATGGTATATGTAAATTAAAACTTTCTTCCTATACTACAGTTTGAATGCATTTTCTTCCTGTCAGCCTTGTCTAACTTTTACTTTAATGAAACTGCTCATTTGGACAAAAGGCCTTGAGCAAAGCCACATTAAATACTACAAAATAAAAAGATATTTTAAAAACCATTTAAAAATATCTTTAGTGCCACACTTAAAATTCTTCGATTTTAAAAACATAAGCAAAATGTTTGGGTACAACTAGACAAGTGAATGAGTTAAACACAGCCCAATGCCACTGCTGTTTAAAACCCATTTTTGATGATGGTCTGGATTGACTTACATTGGCATCATTGAACTTGGAGTCAGGAACCTGAAAGTGTTCCATGGGGGCTACACCTACCGTGCCAAGGCTATGAGTGTGGAAATGGGATCTCTGTAGGGTTGCAAACTCTGGCCTTGGATGTTCCTGGCAATTTGGGGGTGGGACTTGTGGAAAGGGAAATCTGAGTAGGGATTTCCCCTAGAATCCATGGTCAACTTTTGCCCTACCTGGAGTTTGGCTGCCCTAGGCCAATTTCTGATAAAGATGGCAAAGGAGGGCCAGCAACTGATAGAGGCATGGAAGCCCTCACCAAGACATTAGCCAGGGCCTAATTGGGAACAAAGGGCTACCAGGGAATAAAGTCCCCAAGTAGGTGCTCTCATCCCCCAAAGTCCACTCCTTACAGCCCCACACAAACCCAATTCTACCCCCCAGCTGCCACACACAGACCCAAATCCCCCCATTATCCCTCACAGACCCAAATCCACCCCCAGCTGCCCCACACCCATAACCCCAGGAACAGGCTGGCCAGCCCTCCCCCTTTGTTCCCTAAGCTGGGAACTTCTAAACTCTCTTTCCCAGGGCAATTCTGCACAGCCCAGGGGTGCCACAATGGGAACACTCCTGTCCTGAGTGCCAACTCGTCCCTGGGAAAGAGCACCTGACCTGGCACACAGACAACCACCCCCTGACCCCCCACCACCACCTACAGAGAAGGCTGGCCAGCCTGCCCCATTGTTCCCAATGATGGGAACCAACCTCACATCAAAGAAGGGAACACACACACAATGATTCAAGCTTAAAAAAACTTTATTTTATCACTTTCAAATTACAATAGGTCAACAAATCACAACATATCACACTAACTGTCCCCCACTCAAAAGCACTACACAATTAACTACACATCAGAGAATCTTAAAAAAAATTTTTTTTGAAAAGGACAAACTAAATTTTAGAACATATTCAGGTTACATAGTAGGAGGACACAACTGGGCATGGAAAAAGAAGCCCACACTAGACAAGATTATCATAACTACCAGCTTAATACAACTCTCCCTCCATAGCCCAACTTGATGGGGGGAAACCACTGCAACAGGGTCAAGAAGAACCTATGTCATTTCCTGCGGCTATGCTTTCAGTTCAGGCACAAAAAGCTGGACTGGGCACTGCCAAGGCACTGGACATTGGTATTTCTGGAGCAGTGTTGCAGAGGTTTCCCCCCACCCCCACACCAGCCTCAGCATTTACCTGGAAACATCTGCGAGAGATCATCATTGGCTGGTGCCCATCTACAACTCTTCCCGCATCCCCAGCAAACCAAACATTAACATTACAACAATTATTATATTTTTGGTTTTTTTTTTTTAAACATGAACAGTCCATCAACTTTGAAAAAACATAATCACAAATTTTTTTAAAAAAACATGAACATTTCATCAACTTTGAAAAAACATAATCATAACTTTTTTTTTTAACATGAACATTACATCAACTTTGAAAAAACATAACCACAACATTTTTTTTTTGGATTTTTTTTTTTACAAAGATTTCAACAGTGAAAAACATTTTAAACATTCACAGCAGGATCTGATATTTTCCCATTCCCTAATCCCCACCTAAGCAATCCCTATCTAACCTATTTCTCCCTCCAGTGGCAATCCATGTTTCTGGGGCATTATTTTTCTGAATAAATTTGGTCCCACAGGGTCTGTCTCAGTGCTGGGAGAGGTTTTTAATTCCCTTGGGGGGGTTCAAATTGCTGGGGGGATTCCCTTTGCCACTGGTTCCTAACCACCCTCCCTCTACTGGCCGGTTTTAACTGCGTCTACAGGGTTTTATGCAGGGGAGAGTGTGATTCCAAAGGATTGGACTCGCAGAGGTTGCAGGCCACAAGTTGGGCTCACCTCAGTCACTCTGGAAGTCCAGTCCTGAGAAATCGAAGAGGAGAGAGTTGACCTTCAGGAAGGTCAACTGCTCGACTCTCCATGGGAGAAGGCGAGTGCGATGTGGGCCGACAATGTCACCCGCATGTAAAAAGACGAGGTCGCTCTCCATGCTCGTCGGAGGGCATGAGAGCAGCCTCTGCACCTCGAGGGAGAGGTCCGGCCAGACCGACTCCTTCCTGGCCCAGTAGCTGAGCGGATCGGTGGAGAGCGACTCGCAGGGCTCCGCGAGGTAGTCCCTGACCATCGCCTCCGCCGGATCCTCTCTCACGGTCCTCACGACCCCAGAGGGGACAAGGGCCCACCGGAGCAGCTCCATCTCCATCAGTACTCCGGTGGTGGGCGTGGGGGGGGCTGTGCAGAGGGGGCGTCAGAGGGACCCGCACGGCAGGGCCCCTCTTGCGTCCCCCCTGTTGACAGGCGTCCCCTCGCAGCCTGCCTGCACCTCACCCAAGAGCAGAGCCCGTCTCTGGCTTGGGGGAGGTTCCCGTCCCGCTCGGCGAAAGTGTCCTTTATGCGCGGGTCACACATGGTCGCCAACATGTATGACTCGTCCTTAGTGAGAGGAGTTAGCCTGGCAGCTATGCCAAGCTGCAGCCTTCTCACTAGTGCGCGCACTGCTGGAACAAGGTCAGCACGGGGCGCGACCCGGTCTGCAAGGGTGGCCAGATTCCTCTGGAGCGTGTGCACCAGGGGAATGACCAGACCGAGGGTCGCCGTGTCTGACGAGACCGCCACAGTGAAGTCCTTGAAGGGCTTCAGGACCTCCACTGTCTGGGTGACAGTGAGCCAATCCTCCCGGCTGAACTCACCCACCTGACTCGCACTGCGGCTCTCGGAGAGCCACGCGTGGAGTGCAGCCTGCTGCTCCACCAAGCGCTCAAGCATGGCGCAGGTGGAGTTCCAGCGAGTGCTAACGTCAGTGATCAGAGCGTGCTCTGGCACACCTGTCCTGACCTGTGTCTGGCGCAGTTCGTGCATGGACTTCATGCTGCGCGAGAAGTGACCCATGAGCCTCCGACATTTCTGGATCAGTAACTGGAGTTCACGAGTCCGGGTATCAAGGGGTTCCTTCGAGGAACCCAACTCCAGCGCGTCTCTCACCACTAGGTGAAGCTTGTGAGCCGCACAGTAGATGCACTCTTGGCTCACTAGACGCGCTGCCGCCCTCATGTTCTTGCCACCGTCCGTCACCATGCATCCCACGGTGGCGGGTCCCTGGCCTACCCAGTCTTCCAACTGTCTCCTTAAGGTGGCAGCGATGTTCTCCGCCATGTGGGACACGTCGAGCACCTCGGCGTGAAGCAAGGCCTTGCAGTAGCCGGCCCAGCGGAAACTGGGGTGGACCGCCCCAGGGGGGGTCTCACGGGCAGTTCCTCCAACATCTGGGTTCCTGGGGTGATCGTGAGGGATGGAAAAGTCACATGCCCCACGTCCATCCCAGGAGACACCACATGCTGCCCCTCCTCCAGCAGCTGGCTCGCAACCACTGGAGAAGGAGGATCCTCAGCAGCAGGCCCCTGCCCAGTGCCAGCCCCTGCCTGAGACACCTGGGTTGGGGGTGGCCCTCCAGCAGCTGCCTCAGGAAAGAGAGCCTTGCGCACCCTCTTCCTGTCACCAGAAGCCAGGCTGGTGAACGGCAGCAGCGCAGGGGAGGGCCTCCTCCGCTCAGATGGGGGGGCTGCCGCAGCAGTCCCCCTCTCCCTCCCCTCCTCCCGTCTAGATTTCTCCCTAACCTTTCCCCCGGGTCCCCTCTCTGCTTTCCTCTCTGACATACTTTCCCGTCCCGAAATCTACCCTAACTAATCAGAAAAGCTTGGGAAAACAAAGGTCAACTTTGTTTTCGAGACCTAAGTTACCTGCTATAAATCTGTGTTTCTAGTGGCTCTGTGACTTGGAGATGAACAATCAAGTGCATTTTTTAAGCGACCCTATTTATGTCGGGGAACCTGTGCCTGCCAAACAGCTGAATTCCTTCGGAATTGAGCTGGCCCTAAACCCCAATAACAGGTGACACAGCCTTAGACACTCACACACTAGTATGCCCGGGCCGGCCTGGCAACACCACAGGTGCCAGAGATGGGCAGTGGAACCCTAGTTATGGGGGCACTAATGGGAAGCCTATTGACAGCTATTCCAAATTTGTATGTATATATATATATATATATATATATATATATATATATATATATATATATATATATATATATATAATTCAAACCTAACTCTCACTCACTAATGCTTTTCCTGCTGAGTCCCTATTTAGTTTTTTTTAAAAAACTAGGCTTGGTTTCCCTAACGATTACGTTGAGGGCAATTAGCCACTGAATACCTACCAACTGGCCTACCTAACTAAGACACTATTTAGCAGGAACAATGTTTCTGTAGTGTGTCGGTGTGGGGTGTGGATGTGGTGGTCTGAAGATGAGCCTCCCCCCTCCCAAGCTAGCAAGAACCCACCCCTAAGCCCACCCAAATATGAACCCGGACTCGCTCACCACCACCAGTCCTGCAGTCCAGCGATGTTCAGGCGGTCTTGCAGCTGGTCCTCCTCTCCTCCGCGATGCTGTTAAGAAAGTTGGAAATGTTAACAGAGTCAATACCACACGCCACACACGCAACCCCCGAAAAGTCAAGGCCCCAATCTACAAGTCAAGTCAAGGCCACCCCCCCCCGAGAGGCTAGGGCCAACCAGTGGTAAAACAAAACACATCCACCCAGCAGAGCTTCTGGCCTGTGTAGGCCCAAAGCTGGCACACTCATTTTTTAGTCCTGGGAAACAGTAGATCAAGCCCACCCCACACTCAAACATGACAAAGGAAACATCAAAGAAAGCAAGCACGGCAATCAATGCTGACCCCCCCAACCCCCAAACAATGCCCTGTTGCCCAACTAGAAAATGTCCCCCCTAGCCCAAGCCATAAAGACCAAACTAAAGCATATGCTAGCAGATTGCCACAGCAGCAGACATAAGTTCAAAAAACCATTTTTTCAACAACCCTACCAGTCCTCCTCTCCAGATGTCCAGCAGCAAAGTTGATCCTCCACACAGAGATCTGCAGGCCAATGTCCACCAAGTGCAGTCCAGTCCAGAAGAGGTCCACGAACAGTAAACAACCTGTTTGTGAAGCATAACTGTGAGTGCCAGGCCAGCTACCAGAGGGAGTGATGACCAAAGCCGGAGCAGCAGGCCTGTGTGTGGGCCAGAGGCTGGCACACTTGTTCAAGAGCCTGGTGGGAAGCCTTGGAAGCAGGGGACCAAACACAGAAAAACAACCTCACACCATTCCAGTTTATGAAGCATAACTGTGAGTGCCAGGCCAGCTACCAGAGGGGGTGATGACCAAAGCCAGAGCAGCAGGCCTGTGTGTGGGCCAGAGGCTGGCACACTTATTCAAGAGCCTGGTGGGAAGCCTTGGAAGCAGGGGACCAAACACAGAAAAAAAAACCCACACCATTCCAGTTTGTGAAGCATAACTGTGAGTGCCAGGCCAGCTACCAGAGGGGGTGATGGCCAAAGCCGGAGCAGCAGGCCTGTGTGTGGGCCAGAGGCTGGCACACTTGTTCACGAGCCTGGTGGGAAGCCTTGGAAGCAGGGGACCAAACACAGAAAAAAAACCTCACACCATTCCAGTTTGTGAAGCATAACTGTGAGTGCCAGGCCAGCTACCAGAGGGGGTGATGACCAAAGCCAGAGCAGCAGGCCTGTGTGTGGGCCAGAGGCTGGCACACTTGTTCAAGAGCCTGGTGGGAAGCCTTGGAAGCAGGGGACCAAACACAGAAAAACAACCTCACACCATCCCAGTTTGTGAAGCATAACTGTGAGTGCCAGGCCAGCTACCAGAGGGGTGACCACCAAAGCCGGAGCAGCAGGCCTGTGTGTGGGCCAGAGGCTGGCACACTTGTTCAAGAGCCTGGTGGGAAGCTTGGAAGCAGTGGACCAAACACAGAAAAACAACCTCACACCATTCCAGTTTATGAAGCATAACTGTGAGTGCCAGGCCAGCTACCAGAGGGGGGACCAAAGCCGGAGCAGCAGGCCTGTGTGTGGGCCAGAGGCTGGCACACTTGTTCAGAAAAACAACCTCACACCATTCCAGTTTGTAAAGCATAACTGTGAGAGCCAGCCAGAAGAAAGGCACCAAAGACACCCAGCAGAGCTTCTGGCCTGTGTAGGCCCAAAGCTGGCACACTCCTTTTAAATTCCTGTGAAACAGTAGATCAAGCCCACCCCATACTCAAGCATGAGAAATTAAACATTAAAGAAGGCAAGCACAACAACCAATGCTGAACCCCACCCCCACCCCCAAACATTGTCTGCTCAACCTGTCCCCCCAGGCCATGCCAAGACTTAACTGAAACACCTTTTTGCAGAGGCAGGCCACAGCAGCACAGTGCCCAGCATCAAAAAACTTACAATTTTTTTAAAAAAGGCCTACCAGGTGTCCTTTCAGGAGGTCCAGCACAGTTGATCCTCCAGGCAGATGTCCTCCAGGTGCAGTCTCTCTTCTCCTCTCTCGGTCAGCAGCAGCAACAGAAGTGTTCCAGACCAGTCTGGCCCCAAATTTAAATCCCCTGCTGCAGCCTCAGCCAAAGATTTAAATCTATTGGCTGGCATAAGAATGCAACAGTGGGATTGGTGACTCCTAAAGTCCCCCCTCCCCTGCCTTTCCCCACCCACACTCCAACAGTCACCCTCCTCCTGCTCCCCCTCCCCTACCTGTTAATTTTGGCAGGAATCTCTGCTTCCACTGCTTTGCAAATGCAAAGTGCAATGCTAGTAGCAATGCACCTTGCATTTGCAAGGCAAAGCAAAGGATTCCCTATCCTCCTTTGCAAGAGGGGTGGGGGGTGACAGAAGGAGTGAGTGATTCACTCCTTCTCCCCCCTCCCCTCTTCGAAGAGCCTGCAGGAAGCCTTAGCTTCCAGCAGGATTTTGCTAGACGCTTGCTAAGGCAAACGCCTAGCAAAAACAAAATGGCAATTCTCGAATGCCAAAAGAAAGCCGAAAAAGCCGAAACGTTTCGGCTTGTTTTGTTTCAGATAACCCGAAACATTTCGGCTTTCCCCGAAATGTTTCGGATAACCCGAAATAAGCCGAAAGACGTTTCTTTCGGCTTTCTTTCGGGATTCGGAAAGCCGAAACGCACATCTCTAGTCCTCAGGTAGGCTGTTCTATAGGGTAGGGGCCACTACAGAGAAGGCCCGTGTTCGGGCTGCAGTTGATTTTGCCCATGTGCAGGCTGGCACCTGCAGGGTGCTCTGGCTCCCTGGATAGATCTCAGACCCTTCCTGCCACTGGCTTTGGACTCTCTCTGTGGTCTGACTTGGGTGTGATCTGCTTTGGACTCGATGTATATTGGATCCTGCTGCCCAGTGAATTCCTGCTGCTGCTTTCTGAGACATGCACCTTGAGGAGTTCTGCTGCTGCACTTAGAGGACTCCTGCACCTGAAGGACTTCTGCTGGTTTGAGTGTTGTAGACTGTCTTTGAGGGGAGGAGGTTGGCCTGATGTCTAGGAAGGATAAAGTGGGGGGGGGGAGTTTTTTTGCTTTACATTTTAAAAACTCTTTTTTTGCTATGCGAGGAGTGTTTTGGTTGGGCTTTTGTGAGGGGTCTTTTGTTTGAAGTCAGTTTGTTCCATTTACTGTTCATTTTGCAACTTGTTCTTCTGGGGGGCATTTTTTGTTTTATCCTGTTGTGAGTAATTGTCGTTTGGTGTTTTACAGTTACAGTTAATTTTACTAAATTTACCTGGTTTTGCTGGTTGTTCTTTGGGAGGGGGGTCTGTTTTCCCCTGTTGTTGGGGTTTGAGGTGCTGTTTCTTTATGTTGTTTCTTTGCTTGCTGTTTTTGATGGGTTATATTTAGATTGGTGTTCAATTGTTTGCTTTTTCTTCGGAGGTGAAGGGTGTGTTTGTTGGGATACTTAGTTCAGTTTTGTCACGGGCTGGGCTAGCCCAAGCAAGGTGGTTCCAGTCCAAACCTTAAGGCCAAAGTCAAAAGGGAGTTCCAAGAGCAAAAGCCAAGTCAAACCAGTGGTCAGAGCATGAGATAATGCCAGGAGTGAGTCCAGAGTCCAAGAGCAAGGTCAGGCACAGTCCAAGGTCAGTCACCGATGGCATCAGGTCCAAAAGCAGGCACAGGCAAGTTTCACGGACCATAGAGTGGTTGCAGGCAGTAAATACATTGCTTCCATGCCTGGCAGTCGCTCCTGACTGGCTTTTATAGCCAGGCGTGATTTTCAGCCAGCTGCTGGGGCTCCATCCTGATGCTACTCATCGTCGCTCTCCAGCAGCTGGAGTCAGCTCAGGAGACGAGCACTGAGCTGTCTCTCCTAAAGTTCCAGTCTCTGGCGCTGTCTGCGGTGCTCTCTAGGCGTGGGTGAACCTGTGGGGGTGGAAGCCCCTGGCTGGGCTTCCCCTGTGGTGCTGGCAGTCCCTGATTGAGGGCCAAGCTACAAGTGACGAATTACACTTTTTTTTTTTGAAATTTTTTTTTATTGGGTTAGGATCAATTATTTTCGCATTACAATCAATTCTCCCATTTCCCAATTTCTAACACCCTCCCTTTCCCCCCCTTTTTGTTGACTTCCAACAGTTTTCCAACCCTTTGTCCCTTTTCCCTTACTCCTTTTATATTCCTCTATCTAACAAATATATATTCTCCCTTTATTCTAAGCAATAATTCTTTAACTATTTTTGATACTCTGTACCCTAACTTTGAGTCCCTTTTTCCATGTTGGATAAACAATTTATCCCCTTTTTTCATAATTTCAAATATTTCTATAGATCATAAACCATATAAACCATACATTCATATAAGTCAACCAATTTAACTTATGCTCTATGTGTTACTCATTCTACATTTCTTCTTCTTTCTGCTTTAGTTATATTTCATTACATTACTGTTTTTATTCCCCTTCAATTATAAATCTATATAACTATCATCATATAATATCAATCAATTTGACTCATATATATCTTCAGATAAACTTATTCAATTGGTACATTATACAAATTTTACCAAAAATAATATTAATTAGTCAGTCCTTATGATTAATCCTTATAGTTAGTTATTTTCTATCAATATTCTATATATTACTCTACATATAATCTAATGACATAACTGCTTAGAAATTTTCATTTACCTCTTCGCCCCCCCGGTAAAGTCACCCCCCTCTGCGTTTTATTATATTTCAATAGTTCTCAAACTGCCACAGTTCTCCTCCCACCTCCCATTTCTTCACCAAATATTGTTTCAGCTTCTCCCAGTCTGTGTTGAACTGTCCTGGGTCAAGGTTTCTCAATTTTCTTGTCATTTTGTCCATTTCCGCCATATACAGCAATTTGTAAATCCAGTCTTCAATAGTTGGCACTTCTTGTACTTTCCATTTTTGCGCATACAAAAGTCTAGCTGCTGCTGTCATGTAAAATAACAATGTCCTGTGTTGAGCTGGAATGCCCTCCATTCCCAAGTTCAGTAGCAGGAGTTCTGGGTTCTTATTAATTTGAAATTGTAAGATCTCACTTATTACTCTTATTGTTTCCCCCCAGTACTGCCTAGCTACCTCACACGTCCACCACATATGATACAGGGAACCCTCATGTTTTTTACATTTCCAGCATTTGTTAGAGGTGTTCAAATTCCCTAGCGCAATCTTTTGAGATTCTCAAAAGGCTGAATCAGAAAGCATTTGAGGGTGCAAATAAACCTGGGAAGTACCTGGCATGGCAACTGAAGAAGAGAAGGGAAAAGAAAACAATAAATAAAATTTGTGAAGATGATAAAACGTATTTGGAACAGAATACCATTAGTAGAGCCTTTTATAAATTCTACGCTAAACTGTATAATAAGAAAGAAGTAAATAAAGATTCAATAGCGTCATATCTGGAGAAAATGACACTTCCAGAAATCTCGGACGCTTGGAGAAATAAACTGAACAGTGAAGTAACGGATGAGGAAATAAGTAAGGCAATACAATCTGCAAATTTAGGAAAGGCGCCAGGGCCAGACGGACTTACAGCTAAATTTTATAAGACTATGGCCAATGAGCTGGCACCATTCCTAAAGGAGGTGATCAATGGAGTTTTAAGGGATCAAAGGATTCCAGACACTTGGTCTGAAGCGAACATATCATTGATCCCAAAAGAGGGCCAAGACTTGACTAGTGTGAAAAATTACAGACCTATATCGTTACTCAACAATGATTATAAAATCTTTGCGAAGATACTGGCGGAGAGACTGAAGGGGTGGCTTTCGGAAGTTATAGAGGAGGAGCAAGCAGGCTTTCTGCCAGACAGACAAATAAGAGATAATTTAAGGACAGTGATTGATGCTATTGAATATTATGATAAGCGTTGTGATAAAGAGGTTGGTTTCTTCTTTGTTGACGCTGAAAAGGCATTTGACAACTTAAACTGGGACTTTATGTTTGCCACTATGGAAAAGCTACAATTAGGAGAAAGATTCATCAGAGCAATTAAGGAAATTTACAGAGACCAGACTGCAGCAATTGTGGTGAATGATGAATTGACCAAGAAATTGACTATAAGCAAAGGAACAAGACAAGGTTGCCCGTTGTCTCCACTGTTGTTCATTTTAGTATTGGAGATTCTGATGATACAAATACGACAAGACGAGGAAATTCGAGGAATAAAAATAAAGGACTATTCATACAAGGTCAGAGCATTTGCGGATGACATAATGTTAATTGTAGAGGACCCACTGGAGAACATGCCAAAAGTGATAGATAAGATCAAGGAGTTTGGAGACTTGGCAGGTTTCTTCATTAACAAAAAGAAGTCAAAGATACTATGCAAAAACATGACTAAGCAGAAACAACAATTGTTAATGGAAACAACGGATTGTGAAGTAACAAGTAAGGTGAAATATTTGGGAATTGAATTGACTGCAAAGAATATAGATTTGTTCAAGAATAATTATGAAAAATTGTGGATTCAGATTGAGAGAGACTTGATTAAATGGAATAGGCTCAATCTGTCATGGTTGGGTAGGATTGCAGCGGTTAAAATGAATGTGTTACCAAGAGTGATGTTTTTGCTACAGACAATACCAATCATCAGAGACTCTAAACAATTTGAAAAATGGCAGAGGAAAATATCAGATTTTGTATGGGCAGGCAAGAAGCCTCGAGTGAAAATGAAAGTTTTACAAGAGGCAAAGGAAAGAGGCGGAATGCAACTGCCCAACCTGAGACTTTACCACGATGCAATCTGCCTAGTTTGGTTGAAAGATTGGATGACATTAAAGAACAAGAAACTATTAGCCCTAGAGGGATATAAAAAAATATTTGGATGGCATGCATACCTATGGCATGACAAAGTAAAGGTCAACTCGATGTTCCTGCACCATTTTGTACGGAGAAGTCTATACACAATCTGGAAGAAGTACAGAATTTATCTACAAGAAGGAACTCCTTGGTGGGTGGTTCCATATGAGGTGATAGACCCGAGAGCTGTTGATAACGAAAGACAATGTTTGACTTATAAAGAAATAACTAAAATAGAAGCATCTAAACTTAGAATAAAGACGCAAGAGGAACTATCACCGAATTACGACTGGTTCCAGTATAGACAGATCAGAGATTTGTATAACTCGGACTCTGTAAAGGGAGGTATACGAATAGAGAATTCGGAACTAGAGCAGACCCTTCTTAAAGAGGACAAGAAAAGAATATCCAAGGTATACCAAGTACTGTTGAAATGGTATACTGAGGATGAGACAGTTAAAACACAAATGGTGAAATGGGCTATAAATTTTAACAAAGAGATAACAATGGAGGCATGGGAATACTTGTGGAAGACTACAATGAAGACAACGACATGTACAAATATTACAGAGAATATCTATAAAATGATTTATCGTTGGTACATGACACCAAAGAAGATTGCGCTAGGGAATTTGAACACTTCTAATAAATGCTGGAAATGTAGGAAGCATGAGGGCTCCCTCTATCATATGTGGTGGTCGTGTGAGGTAGCTAGGCAGTACTGGGGGGAAATAATAAGAGAAATGAGTGAAATTTTACAATTTCAAATAAATAAGAACCCAGAACTCCTGCTACTAAACTTGGGAATGGAGGGAATTCCAGCCCATCATAGGACGTTGATATTTTATATGACAGCAGCAGCTAGACTTTTGTATGCGCAAAAATGGAAAGTACAAGAAGTGCCAACTATTGAAGATTGGACCTACAAATTGCTGTACATGGCAGAAATTGACAAGATGACAAGAAAACTGAGAAATCTGGACTCAGGGCAGTTTAACACAGATTGGGAGAAGCTGAAACAATATCTGGAGAAGAAATGGGAGGTGGGAGGAAAACTGTGGCAGTTTGAGAACTACTGAAGTATAATAAAATGTAGAGGGGGGTGACTTTACCGGGGGGGGGAAGAGATAAATGTGAATTTATAAGCAGTTAGATTAACAGATTGATATATATATATATAGATATATATTGGTTAATAAATAGAATATTGATAGAAAATAATTAAGGATAAGGATTAAATATACGGATTGAGTAATCAACAATATTTTCTTTCTTTGATAAGATTTGTATAATGCACCAAACTGAATGTATAGACGAGTCAAATTGATTGACTATGTGACGAGAGTTATATAGAATTACCATAAAAAGATAGAATGAGTAATACATAGAGAATAAGTCAAATTGTTTGATTTAAATGTGTAAGATTTTTATGGTTTATGATATATAGGTTTATGATATATAGAAATATTCAAAATCGGAAAATGGGATAAATTGTTTATCCAAGATGGAAACAAAGACTTACAGTTTGGGTATACAATAAGAAAAGTAGTTAAGGATGTACTGCTTAGTATAATGGAGAATATGTATTTGTTTTAGATAGAGAAATTTAATAGAAGTAAGGGAAAAGGGACAAAGGGTTGGAAAACTGTTGGAAGTCAACAAAAGGGGGGAAAGGGAGGGGGTTAGAAATGAAAAATTTGGGAAAAATTGAATGTAAATGTAAAAATAACGGATTCTAACCCAATAAAAATTTTTTCAAAAAAAAAAAAAATTCCCTAGCGCAATCTTCTTTGGTGTCATGTACCAACGATAAATCATTTTGTAAATGTTCTCTTTGATATTAGTACACGTTGTAGTCTTCATTGTAGTCTTCCACAAGTATTCCCATGCCTCCATTGTTATTTCTTTATTGAAATTTATAGCCCACCATTTGTACTTTAACTGTTTCATCTTCAGTATACCATTTCAACAGTACTTGGTATACCTTAGAAATTTCCTTCTTATCATCTTTTAAAAGTGTCTGCTCTAGTTCCGAATTCTCTGTTCTTATGCCTCCCTTTGCAGAGTCCGAATTGTAGAGATCTCTGATCTGTCTGTACTGAAACCAATCATAATTTGGTGATAACTCGTCCTGTGTCTTTATTTTAAGTTTAGAAGATTCTATTCGGGTTATCTCCTTGTAAGTTAAACACTGTTGCTCAGTATCGACAGCTCTCGGATCTATTACCTCATATGGAACCACCCACAGGGGGGTTCCTTCTTGTAAATAGTCTCTGTACTTCTTCCAGGTTGCATATAGGCTTCTCCGTATATAATGATGTAAGAACATCGAATTCGCTTTTACTTTGTCATACCATAGATATGCATGCCATCCAAATATTTTTTTATATCCCTCTAGGGCCAATAATTTCTTATTCTTCAGCGTCATCCAATCTTTCAACCACACTAGGCAGATTGCGTCATAGTAAAGTCTTAGATTGGGCAGTTGCATTCCGCCTCTTTCTTTTGCATCTTGTAGAACTTTCATTTTCACTCGAGGCTTCTTGCCTGCCCAGACAAAATCTGATATTTTCCTCTGCCATTTTTCAAACTGCTTAGAGTCCCGAATAATTGATATTGTCTGTAGCAAAAACATTACTCTTGGTAACACATTCATCTTAACTGCTGCAATCCTTCCCAACCATGACAAATTCAATCTATTCCATTTAATCAGATCTCGCTCTGAGTCCATAATTTTTCATAGTTATTTTTGAATAGATCTATATTCCTAGCCGTCAGTTCAATTCCCAAATATTTCACCTTACTTGTTACTTCGCAATCTGTTATTTCCATTAGCAGTTGTTGTTTTTGCTTAGTCATATTTTTACATAATATCTTTGACTTCTTTTTATTAATATAAAAACCTGCCAAATCTCCAAACTCCTTGATCTTGTCTATCACTTCTGGCATATTCTCCATTGGGTCCTCTACAATTAACATTATATCGTCCGCAAATGCTCTGACCTTATAAGAAAAATCCTTTATTTTTATTCCCCGAATTTCTTCGTCTTGTCGTATTTGTATCATCAGGATCTCCAATACCAAAATGAATAACAGCGGAGACAACGGGCAACCTTGTCTTGTTCCTTTGCTTATAGTCAGTTTCTTAGTCGTCTCGTCATTCACTACAATTGCTGCATTCTGGTCTCTGTAAATTTCCTTAATTGCTCTTATGAATCTTTCTCCCATTTGTAGCTTTTCCATAGTGGCAAACATAAAGTCCCAGTTTAAATTGTCAAACGCTTTTTCAGCATCAACAAAGAAGAAACCAACCTCTTTATCACAACGCTTGTCGTAATATTCAATAGCGTTAATCACTGTCCTTAAATTGTCTCTAATTTGTCTATCTGGCAAAAAGCCTGCTTGTTCCTCCTCAATAACTTCCGAAAGCCATCCCTTCACTCTCTCTGCCAGTATCTTCGCAAAAATTTTATAGTCATTATTAAGTAACGATATAGGTCGGTAGTTTTTCACATTAGTCAGATCTTGACCCTCTTTGGGGATCAATGATATGTTAGCTTCGTTCCAAGTATCTGGAGTCCATTGATCCTTTAAAACTCCATTGATCACCTCTTTTAGGAATGGTGCCAGTTCATTGGCCATTACCTTATAGAATTTAGCTGTAAGTCCATCTGGCCCTGGCGCCTTTCCCAAATTTGTTGACTGCATTGCCTTTCTTATTTCCTCATCCGTTACTTCATTATTCAATCTATCTCTCCAAGCTTCCGAAATTACTGGGAGTTTCATTTTATCCAAGTATGTCGCTATTAATTCTTTGTTCACCTCTTTCTTGTTGTACAATTTAGCATAAAATTTGTAGAAGGCTCTACTAATGGCTGTCTGTTCCAAATATGTTTTATTATCTTCACATATTTTATTTATAGTTTTCTTTTCCTTTCTTTTTTTCAGTTGTCATGCCAGGTATTTCCCAGGTTTATTTGCACCTTCAAACGCTTTTTGATTCAGTCTTTTAAGATTCCACTCCAATTCTTTGTTATTCATTGCTGTCAGCTGTTCTTGAAGTATTTTAATGTCCTGATAAATTTTCTTTTCCCCTGGTCTCTTCTTTAACTGTGTTTCTTTGACTTTTATTTTTTCCACAATCTCCTGTCTCTTCTCTTCTTTCTTTTTTCTGGCTCTACCATTTAAGTCCATTAGTATGCCCCTAATTACCGCCTTGTAGGTATCCCAAACCTTGTTGGTTGATACTTCTTTATTCATGTTATATTGTATGAAGAATTTTGTCTCTCTTCTCAACATTTCCAAGTTCTCTCCCTCTTGTAACAAATCCTCATTTATTCTCCATCCTTTCCTTTTTCTCCTCCTCCCCAATTTCCACATGATTGGATTATGATCTGAGCCTACCATCGGCATTATTTCCACCTCCTTAGTCCATAACGCTAAGTCTTTTGAGGCCCAGATCATGTCGATTCTCGATAGTGTAGAATGCCTTGCAGAAAAGAACGTAAATTGTCTACTTTTAGGGTTTTGTCTTCTCCATACATCTTCTAAAGTCTCCTGTTGTATCAATTCAAAAAAGAGCTTTGATAACAGTCCTCTTTTCTTTTGTGCCGTTGATGATTTTTTGTCTAGTTCCAAATTTGTCACTCCATTGAAGTCTCCAGCAAGAATTATCTGGTCATATGAAAGTTCATCTAGTTGCCTCCTCAAATCCTCAAAGAAGCTTTCTTTTGCTCCGTTAGGTGCATAAACTCCTACTACCAGCACTCTCTTTAAATTCCATATACATTCCACTGCTATAAATCTGGCTTCCACATCTTTCATTACAAATTTTGGCTGCAGCTCCTCTTTTATATACAACACCACTCCTCTTTTTTTCTTATTAGAGGCTGCTGCAAAATCATTACCCAATTTTTTCAGTTTCAAATATTTTACATCTTGTTTTCTAATATGGGTCTCTTGCAAACATACAATATCACATTTTTGTTTTAATAGCCAGTGGAAAATGCTTTTTCTCTTGTTTGGTGAATTTAGTCCATTTACATTCCAAGATAAAACTTTACATTCCATCTTGTTGCTGGTAAGTCTTTTTCATTGTCCCTTAAGAATCGCTCCATCTCTCGCTCAGATCTGATACGCTTTTTAGCCCCTCCAAATTCAAAGGACACACCTTCTGGTAATTCCCATCTATACCTGATTTTCGTGTCCTTCAGAATCTGAATTAGTGCTTTGTATTTTTTCTGATCTAGTAACACCGATCTGGGTAGTTCCTTCATGATGATAATCGTCTTGCCATCAATCTCCAATGGATCTTGAAACTGTTTAGTCACAATCTTCTCTTTTATATTTCGAGTCGTGAACTGCACAATCACGTCTCTTGGTAATTTCCTCTGGGTCGCGATTCTTGAATTTACACGATATACCACATCAAGGATAGCCACAACTTCCTCCTCCTCCTTTCCCAGGTATTCAGCTAACACCTCAGTCATCTGTTCTTGCGCTGTCTTTCCTTCCACTTCCGGCAAGCCGCGAAATCTCAGCTGCTTCTCCATGTGTTTACTTTCCGCAACCGCCATTCTTCCCCTCATCAGTCTCATCTCTGTTTGTTGCGTGTCAGCTAAGTTCTCCACCGCACCTTCCACTACTTTGACTCTCTGCTGTGTCCCTTGCAGTTCGTTTTGTATTATTTCCATACCTTTCTTCACTTCTGACAGCTCAGTTTTCACTGTCTGTTTAACCTCTTTAATCAGCTCCAGTTTCGTGTCCTTAAGTTCTTTAATCACTTCTAAAAGTTTTTTATCCAAGTTTTCTATTGCCGATTGCCACTCTTTTTTCGACATCGTGGGGCTTGCTTTAGCTCGCTCCCATGAGTCCGCTCTCTTCCTTAACTCCGTGGCGTAAAATTTAGTGTCTTTTTAAATTCAAATGTCCTGGTCTTCTTGCAGAAAAAAAAGGCTTTTAAAAAGTCCAAAATGTCGGGCGTCTTTTCTCTATGGTTTTTCTATGATTTTTGTAATCCAAAATGGCTTACTTCCTCTTCCGCTGAAGCCGCGACCCTTCCCCTTTCAAAGATGGCGATTCCCTTCTTCCTGCCCTTCGGCAAGGGCCGCTTCTCTCCAGCAACTCTATTGTTATTACGTACTTCCTGTTTCCCGACTTCCCACAGTAGCTCTCGCGATGGTAGATTTTTCTCACAGCTCCGTAACCGCAAGTATTCAAAACAATAGTCCAATTTCTTTAATAACTCCTTAAACTTAGTCTCTTTTCTTATGCAACTCTTGTCGAGTCTTCCCCTCCTTTTTACTAGCCTGTTGCAGTTTGAAAATCTACTTTAATTCTTCTTTACTTTTTACAATCTGTCCCGTATCAGAAGATAGTGATCTTTACCTTCTCATTCACTTTCCTTGGGTTGTAATCGCTGTTTCAATCTTAATTTCTCCTCTCCACTTCTTTCCCCTTTTGAAGCTTGGGTACGTAGGTCTTATGCCAACCGCATTGGCCCCGAATCTGCCGCAGAGATCTTAGCCGACCTGTCGCAGGGTGGGACCTCAAGGGTCGGGAGGGGGCCCGTTGCGCAGAGCCCCCCCTCGCCCGAGATCAACGCGCCCTGAGGTCTTGAGCATTCTTTGCCTGCTCTCCGCCTGAGAGCAGTTGGCCGCGGGCTAAATTTCCCCCGCTGGCCGCTTAAAACGGCAGTCTGGTCAGCTCCACGAATGGAGCTGCTTCAGACCTCCATGAATCCCAAACCAAATACACTTGAATGGCAAGTGTATTTCTCCCTGTTCACTTGCCCTCCACTTAATCCACTTGCTGTTCAAGTGTCATTCGTCACAGCTTGGCCCTGAGCTTCCCCTGTTGAAGTTCCTGGCTGAGCTTCTCCTGTTGTATTGGGGCTAGAGGGTGCTGGTGTCTCAGCTGCTGGCTGTGGGCTTTGATCAGCCAGCAGCTGCTGCTCCTGATTGTCGGCTTCTGCTGAGTCAGGGCTAGGGCTGGCTACACAGACCTCTTCTTCTCCTGAGGAGTTCTGGCTGGCTACATGAGGCTCCTTTTCTCCAGAGGAGACCTCACTCTCAGACTGGGCCATGACAAGTTTCTTCACACAGGACAAGCCTCAGTTCAGTTTCTTAGCTCTAATTATTTAGTGGTGTTTGGGTGTACTTTGGGCATTCTGAGAACTTATAAAATAGTGATTTTAAAATATACTAGTTGTAGGTGTCATAAAGCAGAACTTAATTAATTGGTAGCTTTTAGGAACTAAACAGAGTCCCCCCCCCCCTTTAATAGGATTGTATAGGAATTAATGAGGGTACAGGTTCTAGTAAAATTCTATAGATAAATAGGCCACCAATTAATGACATTTAATGAGGCTTTCCCTGCCCATCTCTGGATCCCTTGGAGCCAGGCTAGGCACATTAGAAGTAGGTATTTTGTCATAGGTTTATGTATAGACTGGAGTTCAGAGGTAGCTTGATTCCTGAAGAGAAATTAAGCTGCTTGCTAGTTTATTGCCACCATATACCTAAATAAGGCTTTTAAAAAATGGATTTGTGTGTCCATCTAAGGGTTTAGACCCACAAAAAGCAAGCTTTCAGAATAAGTATGTAGGTTTTAAAAGAAACTTTCATTTTTGGCTCAGTGCTTGGGTGGATTGGTAATGTAACTGTTTAATAAGGTTAGTTACTAGTTAGTGTAGCTTACAAGGAGGAGAAAAATGAGTGATAGCAAACCAGAGAGGGCCCCTAAGGGAAAGGCAAGGGTTAAGACTAGAGGGGTGGGCTGTGGTCCCCCCCCTACCTGTGTGGAGGAAGCCCACCACAGCATAGCTACCATTCACCAGCCTGGCTTCTGGTGTTTATTTTTTATTTATTTCATTTTGGTCATTCTTTCTTGAGGCTGCTGGAGGAATACCACTCCTACTACAGTTGCATTAGGCAGGATCTGGCATTGGGCATGGAGCCTGCTCCTCAGAAAATGCCAGCAACTCCTGAGTCATTTCTCATGCAGTATGAAAGGAACTCATCAACTGTGCCAGCATCACCTGGTCTCTGATGTTGTCACTCACTGGAACTACACCCATGCCGTGCTTGAGTGTTTGGTGGAGCAGTATGCCACCTTCATATTGAGGCTCTTGGAGAGCAACACTTGGAGTGAGGAGAGTGAGTTCAGCCCAGAGGATTGGCTTTCCATCTCCCAGACAGTGGAAGTCCTCAGGCCCATCAAGGAATTCAATGTCTTTTTTAATAAAATTTTTATTGGATGAGGTAATATACAACCATTACTTAATACAATATATTTATCCAATTTAACTCTTCTACTTGTCTATATACCCCACCCCTCCCCTCTCCCTTTTCTTTGTTGACTTCCAACAACATTCGAGCCCCCCGTTTATTCATAGATATTATTATTGTTACACTATATTGCTAATATTTATATCATGGTATAGATCTTAATATATTTTCTTTCGTTAAAGTCCTTTGTATAAAATTTAAAGTGCCTCAAAAGACCACAATTGCCCTTTAACATTGCATTTCTTTTCCAAATATTTCTTGAACTTCTTCCAATTTTCCAAGAAAATTTCTCGATCTTTCTCTTTCAGATTTCTAGTTAGTTTGTCCATTTCAGCCATGTACAACAACTTCCTTGTCCATTCTTCAATATTCGGTATTTCTTCTTTTTTCCAATACTGAGCATATAGAGTTCTTGCTGCTACTATCATATAATATAGCACTATCTTATCATTTCTATTAACCTCTTCTAAATGTAAAGATAATAACAACATTTCTGGATTTTTTGCAACACTATATTGTAATATCAAAGACATTTCAGCACATATTTTAGAGCAGAAGTCCCTGGCCTTTTGACAAGTCCACCACATATGAAACAAAGAACCTTCATGCTCTTTACACTTCCAACATTCGTTTGACAACTGTTTGTTAGCAATGGCTAGCTTTTTCGGTGTTAAGTACCACCTATACAACATTTTATACCCATTCTCTTTAATACTGGTGCAAGTTGATATTTTTAAGGTATTTTTCCATAACTGTTCCCATGCTTCCATAGTTATTTCATTATTACAGTTTATAGTCCACTTTACCATTTGAACTTTTACTGTCTCATCTTCTGTGAACCACTTCAATAACAACTTATACATTTTAGATATTACTTTAATATTATCTCCCAATAGTATCTCTTCCAAGTCTGAGTTTTTAGTTCTAAAACCTACTTTTCTTTGCTCTGAATCAAATAAGTCTTTGATTTGTCTGTATTGTAGCCAACCATATCTAAATGGCAAATCCTCATTTCTTTTAAGCTTCAATTGATCATCTTCTAGTACTTTCAGTTCTTTGAGGGTAAGCCATTCTTTCCCCCGATATTCCAAATTTGGATTAACTACTTCAGCCGGCACAATCCAAAGTGGTTTCTTTTCTTCTATATATTTCTTGTATTTGAGCCAGGTTAACAGTAAATTTCTTCTTAAGCAGTGGTGCTGAAACATTGCATCCATTTTATATTTTTCATACCACATATATGCATGCCATCCAAATATTTTATTATGTCCTTCCAATATTAGTAACTTATGATTGGTCAAGGTTACCCATTCTCTAATCCACACCAAACATATCGCTTCATGATAAAGTCTTAGATCAGGTAGTTGCATACCTCCTCTTTCCTTCGCATCACAAAGAACTTTTATTTTCACTCTTGGCTTCTTTCCTGCCCAGACAAATTCCAAAATTTTTCTCTGCCATTTTTCAAATTGCTTTTTATCTTTCACTATTGGTATTGTTTGCATTAAAAACATCATTCTGGGCAGCACATTCATTTTGATTGTGGCAATTCGACCTAACCACGACAAATTTAATTTATTCCATTGTATCATGTCTCTTTCAATTTGAATCCAGAGCTTTTCATAATTATTCTTGAATAAATCTATATTCTTAGCTGTCAGCTCTATCCCCAAATACTTAGTTCTATGTACCACTTCGCAATTTGTTAAATCATTCAGTTCCTGCTGCTTCTTCTTGGTCATATTTTTTGTTATTATTTTTGATTTATTTTTGTTAATGTAGAAGGCAGCCAAATCTCCAAACTCTTTTATTTTATCTAACAATCTTGGCAGGATTTGTAGAGGGTCTTCCACTATATACATCACATCGTCTGCAAATGCTCTCAGTTTGTAGGAAGACCCCTTTATTTTTATCCCTTTTATAATATCATCCTCCCTGATCTTCCTCAATAATACTTCCAAGACCATCACAAACAAAAGCGGCGATAGTGGACATCCTTGTCTAGTTCCTTTCCTTATTTCAAATTTCTCTGTTAGGTCATCATTGACACAAATTGTTGCTCTTTGTAATTTGTAAATTGTTTTGACTGCTTCTATAAATTCATTGCCCAAGTCCATCTTCTCCGTAGTCGCAAACATAAAGTCCCAGTTCAAATTGTCAAAGGCCTTCTATGCATCCGCAAAGAATAGGCCAACTTCTTTATCAGGTCGCTTATCATAATATTCAATGGCATTTATCACCACTCTCAAGTTGTCTTTTAATTGTCTATTTGGTAAGAATCCAGCCTGATCATCTTCTATAAAATCCATTAACCATATTTTAAGTCTTTCTGCTAATATTCTTGCCATTATTTTATAATCCTTGTTTATAAGCGATATGGGTCTGTAATTTTTAACATCTGTCAAATCTTGATTTTCTTTTGGGATCAGAGCAATAGTTGCTTCATTCCACGTATCTGGGAGGCCTTTTCCTTGAAGCATTTCATTCATTATATTTTTTAAAATCGGTACTAGGTCCTCCTTCATTACTTTATAAAATTTAGCTGTGATCCTATCAGGTCCTGGTGCTTTCCCAATCTTAGCCGCATCAATTGCTTCTATGATTTCCTCTTCTGTAATTGGAGCATTCAGTCTCTGCTTCATCTTTTCTGGTATCTTTGGTAAATGAGTATTCTTTAGATACCCCTCTATTTCTTGTAAGTTTACTGATTTCTTCTGAAATAACTTAGCGTAATATTTATAAAATGCGCATTTAATTGAATGATGCTCTCTCAACTCCTTGTCATCTTCTATTATTCTATTAATGATTTTCCTTTCCTTCCTTTTTTTCAATTGCCAGGCTAGATACTTTCCTGGTTTATTTGCTCCTTCAAATGATTTCTGCTTTATTGTCTTTAATTTCCGTTCTAGCTCTTTATTACTAATGGCTGTTATTTGGCCTTGTAGTATTTTAATTTCCTGTATAGTCGACTTTTTCCCAGGTTCTTTCCTTAACTGTTGTTCTTTTTTATAAATTTTTTGTTGTATTTCTTGCCATTTCGCCTGTCTTCTCTTCTTGTCCTTACTATTTAATAAAATTAAATTTCCTCTTATTACAGCCTTATAAGTGTCCCATACCATCTCAGCAATTCTTGCATCTTCTGTAGCAGTTCTTTATGATTCTCTGCTGCTTTTTTCTCCTATCCTTCAATTGCAGCGTCTATTGACATTTGCCATTCCTTGTCTACTCCTTTTTTTCCTGCCATTGTGGGACTCGGTTTGGAGCCCCCCCCCCCCACATGTCTGCCCTTTTCCTTAATTCCGTGTTGAAATGTTAAAGCTTACCTCCTCTTGGTAATCTTTCTAAAATAGAAAAGTGTTGATAAGTGTAAAAAAAAAATTTAATTCCAAGATGTCGGGCGTTTTTTCTCTATGGTAGTTTTACAGCGTCTCTATGGTTTCTGGCTTAGCTTTGTGCCTTACTTAAGATGGTGCACTTCCTGTTCCTGCTGGTCTTGTTGCTCCTCCAGTAATATTCTTGTTTTGCTTCCGAGTGCAAACCTTTCGCGTCGCTCCTTTTCCCTTTCAATTTTCTGTCCTTGCTAGGCATTCACTTGTCTGCCCCGCAGTTAACTTCCCATCTCGCGATGTTTCTCCAGTCCCCCTCCACTTTCTCACGCTGGTTATCTCAATTCTGACCGCAGTAAGTATAAACAAATTTCCCTTTTATATTTTTAGTCCTTTTTTTACTTCTCCTGCTTCTCCAAATTTGTCTCAATTCTATTGTTTAGCACTTCTTGTCTTATATTCTGTCCATTAATTAATTTTCCTTTGGTCTTTTGCTGCCATTTTGTCATTGAAAAGTACGATAATGATCTTTACCTTTGCCGATTCTGTGGGCTGTCTGTTTCCTTTGCCAATTCTTTGTTAAAAGCTGTCGTTAAAGCTTGGTTATAAGGATCTTATGCCAATTTAATGACTCCTGAGGCACTGCAGAGATAGAAGCTCACCCTTCTTCGAGGGGACCTCAAGGTAATAGTGGGAGTCCTTGATTCAGAACCCCCTCTATCACTGAGATCACGCTCTCTCAGGGATAAGTAGCGTTCAAGCCCCACTTCTCCCTGAAGTTGGGGATGGAAACAGGCGTTGGAACACCCCGCTTTCCAGTAAAAACAGATGCTTGGACAGCCCCGATAGCAGGCTGCATCAGATCTCCATTAATCCAAATTGGAAGTCCCAAGGAATTCAATGTCATGGTCTTGTCTGACATGGCGATCTTGGGTCTTATCATTCCTCTGAGTGCTGTGGCCTCTTTCTTGGACTCAGACACAGGAAGTGCAGACCCGATTCCAGGTATGCATGTGATTGTGAGAAAATTGCAACAGGGCATCACATCCCTGCTGCAACCTCTCATTGAGAGGGAGTCGTGAGTTTGGTGATATGTGTAACCCATGGATTAAGGGCACCTTTGCCAAGTGGGCTGAGACCCTCTCAGTGCAAGAGATGCCCTCTCTTTGTGGGTGAAGCATAGGCAGGCCAAGAGGGCCTTTGTCAGCAGAAGAGGCAGGGGAGGAGCCCAGCTCTGCTAATCCCCCTCTTGCCCCAATTCAGCAGGCTCCTTCCAAGACCAGCACAGGGATGTCTATGGAGATAGACATACTCCAGCGTGCCCTTGGCTTCTCTGGGAACATGAGATGCATGAGCCAGAATTTGGAAGAGGCTATAGTCAGGGACTACCTTTCAAAAACCTGTGAGTTGCTTTCCAGTGATCTGCTGAGCTACTGGGACAAGAAGGAGGTGGTATGGCTGGACCTCTCCCTCAAGGCTCAGATGCTCCTCTCATGCTTTCTGATAAGCATGGAGAGCAAGCGTTTCTTTTCCCATGCAGGCAACATTATCAGCTCACATCATACTCACCTGTTCCCCTGGAAAGTAGAGCAGTTGGTTTTTCTGAAAGTCAACATACCACTCTACAATTTCCAAACTTTGGACTTCTAAAGTGAATGAGGTGAGCCCACCTTGTGGTCTGCATCCATTGGGAGTCTGTGAGATGGTTGGAAATACTCTTCCCAATATTGAAAAGTTAGTTAGAAAACCAGCAGGAGAAGGGCAGTTGATTCATTTGGCACAACATGCACACTGCAATTTGGACACTCACACCCACACCCACACACAGCAAAATCATCAGCCCGTGTTAGCACAAATTTCTGCAGATAATTGAGAAAAGAGGCCCCAGAAATGTTACTCTCTTACCACAGAGATGGGAAGAGTCAGAGGGAGATGTTAGGGGAAGTAGAGAATGACACACACCATGTGTCACAAAGAAACCCCACAGAAACACCCAAATAAAGCTTCAGAATGCTGTTGTGTAGTGTAATGTATGTAACTTATTCTATTGTTAATTTAATTTTCCTCATTGCAAGGGTGGAAGGGATGGCTGATGTAATGTGTGGATCTAATATGTTGTTCTAATGATAACTTTCCTCATTGCAGGGGTGGGAGGGGGCCAATGATGAAGGTTGCTGCAGAGAATGAGAATTACTTGAGTTTCCCAAGTACCTCACTGTCAGTTTCAGTCTGAGGCCATACGGGTGGGATTCATCTTATGAAACTGTCCTTGCTTGGCATTTCCTTGTTCTTGTCACTGTGTACAGCTTGCTTCTATTCTGTGGTGTTCCCCCACTGACTGAACTCAGTGCCTGGCTGCTCTGAATGACACTGGTTATGTTGGGCTTCAGTTTGGTTTGGGAGGAATGAATGTGATTGTCTGATGTGAATTTGGTCCCCTTCCTTCACTTTGGTTCTGGGGAGTCCATTCCCTTGCTTCATTTTGCTTCTAGTGGCAAGAGTGTCCCTTGCTTCAGTTTAGTTTGGATGATTCTCTGGTGTGATATTGGTCCTCATAGGGAACAATAGGGAGAGGATGGACAGCCTGGTCAGGGGACATTGGGGTTGGGGTTGGGGGTGAGCATCAGTTTGGTTCTGTTGGGCTTCCCCAGGGATGAGCTTGCATTTGTGAGCATGCCTTGGCTGTAGCATCCTTGCCCTGTCTGTGAGTGCCCCTAGGAAAGAACTTGTAAATGTTCTCATCATTGGTAACAATGTAGAGTGGCTGGTCAACCTGGTCATGTGGTGCTGGGATTTTTTGGGGGGAGGGGGTCACTTTGGTTATGTTGGGCTGTCTGATGTGGAGCTTGCATTTGGGAGTGTGCCTCTGGTCATAGCAGCCTTGGTCTATACATTTCTTTGTGGAAAAAGTCAGCTTGGACTTTTCCACCACAATAGGAAGAAATGGAGTGACTGAGGGCACCTTGTTCAGGGGACCCAGAACTGGACCCCGGGTCTAATCTCCCTGAAACTTGGAGAGCCTTTAGAGGACAGTCATGAATTGGTCCCCTAAAAATTTGGTGGATTTTTCTTGCAAAATCCCCCCCCCCCGCCCCAGCCTCCTGGATATCCACCAAATAGTTTTCCTTTTAGGGAATACTGGAGATTGGAGGTAGTTCTGGGCACCTTGTTTAGGAGACCATAAAATCCTGCCCCCTCCGGTCCAAACTTTATGAAACTTGGGAGGTCTTTAGAGGACAGTCAAGAGTAGGTCCCCTGAAAAGTTGGTGAAATTTGGTCAAAAAATGACCTCCCCTCTCAGGCCACCACATAGCTTCAAACTGAGTTTCCCATAGGAAGCAATAGCTGGATTTTACTGACTTTGCTCTATAATACTGAACCGAACTAAAGAATTTGGTATTCAGAGATATGATATTCCCTCCTTCTCTTTCCCTCTTCTTTGTCCTTAAACAACAGAAGTGGCAAGAGGCCTTTTTAAAATTAAAAAATAACTATTTTATATATTTTAGAAGAGAAAAGTCAGGTGAAATCAGGAGTTGAAAATGTCTGAAATAATTCAGCATAGAAATCTCTGAGGTCAAATCAGTACATGCACAGATTTTAGTCCTTTATGCTCTTCACAGATATTTAAATTCTTACGTTTTGAGGCTTTTGTTCCCATGGTTTCCTCAAAACTCTAATACACTTTCTTTTAGTAAGTACACTTTCTTCTAGTACACTTTTTTTCTTCTCTTTCTCTTTTGGGTTTAAGAATGCTGGTACCCACTTTCTAGCACCCCAAACCCCTTCTCTTCAAACACCAGTACTCATCTTGAGTTTTTATCCGACCCTTAAGGTCTCCAAAAGGCAGATTCCAACAACACCTGAACAGGGATCTCTCCACTCTCCAGAGCCACCTCCCTGTTGACTGGATTGGGAAAGTCTCCTCTCTTAAGAAGATCTATCCCCTTTCTTTGGCCCAAATGGGAGTCTACATCTCCTTCCCAAACTTCCTTGCCACATTTTCCACAGTTCTTCTGTTGATGTTAAACTATTTTCAGTTAGGACTCCATCTCCCAACTGTTCATACTCTATTCCTCTCAGCTAGGGATGAAAAATAGACCTTCCTCTTTTCAGCTCATGCTACCCAGATTCCTTAAAGTAGCTTGTCACTCAAAGCTGTCTGTGTCTGTGAGGAATTAACCCTTAACAGTCCTTCAGCTGTTTATATATCACTTCCAGGTTTTTAAAAAGTGCAGTCTATAACAGGGGAATAGATGTTTTTTTTCTCCAGTTTGGCATTACCGAACCAAATGTATCTATTTTTTTCCTGTGCACACCCTTAATGACCACCCCCTTCCTTAAGGAGGCATTAACTACTTCTTCAACCCAGTCAACCAGCATGTGTGTGTGTATGCACGCATAGCAGATTTAATTAGCCATGAAAGACAAGGTCATATAAACAGGTGGTACGTCTCAAACCTCCAAGGATCCCATCCACATCCTCCAACATAATAAACCAAAAAGTATCCCAACCAATCAAACAATCTGGCAAGCTGGCACCATGTGACATTGTCTCTGCTAATGTAGAGACCAAGCTGGAATGGATCTGAGAGATTTTATTTGCAAAGTGCTGAGCAAAATTATCCCAGCAGCCATCAAGTACTCTATTTCCTCCTGTAGGCCAGATCCCAACAAAACAACTGCCCTCAAATGACCACCCAGAACAACTGCACTGGCCTACACTGTGCAGACACAATGGTGGCAAAAAAGGACTGCTTCTTTTTCATCATCATTGCTAAGGAGCATGCTTTAAAATGAGATTTTGCTCATGTTCCCAGTCTTCCTCCACTGTCACTCTAGCCATCGCCCTTGTCTTTTCATTATTCACAGCCCCTCAGTAAACCAAGAGGCTACCTAAAGTTTAACACTAGAGGGAGGGGGAGAGAGAGAGAGAGAGAGAGAGAGCACTTGGGAGTGATTGTGTTAAATTCCTGGGTCATTCCATCATTCCAGAAGTCCACCAGGAGCACTAGCCACATCAACAGGAAAATATCCTGGAGCCATCAGAAAGTCCTTTGGATCCATCTGGTTCTGGGGGCCAGTTCACTGACTCAGAAACAGCATAGCCTGTAATGAAGTCCTTGTATTTTGCCATCTTAAAAGCACTGTAGATGGCAAACAAGGTTGCGATTAGATGCTCTGCCCATAATCTTTTTGCCTTCCAGAAGGAAAAAAAAATGAAAGCAAGGAAGCTTAATGGATGAATGTAAAGAAATATTTTTTAAAAATTGTATGATATTGTACAAGAAATCAACCAATTTGTGGTATGGATTTATAGCTCAATGCTAAAATCTGCTCTGTGAGCACAAAAGCCCATGAGTAAGCATCCCATTCCCAAATGCCACCACAGCTTCTGTCATTGCTAGGGCTGAAATGATATTTTCATCTTAACCCCTACCCAATCCCCTATTCCTCCACTGTATTCTCACAAAAGCCTTGTAAAGTAGGTTATATACCAAATTTGCCAAAAGAGAGCGAGGGGTGGGGGTGGGGAGGAAATTGAGTTTTTAGCATGCATTGGTTCCACTTCCAAAACAAGACTGGGCAGAAGCAAGATTAGGAACTCCAAAACCTCTGGAATATCTTAACTGAGGTGTACTTCAGAAGCATGTCTAATGGCTACATATGGATTCTTGACCAGTTCAGGTACGGTCCAATGTGCACATAGAGTTTACCATTTGCTTCAATGGAGAGTCATATTACCATGTGCTTCCCTTGGTGCATAAATCACTTCTCCACTGAAATGAAAGTGGAATCATCTGCTGGCAGACCACTCCTTATCTGCACTGCACATATGCAGTAGTCATCATAAGACCAGAGCAAGCAACTGTAACTTGCCCTGATTCAGGGACTTTAAGTCTAAAAATCAGATACAGAATTTTTAGGTATGGTAACATATAATGTATTTGATAGTGAGAAGGGTAAAGGGAGGAACCTTGAATATACTTTATAAAAATTCTGAGATACAGTGTGATGTACTAAATGTAGGTTGAGACTTAAGCCAGCAAGAACACAATTAAAATCCTTGTGCAACCATAAAACTCTTGGGCAGGTCAATACTTCCTAATCTAACCTACTTCACAGGGTGATTGTAAGAGTGAAATGAGATCGCCTTATATATATATCACCTTGAGTTCCTTGAGCATTGAATACAAATGTAATACAGTTAAACCCAGTTATTTAAGAGGATGAAATTTCAAAGTATATTCCAAACAAAGTATATTCTAAGCTTAGATAAAATTCAAACAGGTCTAAGCTTAGAAAAAATTCAAACAGATGCCACAATAAATTGAAAAACACCCTTCATGTAGTATCATATGCATGGCAGGTATAGCTGTTTATCACAGAAGAAACCCCTCTTCTTTGAGATGCATGATATCTGTCCCTTTTTTGCAAAGGTAGTTAAGTAAAAGTGGATAATCATTTGATGAGGTTGAAGAAGTTGCCATACTTGATCAGACCATTAGTTTATCTGGCCTTAGGGACTAGCAATACCGTGATGCTTCAAAGGAAGACAAACAGCCTATAATAGGCCTCGGCTGTTGGGAAATGCTGCACATGGGAAAGAAAATTCTTTCACGCTCTCTCTAGGCCTTATGCACTGAAGCTTGAAGTCTGAGTCATTATCTTAGCTTGCATAGCTGCAAACGTTATTAATGATCCTAGGATTACCAAGTTCTTTTGAGAAGCTGTTATAATATTTTTCTTTATGACCTCCTGAGGCACAAAAAATCTCACATGGACTATGTGATACAAAGTTGATTTTTTAAAAAGTATTTTGTGCTGTGAATCTAAATTTATTTCTTACTAATTTATGTTGGTGTTTACTTGCTTACATGTTCCGTGACACTATGAAATAGAATGTCAATTCTTATGAAATCCTTTAAGTTGCCAGATCCCCCTAGCAATTAGCAAGAGATTTACCTTCAGGGGGCGGGGGGGGGATTGATGTCATAATGTCACCAGTAATGTCACCAGTAATGATATCATAATGTCACCAGTAATGATGTCATAATGTCACTCCTCATGTGCTGCGAAGTGATGTCACTGGGATACTCTGACAAAAACTATAGTCTTTGCAAAATGCCAGAGCTTCTCTTGTTGCTTCTAATTTAAAATGGAAATGGTGCTGACATACCAGTGCAACACCAGCACCCTAGGCTTTCCCCCCATTCTCCCCCAGTTTCTCCTGTTGATGCCTGAGGCACTGGTAAGCACTGAAGGGAATTGCCAGGAGGGCTCCTCATGGCATCCCTAGATATCCTGCATTATGTGAACTCCAGGAGTCAAAATCAGAGGTGCCTAATCTTCTTTACCTCTGCTAACCCTCCCCCCCACCAACCCTCTAGATTTTCTTCTTAGTCTGGGCAACTAGCTCTCATGCTCCACATCCTGCAAAATTAATATTTGTTGTCTCAACATATACTTATATTGTAAACCAGAAAATGATACAAATGAGTGACTACTTGCTGACACTGGATTATTTTGCTTTAAATCTCTTACTGCTGATTTCTGTTCCCTCTGAATACATACGGCCTAGAAACCATTTATTTAAGGAAGCGTATATCCTGAGATGGTATTAAATCCCTTGTATGACGGAATATAATGAGTTGAATCTAAATGTACCCTTCAACTTATAGAAGACTTCACAAAAATACTCCATATATGGGGTATATATGGAAAGCATATGGAAGGTGTATTCCAATGAGAAACACTATATGGATGGAAGGCTCCTCCTTGACAGAACAGTGTCATTGGAATCAGTTGTTTGTATAAGGAGTTTTCCTTTTTGGCTTTCCTAGTTGGACCAATGATATTTGTTGGGCAGTCAAAAGGAGTGATGGTTCATGATGTGGTATTCTCAGCAAAAGGTAATCAAAACCATCTCTGAACAAAAGCTGGGGCAGGTAGTTACCACAGCAACACAGGTAATTTGAAATGAAGACTTCAAGAAGCAGGTGCCAAACCACATAATACACCAGCACAATGCATAATATGTACTGCCATTTCCTTTTAACATGCCTTCTGGAAACATGAACAGATGTAGGACCATGAAAGCAGAAATTTAATTCATATCCTTCTCTTTTGGGAAGAAAACCCCTTTTGATTTATTGGTTAAAAGAAGAAAGTTCTTATTCTACCTGTTTGTCTTATTTAATGAGGGAAACCCTGCCTATGGAATATCTAGCTGGTACATTTTTACCACCTTGAAACATTTTGGACCATTAGAGAAGTATTTATAGCCACCACTAAATGAACTGCCGCAGAAGATTTTCTCATGTGTTTTCCTCTCAGATTTTTATGTTTCTGCACTCCGAAATAAAATATATTACTCTCATGCTTGCCTTATTATTACTTAATCTATCAAGGAATTCTGAACTGTTAAAGCTCCTGTAAATCCACTGCAAATGAAATAAAATAACCAGAAGCATATTTTCCCTCCTCTTTGGTGATAAAAATGTCTATGAAAAAAGTGACTATGAAAATTAATACAACTCTTTAAGTATCTACAAACCTGGACACTCAATTTTGTTTTCAATTGACAGGGCAAACGGCTCTGAAAACACAACATGCAGAGTGGGGCACAAAAGAAGTTCCTATAGCAAAATGGTAGCGCCTTTGCTGGTTTATTCCTGGTGTCTGTAATTACCAGGGGAGAAGGGATGGGAAAGTGTGGGACCATGGAGAGGCACTAGCAGGTATCATAAAATATCCTAAGTCGTATGAATCAAGAGTTAATAAGGCAATTTCCTTATAATAATCATATCAAAATATTTTGATATAAGTATTTATATTAGACTTGTGGTACTGGGCAGAGAGCTGCTAACACAGGTATGGTCAGAACAATAGCTATTTCATCGCTCCTACCAAAAATTTGCTAAATAGGATGATAAATAGGATGTTCTTTTAAGGTAAATGGCATCTTAAATTATCTTCTTTTATCCTTCAAACAACCCTATGAAGCAGGTTAAGCTAAGTGAAAAAGTAATTGGTCTAAAATCATTCAATGAAAGAACAGGGAATTGAATGCAGATCTACTTAGCCCAATGCTTTAACTATTATACAACACCACATAACAGTGGAACTTCTCAGTTTCCAGACTTCCTGTGGTTATGAGATTTATAGCGTCATCATAAACAACTTAATTAAAAAGAAAAAAGACTCAAGTCAGGGAAAAGTTATGAGGGAGAGTGAATGAATGAATGGGAGAAGTGATATTTGCATGAGGATCCAATGAGGGAAAGTTACTTTCTGGGGGCTGTGACTAAGCAATCCTAAATCCTATCTCTAAAACATAAAAGGTATGTGAAACTTCAGTTGCCCTGCATAGAATTAGGCCATGTGCACAGAACTACTTCTCTTGGTGCTGTAAGAAGATACACACTTTATATTTGTGGAGAGCCTGGCCATTTGTGGAAGACTTGAATCTCAGTCAAGGTCCCCTAAGTAGAAAAGAAACTAACACTGCAGTCTATTGAAAGTTACCATTTGACATAAACAGGGATTGTGAAAAGGGGTCAGAAAATCAAGAGATCATACTGACCCACTCGTTTTAGCAATTGGAAAGAAGCAACAACACTCACCTCTCTATTCACTTAGTTTCTGAAGACTTGTTGACATTACAACACAAGGGCATAGATGGAAGTCATGGATTTATTACATCTTAAAGTACACAATTTGTTTAAGGAAAAGTGGTTATTCTCAAACTCTTGGCAGTTCAGCTCATGTTATATTTACTAAGTGCTAACAGGGAACTGATAAAGCTGGCAATCTTTGTACACGTCCAGATTAATTTGAGATATTTGTTTGCATGATCATCACGGTTTTCATGCACATTAAGACTTCCTAGCCACTTCCACTGCCCCCTCTCTGCTCCCTTTCCGCCTGTCTGGGGCTGCTGCCTCCTTCAATATTAAAGGAATGCATACTAAAACTACAAATGATTCCACACAAGGCCATGACACTAGAGGATCCTGCCTTTGAGCTAGAAAGGTAATGATATTTCAGTTCCTGAACTGGGCAAAAGCAGTCCAAAGGTGCAACATCCAAGCTGTTGCCATGCATGCTATTTGGCACAGTATTATGTTCATGTTGTCATTCACCAAGCAACATCAAGGCCATCCAATCAAGAGTTTGCCTTGTGTGTAATTGAGGGAGATTGAATAAGGTGTTAGATCCAGAGGAGTTAGCCGTGTTAGTCTGTAGTAGCAAAATCAAAAAGAGTCCAGTAGCACCTTTAAGACTAACCAATTGGTTAGTCTTAAAGGTGCTACTGGACTCTTTTTGAATAAGGTGTATTTGCTTAATGATCATGTTCATGTTCACAGCATGCTTAAAGGAAAGTAATCTTACATTTTTCTCAGTGATAAACTCAGTGAAGTCATAGTTGTTCTCAAGATTTTGGAGTATCTGGATATGGCCACATTTATGTCACTCTAGATTGGATCCTGCATCCACAAGGTTACACTTAAGCTCTCTTCTTTATGGATCTCCAGGGGGAGGTGCTGAGGCATTTACTGGGGCCCTATCAAACATCCCACTACAGAACTGTGCTGCTATTGCAGGACCAGCTCCAAGGCTGAGGATGTTTGAGCAGGCAATAAACACACAAGAAACATTGTGTGGAGGAAAAAGGCCACAACTGTATTTGTTACAGTGATAGCAACATTGGCAGGCATGGATTCTAGCATCGGATGACCTGCCTACCAGCTGATGACCCCTCACTCCTTCAGCCCGCCTGCTTAAAGAGGAACCATGGGGTGACAGTTAGTGGGATCCACACTGTGTGGTAGCCTCTATGTGGTTCCCCCGTCACTTGGAAGCAGGCAAGCTCCAAGCTGGGCTTGTCACTGCCCATGCCTGGTCCAAGATCCCTTATGGTGATCCCCATCAATGGGGAAACTGTGCATGCAGGTTCTGTTTCCCCCCAAAAGGGGATCTGTACCCAACACCCAAACCACCATCAGAGACCCAAAATGGCTCCTGCAAAAGCTCCTAAAGCTGCAACAAATCCAGTAATCCATTCCGGATGTCCTACAACCATATGTCCTGTCTCCAGCTGGACAGGTACAACCAATCTGGCCTTTAACTGGAAAGAAATATCAGTGTGATGGATGACCAGGCCCCCAGAAGCTTGCACAGTGCATCCCACTTTCTTAGACAGGTGCCTATGGGCCAAATCCACCCTGGCTTCCATCTGTGCCCTGTGCCATGAGCAATGCTCCAGCTGGTCTGACCAAATTATTTCAGGGTTGGGTAACAAACTTGAAGTGTACTCAGGTCCTTTAATATAGCTTGCAGTAGGTCCAGCCTGGTCCTCTAGGGCAAATAATTTCCCCTGAGCTATAAAACCACCATGTCTGGTGTCCCCATCCACTTGGTTAAATGAAGGAAGCAAGGAAGTGAGGAGTCCCATGTCATCTCCCTCATGCCCATCGACTTGATGGAAATTGAACCTGCAAGTCTCAAGTTCAAGCTCCAACCACATCTTCAAGTGTATCAGGCTGCCCAGTGCACAATGCTGTGCCCTACAATCCAAATCAACCTGCGCACATCTGCAAAAACTAAAAAGAGTGGGAGTTAACCACCAGTTCAGGCCTGATGTATGACCTGAATGCTCTGGAATGCCAATGACCAATAGCTTTCACACAAGAAGAGGGTAGGCTGATCCCAGATGCCACAGTGGCTGCCCCAGTCCTAAATGAATGTGGCCCCAAATCCCTAGTTGGAAGGCCAATGGCTGATAGGGCCATGTGCAACCCTCTGGTGAACTGAGGAATAGAAGGCCATGTCCCTGTGGGCAGACAGGCAGGTAGGCAGTCAATGACCTCAGAGGGCATGGGTCAGATTTGGTACTACCAAGGGAGACAAGTGTCCTCTATTCCCACTGGTCCATCTTAGGCCTCTGGAGGGATATGCTCAACCTGGAGCCAGGAAGGGTTTGTCATGTATGCCAGCATACCTGCCAATATTGAATTCTGCATTTTATGCTGATCATAACTATTTGCTAAGGTTGTATTCTGTTGTATCATCTGAGAGTATATTAACTGTTAACATGTAATGTATTGGGCCAGTGAGGGGTTGACTGTTATCTGTTGCAAAGTATTTACTTTAATTTTTGGAGCAAGTGTCCTTGGATGCAAGCTGCGGGCAGCGAGCAATGTATCTGTTCTCAGAGACTGGAATGATTTCACTTTGTACTCTGTCTAGTCTAAACTAATCCGTTCCCATATAACTATTTGGGATTTTGCACCAGAATGTCAACGGACCCAAAGGGCGGGAAGTTTCCCTATAATTAGTAGTGTCCATTTTTGAATAGTCACTTCTGCCAATTGCTACCTTTGTGTGAACACCTTGGACTGTATGGATCTCTAATAAAGTTGCTTCAACTGGAACATGTGTGTGTTAACTTTGGAGAACTTGCAGGGACTTGACTGACAGGGTCACGTCCTCCACAGCCAGAACATGGCCAGATGTATCCCAGTGGAAGCCAGCTACTAACTCCCCTACCCAGAAGGCCCCAAAGGATGCCAATGTAAATGCAGCCTCAGATAAAGTACTTTCATACCTAGACCAGCATACACAGGGAAGCTGCCCTAAGAGAGGACAAAATGGAATGTGTAATGGGTCTGCACGAGTCTGGAGGGGGCAGGGCAATCCATTTCCACCATTCAATGGTGTGTCTGGCTGCAAAATAATTGCAGGGGTCCAGGAAGCCATGCTCCTTGCTGAAGAATGAAATAGCAAGGTGGCATTTCATGGTCCAAGGAGCAAAGCCCCAGTCCCTTAAGTTGGCCAAGTAATGCAGGATCATGCTTCCAAAAATGGGAAGGGACCCCCCCCTCCAAAACAGCAGAAAGAGACAGGAAACTGTACAGGGCTTTGCAATAAGACGCAGTAGTGAAAGGGGCCACAGACACCAATACTTCCTGGTCTGTGGATAACTCCCTAGGCTCCAAAACTCCTCTGGGAGAAGTTCGGATCTGGACTTGCTTCTGGTGCCATGGCAAAGAACCACTCTGTCTGGAAGTGAGACAATGCATCACCAATATTATTATCGGTGCCTGCTACATGCTTTACAGAAAAAGAAATGTTAGTTTCCAGGCACGTCAGGATGAACCTGTGCACCAGATGCATTACGTGATCAAAGCATGATGACGATCTGTTAAGAACTTTATAACTGCCATATTATCACACCAAAAGAGGACCCTTTTGTTCCTGAACTGCTCCTCCCAAATGGTGACCACTACCAGGATTGGAAAGAGCTCCAGGAATGTAATGTCCCTAAGCAAGCCTGACCCTTTCCACTGGGAAGGCCAATATTTGGCACACCAATGAACCTTGAGGTACACCCCAAAGCCCCCAATCCCAGCAGTATCAGAGTGAACTTATAAGTCAGAATTGGTGGCCCATGTATCCTGCCAGAAGGATACGCCATTGAACTTGGTCAGGAATGCCAGTGGAACTCACATATCCTCTTTCATACCTTTAGTAACCTGAATGTGATGATGAGGGGAGAAAACTCCAGCAGTGGCTCTGGCTAGGTAGGAACAAAAGGGGTGGCCTAGGGACATGACTCTACAAGCATAATTCAGGTGCCCTAGTAATTACTGCAATTCTTTCAAAGTGCACTTAGGCTGGGAAAGCATGGAGTTAATGAGGTTGAACAGGAATTGGAGCTTGCCCTGTGGGAGTCGGAAGCAACCAACCACCGAGTCCAACTCAATCCATAAATAGATTAAGGCAGGAAGCAGGACTCTCAGTCTTCTCCCTGGCTAAAGGGATGTTCAGTTCTTTTGCAAGGGCCTGAAACTCTACAAGCCTGTTGCGACAGGTGGAGCCAATGGTTGACCCAGGAATAAGAAAATCATCTAGGTAATGGGTAACTTGTGGGCACCCTAAGAAGCCTTTGGCAGCTCATTCGAGAAAGGTGCTAAAACCTCGAAGGCTGCACATGCCACCGAGCACCCCATAGGCATGGCCTTGTCCACATACCAAGCCCCTTCAAACTTAAAGCCTAACAGGTAAAAGTAATCAGAGTGGACAGGCAGCAGCCAAAAGGCAGACTGGATGTCACACTTAGGGCACTGAAGCTATAGGACTGTACCAAGTGCACAGCGTGATCAAAAGACACGTTGTGCACGGAGCAGAGTTCTGGGGGAATGGAGTCATTAACTGATGAGCCTTACAGGTGTGAAAGATGATATATGAGACGATACTTACCAGGGGCCTTTTTGGAGACTACTCCTAATGGGGACACCCATAAATTAAGGAAAAGAGGGGAAGAGACTGGACTGGCAATCCGACCTGCCCTGATCTCCTTGGTCAGCTTGGTGGCCAAAATCTCCAGAATTTCCCTAGCCAATTTTAAGTTGCTGGAGGATGTAGGAACCCTGGGATCCATGAAGGGGATGTGGAAGCCTGAAGAGAAGCCTGCCCACAATAAGTCGCCACTGCCCTGTTAGGGTAGCAGTCTAAAAGAGGGCTATCCACATTGATAGAGGAGGGGGCCAGTGACAAATCCAGGGATGCCTCATTGCTTCCCTGAGGACAAATACTTCATTGTGCCACCACTGATACCAGCAGACCTACCCTCCTTACAAACACCTGTGGAGGAGGGCCAGCCATTTTGAAAGGGCTGCTGGCCAGCACCCTGGAGGAGGGGGTGTGGGCTGAAGCAGTTATCACATAAATGCTCATACTTGCAATGTATCCTAGGCACTTGCCCTAGTTATACTCCCAGCAAGTGCCCCTTCCCTGATCCCTCCTGGCACCCCACTGCCCCATCCGAGAGGCATCTGATTTTTCTCACATGTGAGGGCCCACCAGCAATATCAGCTTCTGGCTGATGAGATCCCGGTGATTCCAGGCATTATGTGAAGCTCACTTCCGGAAGGCATCATCATATTACATGGCAGCCCTTTTCCCCACTAGAACATGACCCCAGAGGACCTTTGCTAAATAACTGGAAAGATTCCATCCTCTTTCGTGGTATGCCAAGTTGGACTACCCTCAAAAACACAGCATAGCCCTCCAACCAGTTGTTGAAGGACCTTTCCATTACCTCTTTTCTATCCTTTTCCTTATGTTTCTTGGAGGGCGGACAAGTAAGACTGTCTTCCTCCTCAGGGCACAAGAGGGAGAAAACATGCACATAATAATTGTCAAGGATGCAATTGTGCACCTTGTAGGACAAATGGATCCCGGGGGGGGGGGTCCTCATCTTCCCCATAACCTGTGGGGAGGGGTCCCACTTCCTCCAGTGTCTCTGCCTCCCAAACTGCCCTTGGATACAAAGACCCATATCCTGAGGCTGAGTGCAGCTTGGCAGCCCAAGTTGAGATGTCTGGGAGCTGAGCAGCCACACTGCAGTAATCCCCATCAGAGTCCCTCTCCTCCTCCCCTGAGGAAGACTCACTTGAGGATCCTGAGCTGTCCGACTCCCTCCTGTGGTACAATGCCTTATTTCATTTCTTTGTCTTACACCTCTTTTGGGTTGCAGGCCACCTATTCCTCTCAGGGGTAGAAGAGCCACTGCTGGAAGGAAACCAGGCCCTTCTGCACAGTTGCCCTCCCTGTGGGTTGTGTCTGGAAATCCCCCATACCCTTTGTGCAACCTCAGACCTAGTTCCAGGCCCTGTCATGTCTAGCTGCTCTACCTTCTCTGAAAGCTGCTGCAAGTCCCTGGACAAGCCAAGGATAGAGGTCCCCCCGACACCGAGTCACCCTGTTCAGGATACCTTGAAGGCCTGGCTCCCCTATCTGGCTGTGTTGCCATGTGGCTTCCAGCAGGGGTTACTGTGGGTCTGGACAGCCTGGCCCTCTCCCCCCGCTCTGTGTCAAAGTACGCCTTGTGCCTGCACCAATGGGCTGTGAAGGCTGGTCCCCCCGACACCTGGCTGTGCCTATGGCTGATTGGGCTGATGCTGCCTAGGCCAAAGTCCCCTGCTTGGCCCTGCTGGGCACTAGCCTTTTTGCAGCCCTATGCCCCCCAGAGGCCTTACCACTGGCATGCAGCCTCCCTTAGGCCCCAAGGGCCCACCTGCCTGAGTTTGCCAGCATGGCCATCTGTATCGGAGGTGGGGGCGGGGACCAAGCTGCTTTAATCCTACTGCCTTGCAACCTCACTGCACAGCTCCACATGGCTTGAATAGAAGGAGTGATCGGGGCTGGTGGTGAAGGAGCAAGCTGGCATGGCCAGGAGTACAATGGCTCTGGCAGGCCCGAACAGCCCTCAGTAGCTGAAGCTCCAACTTGCTGTTCAGAGCCCAACTGCTGAATGTCCCGGCTGGCTCTCCTTTATATAGAGGGCCCTCCCTTACACAGTTGGCCACTCTGATTGGCTGGATTTGTAAACTCTGCAGCACCGACACCAGCCCCGAAAGCCATGTGAAGAGGAGCCGACGGGGCAAAGAAGAGCCAGCCTGCCTCCACCCATGCACCCGTGGCCTGCAAACTCCAGATCCAGTAAGTTCAGGGCTGGTGGCTTCTCCCTTTGCATGAACCCACTCAAGAAGTCAAAGGCAGCATGAGAGGTTTTGACTAGTACATCCTGCCCCTTGCAATCTAAGATATTTAAGTGAGAATGCCTTGCTCAAGTAACTGCAAATCCTGGTTCCATTGTTTGTCTTCTTAACTTTGCTGCTGATCTTTTGCAATGTCTGACATTATAAATATAGTGTGGAATGCCTAGTGAGGCTTAGTGGAGGGGATAGAATTAGGAAAGAGGCAGAAAATAATCTCTACAGAGTTATTATATTGCTAAATACAGTGGTTAAATAAGGGGTGTAAACAGCTGTGAAGACCAAAGTTGTTTTTAAATCTCAAGGTGACAGCCCATTAGAGGTCTCAATAGAGAGAAACAATTTTCCACAAGTAGTTAACCAAATTCTAACAAGTTCAAATATCTAATACACAGTGGATAATGAACTTCATAATATCTGGCTATTTATTGTTAGAAACGTGTTTGTTAAAATGTATTGACTAATGAACTGAGAAATGTTATACTGTGTGTTTAATAATAGAGGGATTTGTCACCTCACTTCAGCTGGTGTTGCCATTTAAAAAAGAGACAGCAGAGGACCTCCCACTTCAGACTCCTCATTGTGTAAGAAGCCCACTGAGTTATAGATGCAGCTATGGCTCCACTAGTTGAATCACCTATGGTGCTTGACTGCAAACCCAGCAACATAAATGTCACATCTGTTTAAATTTGGTTGTGCTAATTAGCATCCTTATGGTGAAGAAGATCTATTTGCATCACTGAATGTCACGGCATGAGTTTTTCTTCTTCCATGGTTTTCAGAAATCAATCCAGTTCTTCAGACAGTTACTTAGACATTATCTAAGAAAGACAATTACTTCAGTAGTCCTAATCCTGTAAAAGAATGGGATCCCATCTACCAAAAGTTCTGAAAATAGTAAGTGGTAGAAGAACACAATTATTCCAGAGAGGATAGTGAAAGAAAAAAAATTGGTATCTGCACACCAAGGGTGGTATATGACCTAGAGGGAGAGCTAACAATTTTCAGTGAACAACAACAATGAAACATGCATACTGTGTACCATTTTAAAATTGTTCATGCCTGCTATCTAGGGTAAATGCAACAAACATCTGAAATCTAGAAGACACACACACTTTCAAAAAACTTGAGGCAAATCAAACACCCACCCTTACCCAAATCATTCCCTGTGCTAAGCCTGTCATGTTAGAGCATTTGCTACATATATATAGTCAACACAAGACCGGGGCGGGGATCAGAATTGTTCAGACTGATCTATACACAACTCCCAGTTTTAGTACAATAAATCCCAGAAAAAGAAAAGATGGTAGAGAGACAAAGCACTTAATCAGTAAGTAACTTTATTACCCTAACCCTGCAAAGAGGTAAGACTAGCTCATTCTCTCACCTTATGGAATGGCCTGTGTGAAGATGTCAAAAGAGCTCCCACAGTTACATCATTCCACAAAATGTACAAAAGAGAAATATTCAGGAAGGCATTCCTATAATGGAATCAACTCTATTGAGATGGAACAGTCCAGAAGGACACTTTCGTATACAAATAAGCAGGGCTTTTTTCTGAGAAAAGAGGTGGTGGAACTCTCTATTATCACGTGTGTGTGTGTGTGTGTGTGTGCAAAGAGCATGTGCATGCTCCCGGAAATGCATGATGACATCACTCCCAGAAGTGACGTCACTCCCAGAAGTGACATCACTCCCAGAAGTGACGTCACTTCCCGGAATCCAGCACAATGCATTGCGACAAGATAAATGTTAGTAAGCTTGGAAAATTATACTGAGAACGGGTTTTTTTTCCTTTCAGTATCCTCTACAAAAAGTGAAATCTTCCATTCCTTTTCCCAGACATTTCATTTCTTTGGAATCATATTTTACAATATGCAAGAAGGAGGGAGCCTCTAAAAATCCAAAACCCATCTCACAAAACTAAATTCTAACAGATTCCCTCTGCCAGCGTAGAAAAAAAATTCTAAAACTCTTTCTCAAAATTCCACAGTGTCTGAAGTTCCTAATCTAATGAATATTGAATTTTCAAATTGTCAGGGAGGGTTTTGCTTTACTGGAGCAATTCAAAATTAGATACTCAACTTTAGCTGCATTAGAGTTATACTTAGTTTAAAATGGCTTTTTTTTGTTGCCTGCCAACTCTACCTTACCAATGGCTAAGCTGTTGTGACATTGTGAAATTCTCATAAATATTCCAATGTTCCAGACAAACAGTATTCATAAAAACTTCCTTAACACCCATATGTCCACTGCAATTTCAGTGATGTTCATCAGCTGAGGGTGGGGAGAACCATTTGAGTTACAGCTATTAAGACATAAGACATAAGAACATAAGACATAAGACATAAGAATTATTTATTTAATTCAATTTATATTCTGCCCTCCCCGCAATTGCAGGCTCAGGGCAGATTACATACAATATAATACATTATATATATATACACGCTTTAAAATAAAATAAAATCACATAAATATGTAAAACAATGTAACAGCACTTCTCGAGAAGATTTACCACCCAGTCCTCTCCACAGATGTTTAACAGAAGGCTGGGTGGAAGATACATCCGGTAGAAAGGGCACATTTTCCTCTATTCAACTGGTGGAGAGGCCTTAGCCAGCATCAACCATATGCCTGGTGGAACAACTCTGTCTTACAGGCCTGGCGGAAAGAGAGCAGATCTGGCTAGGCCCTAGTCTCTTGAGACAGAGCGTTCCATCAGGCTGGAGCCAGGACCAAAAAGGCCCTGGCTCTGGTTGATGCTAGGCAGGCCTCCTTGGGGCCAGGGATCATTAACAGCTGTTTGTTGCTGGATCAAAGCATCCTCTGGGGCTCATATAGAGAGAGGCTGTCCCGTAGATACAGTGATCCCAGTCCACATAGGTCTTTAGAGGTCAGTACCAAAACCTTGAATCTGATTTGGTACTCCACTGGTAACCAGTGCAGCTGGCGCAATACCAGTGTTATATGTGCATAAGCACTCTGGTGATGACACGCACCGCTGCGTTCTGGACAAGTTGCAATTGCCGGATCAGGTTCATATGCTGATGAATGTATTGATGAAAGCCTTCTGTGACTTGGACACAGCTATCCATTCCTAGCATGAAACTGGAATAACCATAACTGATCTTTTAACTAATACAAATAACCATAACTGATATATTTAACTAACACAGAACCAAACTGCTTTCAAAAGCTGTGAGAACTGTAACAATGTCAACTTCAGTCAACAAAAGAATGAAAGCAACACACACAGCCTCACCCACCCCCATGAAAAGAAAGCAGAATGAACTTACAGCAGCACACATACACACAAAGCCCCACCCATCCACTCCCCCAATGAAAATAAAACAGAATGAACTCAAAGTAGCTAAAGCCTCCTCTCCAAAGCCGACCCCAGCGGTTATGCTTGTACTCTCTCTCTCTCATGAATGAATGAATGAATGAATGAAAAAAGCAGAATGAACTCAAAGCAGCTAAAGCCTCTGCAAAGCCAACCCCAGCAGCTCTCTCTCTCTCTCTCTCTCTCTCTCTCTCTCTCTCTCTCTCACACACACACACACACACACACACACACAAATGAAAAAAGCAGAATGAACTGAAAGCAGCTTACCCTCTTCTGCAAAGCCAACTCCAGCAGCCATGCTCGCACTCTCTCTCTCTCACCCACAAATGAAAAAAGCAGAATGAACTCAAAGCAGCTTACCCTCCTCTGCAGAGCCCTGCTGGGCCCCAGCTCACTCTCTCACTCTCTCTCTCTCACTCTCTCTCACACACACAGAGGAATAGGAAAAAAGCAGAATGAACTCAAAGCAGCTAAAGCCTCTGCAAAGCCGACCCCAGCAGCTCTCTCTCTCTCTCTCTCTCTCTCTCTCTCTCTCTCTCTCTCTCACACACACACACACACACACACACACACACACACACAAATGAAAAAACGCAGAATGAACTCAAAGGTGCTTACCCTCTTCTGCAAAGCCGACCCCAGCAGCCATGCTTGTACTCTCTCTCTCACAAATGAAAAAAGCAGAATGAACTCAAAGCAGCTTACCCTCTTCTGCAAAGCCAACTCCAGCAGCCATGCTCGCACTCTCTCTCTCTCATCCACAAATGAAAAAAGCAGAATGAACTCAAAGCAGCTAAAGCCTCTGCAAAGCCGACCCCAGCAGCTCTCTCTCTCTCTCTCTCTCTCTCTCTCTCTCACACACACACACACAAATGAAAAAACGCAGAATGAACTCAAAGCTGCTTACCCTCTTCTGCAAAGCCGACCCCAGCAGCCGTGCTTGTACTCTCTCTCTCACAAATGAAAAAAAGCAGAATGAACTCAAAGCAGCTTACCCTCCTCTGCAGAGCCCTGCTGGGACCCAGCTCACTCTCTCTCTCTCTCTCTCTCTCTCTCTCTCTCTCTCTCTCTCACACACACACACACACACACACACACACACACACAGAGGAATGGAAAAAAAGCAGAATGAGCTCAAAGCAGCTAAGCATCCTCTGAAGAGCCTGCAGGGCCAGAGGAGGAAGGAATCATGTGGGCAGATTCTAGAGCTTCCGGAACGGCGCTCCAGAGTGTTCCCCCTCAGAAAAAGCCCTGTAAATAAGTCTGTATTCTACTGCAGCGATTATTGTGGGTTTCATCTATTGTTGTAAGTATTATCTGGCTTTTACTGCATTATCTTATACCTTGTCATTCCAAGTTAAGGCAGCCACAAAAAATGCTTTCTACAACCTCACTATAGCCTGGAAGATGGCTTCTTACCTCAACATGACTGACTTGACCACCTGGATCCATGCTATGGCAACATCAGAACTTGACTATTGTAAAGCACTATAAATAGGTCTCCCGTCTAAGTTAACTAGGACACTCCAGTTGGTGCAAAATGCTGAAGATAGACTATTATCAGGAACAAGCAGGAGCATGAACATCATTCCCATCCTCCAGTCACTACATTGGCTACCCATTAGTTACTGTGTTATCACACATAAAGCTCTTCATGGCCTTGGTCCAGCATACCTATTGGACTGCCTCACTCCCTATGTTCTTCCACAGCAGTCTTGCTCATCTAAACAAGGTTTCCTGCAGATGCTTTGTCCCATGCCTCTGATCTAGGTAAGCCAAAGGATCTTTGGGGGGCACATAACCTGATATTCATGGAGGGACAGCGGGATACATACCTTTACCTTCCAATGATTTAGAAAGAACATACAGAACAAGTCATATCAAATTACACATGCATTACATTGAGGGAGGCATGAGAGGGAGGTCTGAAAGCAGCCAAGCATCCCTCCATCATGCCTAAATGAGTTCAGCTGAAAATCCAGGCCCAGAAGAATATTTTATATCAATCTTTAATTATCATTTTTATTAGATTTTGATTCCTGAGAACAGCTTTGGGAGGATAGCCTATGGCAAGGGAATGGCCATTAAACCAGTTTAAGTCTGAAGTTATGCCTTAGAAATTCAATATTACAGGTAAGCACACTCTACACTAACTGTACATTTTCAGATGGAAAAAGTATTTTTGTCTGAATTTTTATACCAAAGTGTTACCTCTGTTGTGAATATTTTTGCCACTATTAAATACTTCCCCTCCTGTCTTCCCCATGTGCACTTGGCCACACCTTTTTGTGATTTTTCAGTATTTATATGTTCAGGAAACATGATCTTCACTCTAAGTTCACTATGTGGCATTGTTGTATCACCCTTTTGACTGTGACCACTCAGGAAGCATTGCCATTTTTCCTCAATTACTTTAATTCACCTTAATGACTCTACATAGAAAAATCTGGCTAGCTACATAATATTACAATATCATCCCAATTGCTATGGAATTTCAGATTGGTTGGGCTGTTCATATGAATAATTCCTTAAAAAGTGGCAGTGATTAGGGGGGGAGTCTTTGAACCATAAGAAGATAGAAAAGTGAATGCTCTCAGAGTTAATGTGTTTTTAAAAAATATTTCTACATTCTTTACTCTCTTCAAAAATTTAAAATTAGAAAATAGTGGAATTATACTGAATACCTCCTGATACTGCAATATCACCCACTGGAAGCTGCAAAGTAAAAATATTGGCAAAAGACTGGAATTTGAACAGGTTGGTTTGCTGGCCTCCCTTCATCCCACTCTTTAGTGTTTTAAAGACAGGAGCCTTAGGCAGCAGAGCTCAGTCAAAGGGAGAAACTATGGGGACACAATCTGCTCGAGGTATCTGTGAAGTGTAATTAGTGGTGGTAAAACACTTTCAGATCCTTGGATGGAAGTAGTGTAGTGCAGTTAATAGCAATTGATGCCCACAGCAATCCGGAGAGTTAATTAAGATCCCCTTTAAGGTGAATTACTTATGATGATAATCTTATTTGAAAAGTATGCTTTCCCAACAATTGTATCATCAAATAATATAAAAATTGAAGTGTATGTTTATGAGTTTTTAAGACTGCAAATTTGTTTTGATTACATCAAACAACATATGCTTGGATCAAAGCACCAAGCAAATGCATAATAATAAAACATCGCACTTGTATCATTAGGTGGAGGTGGCAAGTCTTTTTTTATTCTCTTGCAAAACAGTTCAGAAAAACCCTAGAATACATTCCAAGGTAATGACATTTTTACATGGTATGTTTTATATTTATTTATTTTATTTTATTTAAAGCATTTGGATGATACCTTTCTACCCATAGGGTTCCTAAGATGACAAGCAACAGACATTAAAACATTTAAAACTTTAAAACTGCATTTAAAATGTATATGTATAATATTTAACAAGACAATAAAAATATACAGACATAAAATGCAACACAACCAGGGAGGAAGGTCAATTAGATTTTCCTGGGGCGGGGGGGGGCGGGGGGCGGTATACAAATGAAACAAAAGTTTTCACGTGCTGGTGAAAGACAATGACACAGGGAGACAGATGAATCTCCCTGGAGAGGGAGTTCCAAAGTTTTGGACCCATGATGACTGACATTGCCTTTTCTTGGATTGCCAATATATGCATTGTAATTAACAGAATTACACTGAAGAATTAATCCTTTTGTCATACCTGTAAGTGTCTCCTAGATCAAATAAAGCCCCAAACAAATTTCTATGAATTTTGGATTTGAATTATTTGTGATCCTTGTTAGACAGGATCTGAAGGTAGTCAAAGTGTCTAACAAGAAGATATTCAGTTTCAGACATTTGGATTCCCTTCCCCTCCACCAACAGCCTATGCCAGGATTGCACAACTTGTGACTCAACAAGCTGCATGTGGCTAGTCATTCACTGTGTACTTGCAGGCACCTGATGGTCCCTCTTTCCTAATTTTTCCTTCTCAGAATGCTGACCCTGAATGCTACACTGTACATTGCTGCTGGACTACACACAATACAAGTTGGTAATATATTGGATTAAATGTGGTCCAATAAGTAATCATGATGGTGAGGGCAATGTGGAAATCCTCCCTCACCCCAAGCAGCTCTCCAGGATTGTAGATGCTAACAGGGGAGTGAGATGACCAATGTAGTTTTTTATTTACTGTGTAATTCCCTCTTAACGTTTTAGACAGGCTATAAACAAATTATTGTTGTTGTTACCCCCCCCCCGCCCTGTTTAACTATCTGTCAATATTCCATGCCCACAGAGGCATATTTAATCCTCATCAGGCTAGTGACTAACTGATTAATAGAGGTGTGCGCTGAGAAAATTGTTATTATAACTTTGGATCCAGGCTTCAGAGGAAACTTTTACCATGATTGCTTATTTTCAAGTAGGCCATTACTGGTTTGGATTCAAATCTGTGTGGTTTTTTTTAAAAGTTCTGGAGTTCCAGGACCATTTTTTTTTCAATGGGGAATATTATGAGTATCTAGGGGAGCTGTTTATAAAGATTATGTTATCAAATTTGTCATTCTTCTTTGTTTTGGACTCCCATTTGTTTTCTTCTTTTGCAGACTCTCCCCCAGTGGAGGACTATGGGGAGGGGAGCTGAAGTCATCATTTTGCAACCAAAAGTCATCAAAATTGCAGTAGAGCTTCTTCTACCTGTTCAGCAAAGAACAAAGTTTCAAGCAAATTGAACAAAGGGGTTGAATTGTATGGGCCCCTGAACAATGTCCTGCCCAGCTGTTGTAATTCCATATCCCTTATTCCCAATGGGGGACTTTGCCCAGGGTGGGGCTGGACACTTGTTTTTCAACCAAATGTCACCAAAATTGCAAGAGAGCTTCTTCTGCTTGTCTAGCAGAGAACCACATTTCAAGCAAGTTGGGTAAAGGTTTGGATTCTATGTGTCCCTGAACAGGCCCAGGCTTTCATCTTTTGGAGGGAAAATCCCCTCTCTCTTCAGGCCAGAAAAAAATGGGGAAGAAGAATGACAGCTCTCTGCTTCTTGAGATTGGCTGGAAGTTCTCTGTGTTTCTCCCTTGCAAGAGTCTGATTGGAAGGGAGAAATACTATTGTCCAGGAAATCAGTAGAATCAACGGAAAACATGTGCATGTGCTATATGGCTGGTAAGCATCAGAACCTGGAAAGCGGGGGGAGGATATTTTCAGGGAGGGTGTTTTGTATTTACCAAGCATCTTGGATTTGTGTTACTGCTCAGGAAAATCAAGGTAATGATTCAAACAGCAATTTCAATGTATATTTTTGGCTTGAAATTCTATTATGCATTTATTTTCAAGGTTCTAGTTCTTTTTGCACTGCCAGGACTCCCCTGAGTATATAGAAATTCTTGTCATATTTATGAGTCACCCCTTTTTTCTCCTTTCATCACCCACAGAGTTTAGCCAGTTTACTATGTGATACAGTGATACCCAAGGAATGAAGGTTGGCAACTTTGGGTTGGGAAATTCCTGGACGTTTGGGGCTGGAACCTAGAGAGGGCAGAGTTTGAGGTGGGGAGGGACCTTAGCAGAGTATTATGCCATACACTCCATCCTCCAAAGCAGCTGTTTTCTCCCAGGGAACTAGGCTTCCATTCCTCCACTGATGGTAGAGGATCCCTTGCCCCCAGCCTCCCCACCCTCCACTGGAGGAGAAGATACCTGGGGAAGGCTTGCATTTAAAACATGTGCATGCTTATTCATTGCACTGGAAAATGATGTCAGTGGAGGTAAGTTTCTCACACCTGGTTTGGTCCCAGGTGAACTGACTCCTCTAAGGGGAACAGATCTCTGCCACCTGAAGATCAGTTGTAATTCTGATAAATCTCCAGGGCCCACCTGGTGTTTGGTAAGCCTATATGGAATAGGTTCTTTGCACCTTAAATTTTGCCTCAACAACCTCAGAATCTTATGGTTATGACAAGCACAATCCCACGAGAAACTCACTGAGACATTTCCTCACTGTCCTCTGGATTCTGACATCTGCCGACCCCCCCGCCCCATCTTTCTACACACATTCCTGTAGACCATGCATTTTTTCATTATCAGTTACAATAAGTACCAAGTGGAGTTTTCATAATTATAGTAATTAATATGAATACAAAACAAATTCCTTACCTACAGCATATAGTGAAAAAATGCTTTTCTTTTCTTTTCTTTTGATCAGGAGCTTTCAGTTTTGTCTGTCTGCCCTCTCCATTGTTGTTTTCCTAATAAGGGCATAAAGATGTGTTCCTTAGAGGAGGAGGGAAGAGAACTTCTGGGTTTTCTTGATTAATTGCAGACTGTAGCCATTAAGGTCTTTTCAGCAAAGGGCTTTTTCTTTGGTTCTGGCTCCATACTGTACTAATTTCTCTCCAGACTTCTGTACACATGGTCACAATACTCTGATTCAGTATCCAAATGGATTCCCAGACTTTTTTGCATTCCACATGGAGAAACACTGCAACTGCCACAGAATCAATTTTCACGTGGCTTTTCTGCAGCTTTTCTCCCTGTGCACATACTCTGATATTATTTTTCCAGCAAAGTCAAACATTTTTTTAAAGAGCAGAATGCTTTCTTCGGTATGAGGCCTGGCCTTGGCCCTGCCTTTTGCCCACCCCTTTATTCCCCTGCATTCTGGTTGGTTGACCAGCAACCAATCAATTTTTTTTCCATATTTAAAAAAAAATTAAATGGCGACGTTGCAATGTTGATGCCATTAAAAATACACCCTCTTCTTTGTAAGTTTCCTCAGCAATCCACTGAGGAAACTGACCAGTCCTCAACCTATCGCTGAGTACAATCAACTGGAGGAACTGACAAGTACTCAAAGCCAGCCCCAGAATTAGGACATTTTTCTAGTACAGAAATAAAAAAACAAACATCACTTCGGTTCAACTCCCTCAAAGTGTAGAGTTGAAGAATCGAAGAAGTATGGAGCCAGAACTGATGAGTAAAGCGTATCCAATCCTGATGAGCTGAATATGCAGAGAGCCCGATGTAAAGTTCACCATGCAGAAGGAGTCCTAAGATTACATTTATGTTTGTGGTAGTCTAATCCTGAAGCATATGGGATGGAACTTTGAAAAAGATAACATCTGGTTTCATATTCTACAGCATGCTTGTTTCGAGGGAGAGAAATAGATTGCAAGTCTTCTTCTGCCAAAGTACAATGCATTATTTTATGCTATATTATTCCTTTCTTACATTCTTAGCTTTCTTATTGAATATAGTTTGTGTATGCTGTGTTCTCTAATTCTTTTTGAAGCATTTTATGGTTTTTACTGGGACTTGCTTCCTCTCTCCGCCTCCTTGTACCCTGCTTGTTGCTTGGCTTCTATATCTTACTTCCTCTGCCCTTTGGAGTCTATTTTTTTTTCTATAACTCACCTCAGTCTTATTTACTTCATTCATTCTTTACTAAGTGTTTCAGAGTCGGCTTTGGGTAGATTGGATTGATGAATAGGAGACCTCCAAGGAAGACCTGGAGCTGCTATGCAGATGCAGGCAACGGCAAACCACCTCAGTCAGCCTCTAGCCTTGAAAACTGCAGTGAGGGTCTCCATAAGTCAGCTATGACTTGACGGCACTCCTCACCACCACTGATATTTGGCAGTGTAGATGTCCTAGTGGAGTTCACCAATCACCCTTAGTTTTGATAAGTTCAGATAGAAATCCAGGAAGTTACAGACCCAAAACTGGGGGAGGAGGTCCTTCCATTGTGTTGAACCTGGTTAACTATCATTGTCTCAAAAATGTCATTGACTTGGATAGCCCAGGCAATCTTGTCAGATCTCAGAAGGTAAGCAGAGTTGGCTTTGGGTAGATTGGATTGATGAATAGGAGACCTCCAAGGAAGACCTGGAGCTGCTATCCATTGAAACCAATAGGAAAGAATAATGAAATAGAATTATGAAAATGAAACAACAATAATGAAACAAGACCATAAAAAACACCCCAACAATGAAACAGTCCCTTTAGGAATGAATAATAAAAACAAAACAAAGGAAGCAAACTCCCATGAAGAAATCTACTTTCGTCTCACTGCTTTCCTTCTACTTCTATCCTTTTCCCTAACTCCCCACCCATCCCTTGTCCTCCCACCTCTCCTATTTTTCTCAGTTTGTCATTTCCACCACCTCCTTCCCCCTTTCACACCATTCTTGTTGCCCACTCACATGGCAGGAATACAGCAGCTCCTCCTCCTGTGCCCCTCCCTGCTGCTCAGTCCTCTATCTTTCTACACCCTGCTATTGTACCCATCTACCCCCCCTGCCATATTCATCAGTAATGCTGTTGCCTCTGCCATGAAAAAAGCTTCAACAGAGGAGCATTGTGGGTGCACACAAAATTTGTTTGGGGGGATTTAACCCTCCTCCTTTCGTTCCATGATTCAGATTTTTCTGCAAACGTGGCAGGACCCCCACGTTTGCTGAAAAAAACCTTTTGGTCTACATGGCCCTAGTCTACAGATTTATATATCTGCAGATAGGGGCAGGTTGAGGTTAAGATATATTGCTATTTTTCTGTGTATATCCACTCCAGTGTGCAGTCTTTAATTTCTCAGGAGCAACCATGTTTTACTGGAGATTAGGGGTATACTCTGAGAAAAAAATTGTTAAAATTTTGGATCTGGAATTCAAAGAGAACACTTTTATTGTTTATGCCTGACTTTTTGGGTAGGATGATACCAGGTCAGGATTAAAATCCATAGTTTTTTGGGGGTGGCAGGATTTTGAAATGTTGGGACCATTATTTTCAATGGAAAAATTAATTCAAGGGCTTGGTGCAGCTGTTTTTAAGGATGATGACACTCAGGGCTCATTTTGAGGGGGAACGCACAGGAACGCAGTTCCAGCAGTTCCCCAAACAGGTCACATGGCAGGTGGCCTTGCTCACCTGACTCTTGGACATTTTGGGCCTGTTTCAGCCTGGATTGGGGCTGAAATGGCCTGGATCGGGCCTCTGACAGGTGGTGGATCACTCTCCTGCTCATCAGCAGCCTGATCCTGACCATTTTGTGCCCCTTTTCAGCCATTTTCAGTTCCTTTTTGCCATTTTGGGCCCAGTTTCGGCCCTGAATGGCCAAGATTGGGTTCAAAACAGCCAGAATAGGTGATGTCAGGGGTGTGGCAAATGCTAATGAGTTATGCTAATGAGTTCCTCCAGCTCTTTTTCTATGAAATGACCCCTGATGACACTAAAATCACACAAAGAACCCCTGCTTCTGCTAACAATGGTAACACACACACACAAACCATAGATGGGGGGGGGGAGAATGTTTTCCCTATTGCCTTAGAATTCCAGATTTCTGTTTACTGTTCCAGAAATCATGGTAATGACTGGAAACAGCAATTCTCTTGTATATTTTCAGTTCCAAAATTTCAGGATGCACACCCCTTCTGGAACTGTCAGGTTGTTTGCTGTTTGGATAGACATATTTTTCTTTAGCTTTTTGTAGAGATTGTGATACAAACATTGCTCTTTGGCTGCACATATAGCATAAGTGATAACATCTGAAGCTACAGGTCTTCCTTTGGCAGATTAGTAGTATAAAATGAGCAGGGGGCAATTGACTTGTCAGAATATTTACCAATTTCAAATTGCCAGCTACACCCCTTAATGACTTTTGTAATAAAAAAAGATTACATTGTCACTGTATGAGGCGTGCTGCAGGGTATGCAGTAATAATGAGGGAAAGACGGGTTGAGTCAGAGAAAACCCTTGTTAAAAACAAATAGCTGTGATTGACAAGAGTAGCTGTGACAAAGAGGTGAAAGATAAATGGATTTGAATGGATGTGTCTGGGGCAAAAGACTTACTACTCCAAAATCCAAGGCCCTGATCCTGAGAGAGGGGGGTGCTTTATTTAAATTCATATTACTTGAAGCTAGTCTCAGCAGACATGCATTGACAGCTGAGCAAATGTATTTGCAGGATGAGAGTCTGAGTTTATTTGACTAGGGAGTAAAATCCAGAAGGCAAACCACACCAGAAATATTGTAGGTTAAATCAGTCATCTTCTGTACATTTTCTCATAGATACATATACCTGTTATAAAATGTCAATTAACTTTTATTTTTAAAACTCTACAAATAGAAAAGATTGGGTGAACATCTGTCAGTGATGGTTTCAATAGAAATGACTTTTGCAGGGGTTTTGATTAAACTAGGCATTCTCAAAATTGTTCAGAAAAAGTGAGCAATTTTTTAAGTGTTTGAGAGTGCTACTCACAATTTGCAATCAAACTGCAATTCAAACAAAGGGGTATTCAGTCCATTACTAGAGTGAAAAGCATGTAATTTAAAATGAGAACATTATGAGCTTAAGAGCTAATTTTGTGCTTGCAAGGAAGCAACTCTCCCTGCCCAGTTATCTACTCTGTTGCCAAATGTTCAATGATTGCTGATATTAACTTGAATCTTTTAAAATGAATATGTTACTTACAAAACAACACCTTAGGTACTTTATGGGTGGACCATAAAGAGGCCCCCTTTTTGTGACCTCTTTATGTGACCTTTAAAAAACAAATTAAAAATTCAGTCCTTGAGGGAGGGGGCACTTGCCACACTGGTATGAGACACCCAGATGCACAGCATAAATGGAAAGAAAGTGAGTATTATAGGGTTTCCTCTTTCCACTCTAGAACTGCCAAGGAGCAGTTTGTTGACATTGTGCAAATGAATGAATGAATGAATGAATGAATGAATGAATGAATGAATGAAAGATCTGGTTTAGAATTCCCTGGAGTGAGTTTTTCTTTGAGCTTTCACTTTACTTTAATGATACTGCTCATTTGGCCAACAGGCCTTGACCAATGTCATGTAAATACTACAAAAATAAAATATAAAAAACAAACCATTTTAAAATGTCCTAACATTGGCACACTTAGAATCCTTTGAATTTATAAACATAAGCAAAAAAATTGGCAACAACATTACTCTTACGTCCACTCCTTCCCGAAGTATTTTTATCTTGTCTAGTATGGCCAATCCTTCATTGTCACATAAAATAGGAATAATCCACACATCCGTTATACCACAAAAATATTACATTCCAATAAACAATGCTCCAAAATTTCTATCTGTCCAATAGAACAGTCACAAAGTCTATCAGAATATGGAATCCTTTGCATTTTACCTTGCATAATTTGAGAAGGAATAGAATTTAGTCTTGCAAGCATAAATACTCTCCTGTATCATGGAATGGTTAAAAAATCTAAGTATGGTAAAGTCATCATTGGACAAGATAATCTGAGATATAAAGGAGAGCATACCCTATGGGCTCTCTGCACACTACTCAAAAAATCCAAAGTATACAACCATTCATTTACCAAGAGTGTGCTGCTAACTTTTTCATGCTCACTAACACTGCTGTTGAGCCCCAGCAACTGACGTGTAGTTTCCATTAATTTCCTCAATGGAGTGACATATAAATCAGTTTTTAATAAATAAAGACACTCGTTAGTTTCTGAAGCAAATAGAATTTTCAACTAGAGCCCAAAGGCCATTACGCAAGCCTGTACTTCCAGAGATCACAGGCCCAGTTCTGTCCTTGGAGAGACATTAGCCACACAATTTAGCACACCCATGATCTTCCACTAAAATAATAACAAAAGGGAATTGGAATGTAAACCAAGTCTTTCCAGTCTGTGGGCCATTATTTTCTATTCTATATTTGTTGATATGTTCTTGTTAAGATTTTGATAGACTCAGTTTCTGTAGTTTGAAATAGCTCTATTGGTATCCCATCTACTCCAGGTGATTTGTTTCTCCCAATTGTTTTGAATGCACATCACTTTCTAAGGTTTCTGGTTCATCAAAAGATACTTCTTTTAAGGTATCTGTCATCCTTCCATCTCTTCTATATAGTTCTTCACTGTGTTGTTTCCATCTTTCCTTTATTTTGTCCTGATTGGATACTGTATTTCCATGTTGATCTTTCAGCATCCAGAGCCATGGTTTGAAATTCCCTTTGATTTCTTGGCTCTTGTGCAACAGATCTCTTGTTCTTCCTTTTTTTGTTGTTCTGTTCTATTTCTTTGCACTGCTTATTGTAATAGATTTTCTTGTTTCTGTTTGAAAGTTTCTGAAAAGCTGCATTTAGAATTCTGAATTGCCTTCCATATATAAAAACATGAAATATTTAGCATGCAGACACTATTGCTAGAGTCTCTTTTTCAATTTGAGCATATTTCACTTTTTGTTAAGGCTCTGGAAGCATATGTTATGGGTCTCCAGTGGTTACTATGTTTCTGTAACAATGTTGCTCCTACACCATGCTTAGATGCATCTGTTGATAGCTTGGTTTGATGTCTTCCATAATAGAATCACAGAACTGGTGATGTCTGTAGCTGATGCTTAAGTTTTTAAACTCTGCAGTAATGGACATCCCAAGTCCACTGGGTATTTTAACATAAGAGGGCCCTGAGATGAACAGTGTGATCAGCTAAATTAGGAACAAATTTTCCAGCAGAATGAACATGAGGAAAAATTCAGTGGGTCGATGGTTTCGAGGGTGGACTGTGTTCTGTGTAATTTTGGTTCTAAGTGTAAAAACAGCTTCCCCAGAACCTATTTTCCCCAACCCCCTAGGAAAAAACAGGATGTGTCTATACCAACACTCACCTTATTTGCACAATGGGGCCAAAACACATGATAATGGGTGGGGGGGGGGGACTTATTAGACGCAAACCAGCAATGCCCCACCTGGAAAAAGCCAATTATGGAACAAAGTTGGTTTGGAAACCCCAGAGTTGAAACTGTAATGAAAATTTTCTCAGTGCATACCTCTAATAGTTTAGAAAGAGGACTGTGTTCTATGTATATTTGTTCTGTTGTTAGGTGCAAAAACAGCTGCCTCGAAGAGCCTAGAAGCCCTCATTCCAAAGAATGGGGCCGAAATGCATGATAACAAAACAAAATAAGCAAAAGACTAGATCTGAACCAGCAACGCTTTATCCAGAAAAAAACAATAATGGTACATAGTTCCTTTGGAAACCCCAGTTCCAAAACTTAAACTTTTTTCCCCAGTGTACACCCTTAATTAGCTCATTTTCTTCTTCAACAGCTTTGGAATTTTTATTACAAAATCTATGTTCTGTCAGTTGTACAGTCATCTCAAGTTTCAGATTCCTTCTGCTGCAGATTTCCATACTCTGGGATTATACTTTTTTCGCCTGGCCTAGATGGACCAGACTAGCCCAGTCTCATCAGATTGAGGCAGGGTCAGCCCAAGTTAGAACTTGGATGTGACACCTCCAAGATGACCAGGATTGCTATGAAGAGGCAGGCAATGGCAAACCACTTCTGTTTACCTCTTGCCTAGAAAACCCTATGGGGTCACTATAACTGAGCAGTGACTTGACAGCATGTTACACAATATTCTTTTAGAGATCTCAGGCAAAAATCAAAGCATTCTGTGATGTTATACAATGCTACATGGAGCAAAATGAATAATTGATGAAAAAGAAAATCAAAAGGCTGGAGATTAGTTATATATGTGTGGGTGCAAGAATCATAATTGTTTATGCTAAATTTTGTAGCATATTCACTTGTAAAATGAAATATGTGACAACTTGTATAGCAACATTTATAATGTGTTAAAAATGATTTAAGATTATTGCTTGGGCTTTTTTGTTGCATTATTTGATTGACACCTGAATGTGCTTGTTTATGAAGACTATATGCATACTTGCAAGTAATGGGATGTAACAACTTGGAAATCTTGCCCTAAATACATTAAAGTTAATATTTTGTCCAGATCATCAATAAGTAATGGGTAAAGTAACTGCCAAAGATTGAAGCTGGGACCCTCTGCTTGCCAAGCACATGCTTTACCTCTGAACCACAGTCCATGCCATGACCCATCTCCCACATCATTTATCTGAGTCTGATATAGGTATGTAACATGCCCACAATAGCATGTGTCCTATATATATTATCTATAGTCTATTTTATTTCTTAAATGTTATCAGCGGAACATATCTCAAGGCTTTTTATTAAGTTTATTATATTTATATTCTGCTTCTCCAAAGGATGTTGACTGTCGTAGCTCAGTACACTCATAGCAACAATATAATTAACATTTAAAATAAAGTGTACTTCAATAATGCTCAGCAGAAAAACACAAATTAAATAACTAAATGCTGCAGCAAATCTCTATATCAAATGTGGAAACAACAAGGAAGAATTGGTCATATATCAGCTGCATTTTGAAAACAAGACTTTGTCATTTGAAATTCCAGAATCCAAGGAGAAACTTAAATTAGGAGAATTTGGAAGAACACTGAAGATGCTCAAGGTTCTTAAAATGTAGAGAGCCACCTGGACTACAATTCTGAGAATTTCAGGGTTGATGGCAGCAAAATAGGTGTGAAATTGGTTTATATTTTTACTATACAGGAGTCCTAAGGAGGAGTTAGAATATCCTTTGTCCACCAATAAAAAGCTCACAAGTTGATGGCTTTATTAGCAGGATGCATTGTTGGTCTGAGGAGGAGTGTATATAAATATAAAAATCTTATGGTATTTTGTTAGAAGTCTAGTGTTGAGTGTTATATTGACATCTGGAAGAACATGAGCACTATTTTACATGAACTGATTGAATTATTCATCGCAAAAAAGTAATCTACTGAATATATGTATCAGCTAAATAATACACATATCTGAGTTTTTTGGTTCAAAACCTGTTCTATATTGCAAGATATTTAAATGCATTCTGGGTGGTACTCTAGAGATTGAAAGTACTACCTCATAAAATTGCCAATTTTGTACTTTCTTGCAAACTCAGGGCCAATCAATGTGAGCTCCCATAATCAGCTTAAGTTGCCAGGTCTTTGAGTGAAGGCAGAGAAATTGGTTTATTGCACTGAATAAAAGTGTTGAGCAGTGAATTTGTATTCATCTTTTTTCCCAGCACAAACTGCAGCTATCCTGCTGTGTTCAAATCCATCTGTGTGGAATAAGTGCTTTAATAAACTATGGGCACAAGGCACGGGCATGATTTCCTGCTCTAGTCCCACCAAAACATATTGGAGTTGTGGAGGTCCCCTCATGTAACCCCATAAATTTTACCAGAGATGAAGATATTCCTAGATTTATTTTATTTTATTTATATCCCACCCTCCCCACGAATGGGCTCAGGGTGGCTCACAGCATGCATACAGTACAATAAGTAAATTATAAAAACTATAAAATCAGATGAAATTTAAAAACAATCATTAAAATAGTTCAGGTGCCATCTATGTATAGGCCACTTAAATAAACAATCAACAGCTACATATGAGCCATAGCATGTGGGCATACACATAGCCGAGGGAAGTCATGGAAAAGGTAGTGGTCTTAGGTGGAAGAGTAAAAGGACACCCACTGGTCCTCAACCAAAGGCCCAGCAGAACAACTCTGTTTTACAGGCCCTGTGGAACTGTAACAATTATGATGTTCTTTTGACACTGTGCCTTGAAAAAGCAGATTAAGCTTATGTTGGTGTCCAAATTGGGGATTCTAGATCAAATTTAAAAATTAGAAAACTGCAGCATTATGTTGACTAGTCTAAATCAATGTCATTCCCTAGTTCTGTGTTGTATGAAATAAACCATGTAATCCCCTAGCCACTTAGATGCTATTATGTCTAAAACTGAGAGATCCATTTTACTTTGAGGCACCTGGGCTGACCCAACCACACAAGTGTCCTGACTGGAGTTGGAAGCCTTACCTGGGTTGGTAGGGGTTCCTAGTTGGGTGGCACCAGCCTCACTGGGAGCTAGAGCAGCTGCCGGGAGCCCCCTAAGATTGGGTGGAGAAGGCTGTTGTAGGCACAGCACAGAAAAAACACACAACTCTGCCACCATGTACACAGACAACAACCTCATAGATGAGATTGGCATAGGCCAGAGGAGAGGCCTTCTAAGATAGCAGAGGAGGAATAAGCATAAGAAGGTAAGGTCTAAGCCAGGAACCTAAATTAGGGTTCTCAGGTGCCCACTGGTGGTGGGAAAACTCCCAGGGGTTTGCCCCATTGTCCACTGATCCGCCAGTGATCGGTTGGAGGTGGCAACTCTCAGAGGTTGCCCATCACCAGTAGGTACCCTGGGAGTGCATATGGCATGTGCACTCCCAGGGGGTGTAATGATGTCACTTCCTGAAGTAATGTTGTTGGGCCAGCCATGGGCACGTTCCCATGCTTTGCTGCAGCCAGTTTTGGCCCCAAACGGGCCAAAATCAGCCCCATGTGAAGCTCATGGCCAGCACAATGACATCACTCCCAGAAGCACACATGAGGAGGAAAGCACTGGAGCATGAGGTAAGTGCTTGGTCACCCCTCCCACCAAGAGGGTAGAGGGACCTGGCAACTCTGTTCCTCATACCCAACCAAACAGCAACCCTTTTCTTGGGGCTTTAAATAAGTCCAGGGCTCCTCTCCCTATAGGAAATCCTTTAAAATCCAGGAAGCAGGGTAGTCAAGGAGGATGGTCCAGACAACTAATCAGAGGTGAAGACTGGAACAAGGGAGAGAAGGGACAGTCTCCCCCTTTGCCCGAGTGATTAAGATTTTGTCTGTGGCCTACCCCTAAAGGGTGCTGCAACCTGGGGCGTCACCCTTTGGTAGTTGGATCCTGCCATGTCCTAAGCAGTCACTTGGGACTGCAGTTTTTTTAAGGGTATCAATGAACAGTATGCAGTCTGAGAGAACCACTGCAGAGTATGCAGTGTGCGGTGTGCGCACTTAGAGTTGAGTCTCAGCATTCTCCCTGAAATTTCAAGGGGTTTTGAGTCAGAATCTGTCTTAGATTATGTTGTACAGCAAAACATCTTGAGCTGGTCCTTTGTGGGGCTATCAGGATCCTATGCCATGGCTGAAACATCTGGTTGTTTTAGTGCCTCTGATGTACCTGTTTCTTACACATATTTAATGAAGCAGTTTCTTGCTAATTGAAAGGGAGTGAGTGTCCGTACATAAGAGAATAGGATACTTGGAGCGATACATGAGTACTGATACACGTGTCGCTCTTTGGGTGGTGAGACAGACGTTTATGAGTACAGGGTAAGTCACATCTGATAGGGTGGTGTATAAAACTATGTAATTGAAGATGTATGATTGTGACTGTATAATCTTGAATTGTACATAAGAAAGTATTTGCTGGTATTGTACATGGATTGGAGGACATGTGAATGGTGTATTTCAAATATTTTATTGCTTTTGCATATGATCTAGTGGTCCACCAGTCCCTGAGGAAGTCATGAGGATGAAATCTGCTGCTTAGCCGGTTGCAGTTAGGGCTGCTTTTTGGTTGGACACTACAAATAACATCTGGGAAGACACCTGTATGGAAAGAAAAGAGAAGAAAAGACATCAAACACATTAAGGATCATAAGTGATTCATACTTACCATCTCTTCTACCCACGGAGTACTTGCCTTGTTCCTAAGAGGATTGGAGCGGGGCATGGAGTTCCCTGCATGGTTTGGACTGTGAGAAAAGGACATTCTTTGAGATAGAGTATAGGAATGCACTGTTTGCACATTGTATGAATGTTTCACACATATTGGGTATAGTGATTGTCCTTTTGTTAAATAATAACTGAATATTTTTCTAAATACTTGAGTGATTTTTCATTGTGTAGTCTTTCTGCTGTACCGGGTATTGCCTTGTTATATTGTGTATTGTGTCTTACACATATTTAGCAAGCTAGCTACCTGGGAGATTCTTCAGGCGATGCGAATGCTGGATTAAGTCCTTGTTTGTCTGGGTCTCCCTTAGAACCTTGACTGTTCTATCTGAATACCCTATCTTGGAGGACTAGAGTTGTTGTCATTATGTTGTTGCCCAATGCTGCAGTCAGGGTTGTGACTATCTGTTTCATTTCTTAGGCTGTTATCCTACAAAGGTTCCTGAAGTTTCATTAAGATTTTTAAAAATTTGTGGATTTTCTTTGGGCTTCTTTCCTAGAATGAGCTCTAGCCACTGGGTCCTGCCAACATGCAGTAATAATGTAATTTAGCAAAAATGGACTGTTCTTTAAAATACAGGTCACCAGAGAACATTAGACCAATGCTGCCTTCCCAGCTAGTTGATGCCTTGTTTCTCTACGTTGGGAGCCAAGTTCCTACTCATCAAGGTACGCAGTAACATTTTCTGTGGTCATCCAATCAAGCTGTGTTGAAATGTGTTCCTTTCAGAGTTAAGTGAAAGGGGACCCTTTACTTCATAATTGTCGTGGCATTTCTCAGTGTGCTGCATGCCTTAGGGAATAATCTATTCAGTCAATGGGGATCCTTAAGTAGACTTCAGTGGAGTTGGTTAGAAAGTAATTTAATTAACACTTGTAATGTGAGACTAAAACTGTGGAAAAAAACAAATCCATTTAAAGGCATATTCACAGTAAAAAAAACCCTTTCAAAACAAATTGAGGGCTTATTTAATCAAAAGTACCGTTGATTGTTTGCAAAGTTGAAAGTCCGCTACTTTAAGTTGTCAGCCTGATACCTTCTTCTGCAAACAATAGTTTTCCCAAATGCTTAACATGTTAGGAAACAAAACAAAGGTTGGAAACTGTGTGTAGCATGTGCATCTGCTTTGTGACCTGAAATAGTATATGCTGGCAAAAAAGTGAAAGATTTTCAAATGTCTTATAGTGTTACTATAGCAACCAAAATTCACAATAAATTGTTGACAAAGTTTAGAAAAGCTTGAACAGTTTGCTTGTATGTAGAGTATACATAGGAGGAGGAAGTTGCTGTCACCTGAGAGAATGGTGCCGGGGTGGGGGTGAGGATAAATTTCAGATGAGTGACAGGCCATTGGCTAATTTTAATTTTTAGTGTATCACATAATCTCTGCTTGTTGCTGGGAGGGATTCTTGCAAAGGTAGGCTTTGGTCTGATCCTGAAAAACACTTTTCATATTCTTACTCAAAGGTGCATACTTGGGATCACTTAGGATCAAGTGTGATATGATGGAGGTCACAGATTTCCCGGTATCTTTAAAGCTGAATACAGATCAGTGCTTCATAGGGAGGGTGGAAGGGGTTTAACCCTCTAGCTGCAATTGCTTCCTGTACTGTTGTTAGCCCTTTAAAGGGGGGAAAAACACTTTTGTCTTTTTTCTATAAAGGGCTGTAACAGTGTGTGTGTGTGGGGGGGATCTGTTCTGATCAATAAAACCATGAAGAAGTGGAAAGGTTAAACTCCATTTCCCTTCCCAGCACATTTCTGAATTGGTACTTGTGTGGTTGTAATTCAGCTTAAAATAAAAGACCCTGGGAATATGACAGTCACATATCTCTCAGTATCTCATCTGTTTTAACTCTACATAGGATTACATAGAATAGTTATGATTTAAGAATCAAATATACATTCTTGCTTTATATATTTCAAACACATCGGTGAACCACCAGGATCTTAATTAAAAAAAAAAAAAAGACTGGAGTATGCTCACTTCTGTGATCGAGTATGTGTTTTTCTAGAAGACTAGCAGATGAATAATACGCCAGATTTTGGCTACAGTAAATCTGCCAGCCTCTAATTTACAAAATTGCTTAACTGCACAGATGTTATATATCTCTTTAGCATACTTTAGCCACCATTTTTCTACACAATCTGTGTAGCTAAAGGAAGATAATATATGAACTTACTGCTTCTGAAACTCTATGATGATTCAGGTCAAGCCACAAGAGAAGCTTGTTCAGCTTCCTTTCATGGACAAGTTGATTTCCTGGGAAATCCTCTCTCAGGAAGGTATAACATGGAACTGGGCTGGTGGCAAGATAGCTGTTTTTTGTTTTAAAAAGGGTGCTGGTACTCATTAGTATGATTGCACCGATTCCCACCAATCCCCCCCCCCTTTTGGGAGATCCAAAAAATGCTGTTACTCAGTATTAGAGATGGGCACGAACAGCAATACGAACTAAAAAAAAGCTACGAACAGCCCAATCAGCTGTTCGCAAACAAGCTGTTTGTGACGCCCCATTCTAAACGAACAGGTGGTCTTTGCAAGCCTTGTTTGTTGCTGTTCGTGAAGCCAGACAGTCTGGCACCTGCAATCAATTCCCTTGGCGACATAGGCAACTCATCTGAACTCCTGCTGTTGCCCTGGAAACCCCAATCTAAGCCCAATTTAGCTTGATAGGTAGGTCTTCCGGTCAAGTATGGAGCTCCAAATTTGTTACAAGGAAGCAAAGAGCAGGGGGGAGGGGGGCTCACAGCTCTGGTTTTGCAGACAGTGAGGGAGAGACAGCTGCTGTTGGCATTTTGAGAGAGAGACAGGGAGAGTGCATTGGAGCTTGAATTTTCTGTGTGTGTGGTGGGATAGGGATCTACCTCTTCAAGTTCCAGGGCTGCTGCCAGGCTCTGGGCCAAGCTATTATTTATTACTGGTACCTTTCCTGCTGCCTGCTCAGGTAAGGTTTCTGGGAGTGGTGCGGTAGGGATCTACCCCTTCAGGTTCCAGGGCTGCTGCCAAGCTCTGGGGCCAAGCTATTATTTATTATTGGTACATTTCCTGCTGCCTGCTCAGGTAGGGTTTCTGGGAGTGGTGTGGTAGGGATCTTGATGGCTGGAGGAGAGCCTGCTGGCCCCCACGAACAATGAACAATGAACGTTTTCATGAACAGGTCATGTTCGTCAATGTTCATTGTTCGTGAATGGCAACAAACAATGAACACCATGTTCATTTTTTTTCTGTCCATGCCCATGTCTACTCAGTACTGCTGAGTGCCACCAGAAAAGAAAAAAAAAACCCTTGCCTATTCTCCTGGATGAGCTGGCCAGGCCATGCACAGCCTGCAGTCTCATGGACCCAATGTGCAGAAAGCTCCCCCCTTCTGAATATGAAATATCACCTGCCAGAAGTCTCAGATGCAGTTAGTGATGGCACTAGGGTTGCCCACCTCCAGGTGGTGGCTGGGGATCTTCTGGAATTACAACTGATCTTCAGACCACAGAGATCAATTCCCCTAGAGAAAATGGCTGCTTGGAGAGTGGACTTTATGACATTATATCCTGCTGATGTCCCTCTCCTTCCCAAACTCCACCCTCTCCAGGCTCTACCCATAAATCTCCAAGAATTTCCCATGAAATTCACCACGAAAATGGAATCATAACTGCCTGCCTCCGTTTTGGAAACAGTGACGTCAGAAATTGTGTGAAGAAGCCAGCATTCTGTAAGTGGGGCCCTATTTTTAGAACATGGGGAAACAGTTCTGACAACCCTAGAAGGCACTAAAACTCACAAAATATTGAAAGAGATTTTAGCCAATGATGCTCCTATAGCCAGTCATCCCCAGGAGGATTGCGTACATGTGAACTGCTGTGTACATGTGAACTGTGTACATGTAAACTGCTGCTATGTTACTCAAGGAAAGTCACATAAACCATTTAAATGGACTTATTTCATTCATTTATTTATTTATTCATTCATTTATTTATTTATCGTCCACCTTTCTCACTGAGAGTCAAGCTACTAGTGACAAATGAAACTTGAACAGCAAGTGAACACACATGAGTCTGTTCACTTGCCATTCAAGTGTCATTCGTCACTTGTAGCTGGACTCTGAAATTCAAGGCAGATTACATAGCATAAGACTAGTACAATCAGTATTGAGGACATTTCCATACAGTATCAAGGACATTTCCACAACAATGTCATAGGATTTTACAAAAATGCAGCATTAATAAGGATCCAATACAGAGCTGAAGAATTGCTAAAACAGAATATAATTCTAGGATTGATGTTAGATAACATGAAGCGCAGATAGTATAGGAGTACATATTCACGCAACAGTTAATATGCAAGGCTACATAGTGGTGAAGTCTATGGTCTCTAACATGCTTGCTTTATGGACACTCATTTTTCAAAATCTCTCCCCTCCCCCCAGAACATTTGAAGTATCCTTAATTTCCTCATAAAGAAAAAGATTTTGCTGCTAGTCAATCATATCAAAACAATCAAAGAACCACAGAAAGCTCAGGCCCAAGACTCACCTGGAGGCCACTTTGCAACCTGTGGAGTAAGGAGGAGCAAAGGGTAAGGCAGCTGATGTGTTCAACAGCCTGTCGATGCCCCTTGGGTGGGACAGCCCAGCTCATGGTGTGCAGCAGTAAGGAGCAGCACCTGCTTTCACTGGCCCTGGCTCGCTGTACTGTGACAGGTCCAGCTGCAGCAAGTCAGGTAAGAGGGTGACCTCATATGTCAGGCTGCCTTGGAAGATGTGAGCTCTGGGCATGAGGGCACAGCAGCACCTTGTAGCTGCCTGGATCCCATCCCAATGGGATACAGCTATGAGTTCATCAGGTGGGAACAAGCAGCTTATTTGTGGTCAATATTTCTCCCTGCTTCTGAGAGTGCTAGGATGTATTTAGCAACTTCAAGTTCTTTAGTTGGCATCAGGGGAAATTGCTTGTTTCAGAATGGATTTCATCTCTGCTTGGCATTACATTTGTTCTCCAAAGCTTCTGCGACCATACCCTATAGTATCTCTTTCACTGAACATCCTAACTGCTTCCCACAATTGGGCTTTGGTCAGTGAGTGTCCTAGCTGTTGATTATACAGTATTTTCATTTACACTGTGAGACCTGCCCTGGATCTCAGTGAGGAAACCAGTTACAAATTTTAGATTAAAAAAATTAAAAATGACACTATAAATAAATAATATCCCCAATGAAGGGTGTCTTCTCACACAAACAACAAGGTGGAAGCACCATTCCCAAGGAGAAAGGGCTGAGGAGTCAGAGGCAATTCTATTCAGAAAAAGATTAAATGGAATGGGTTGGAGGCTTATCAAACTAAGTGTGGGGTAGAGAAAACTTTCTTCCAGCCAGGACATTGGAACTTAGGGATGGAAGGTGTCTGGGGACCGACTTACCCCCAGCCCAGCGGAGTCGGGGCCGACACGGCCAGGGGCACCGCAGCCAGGCCCAGGGTGGCCACCGCCGGGGCCGAGCACGGTGGCGTGAAGCCCAGAGCCGGGGCGCCCAGCGGCCAGAAGATGGGTGGTGGGTGGAGCAACGGCCCGACGCCCAGCAACGCCAGGGCTGGGGGAGGGCAAGGGCATGCCCACTGGCCCCAGGGAAGTTCTGACAGGGCCGGGGGGCCAGGAGGCTCACCCCGTCACCAGCGCAGAGCCCGCACCACTTCCAGATGCCGCCATGGCCTGAGAGGGCGGCGGGCCACCGGGAGCAGCCAGGAGGCGGCCAGAGCATGGCCAAGCGTAGGCCCCGCTCCCACCAGCGGCCAGCGGAGTGCAGCAAGAGGCACTGCTCCAATGCACCTGGCGCCGGCCAGAGCCTGAGGGGCCAGCATCCTGCCCCGCCCTGGCCAGGGCCAACAGGGAAGAGGGGCAGGATGCATGTGCCCCTACCAGGGCCTGGGGCGGAGGAAAGCTGGTGTGGCCTGCGGTGGCACGGGTGATGGGATTGGCTTGGGGGGGAGGGACTTAGGAAAAGGGAGGGCAGCAGAAGGGAGGCTGCAGGTGTAAAGGGGGGTGGAAGACCTCTGGCTGGGGAGGAGAGCAAGGGAAGGCTGTTCCTGCAGTAAGGGCTGGTACTCCCAAGGGACTGGAATTGTCAGGGGCCTGCCCCCTGCCCGCCAATCCTCTCTGAGGCCAAGAGAGAGGCAACCCCTCCTAAACCTGGTCAGCCAGTGGCCCACACGCTCTGCAGCGAGGCAGCCTGGAGGCAACAGACCCACCCGAACAGCAAGGGTGCCATGGCGCAGTGATAGGAGGGAGTGCCCATCAAGGGGGACGCTCACAGAAGGACATTAATTCTTTTCTCAACAACATACAATGGTGGAATTCACCATCTGCAGATGTAGGAAGGGCCGCAAGTACAGACGACTTTCTAAAGGGTTCAGTTTGTGGAGGACAGGTTCATTAATGGTCATCAGCCAAAGTGATCTAGGGGCACTAAACTGTGAAATTCAGTAGATAACAGGCAAAGTGGGGGGAACACCCTTGAACCCTATGCCCTGCTTGGTTAGCCCTGAGGGGCAATGTTGTGTGAGGTGGGATGCCAGGTTAGATGAACCACTGTTCTCAAGGAGAAGGCATGGTTTCCTTATTTCGCTGCGATCATTCATAGTGTGTATGTTATGGTTACGTAGTCCCTGAAAGGACTACTGTGAGGCACACTCAGTGTTTTCACAGCTTAGTTGCTTTCTGTCTGGTTACTCTGCTTTTGGTAGAGGTTTCCTTATGTTCTTGGGTTCACTATCTAATTACGTATTTAAGCTAAAACATGCACATGGCATAGATACACCAATGGGCTGCCCCTTAATACTTTGAAAGTCATTGAACAAATGCAGTCTTTCCTGAGTTGAAGCACTGGGGAAACAGATTTTGCCATTCAAAGAGAGATGTTGATTGATTTGGGAAAACTTTGGAATATGAGGACAGCTTATTTTTGAATTTTCAATAAATAGTGCCATTTCAAAGTGGGCATCTCTCCCTTCCAAGTCCATATCTGTCTGTAAGAAGAAGCAATAGCAAAATTATCTTTTAGCATAGTCTGGCAGTGCCCTCTGAATCTTGACAGCAAAGAGGAAAACTGCAGATCTGGTTGCTAGTCCTGCCTGGCCCGATCTGGGCCATTTCAGCCCCAATCCAGGCCACAATGAGCCCAAAATGGCTGAAAAACAGGTGGGCGGGGCCACCTGACATGTGACCTCTTTGGAGGACTACCGGAACTGTGTTCCTGTGCTTTCCCCTTCAGAATGAGCCCTGGTGGTGGGGAGGATCTATAGGGAGAAGCCATTCCTGGAGTAATTTTCTGCTATTCATTTTGAATTTTATCACTATTGATTTCTTTGCTTTTTTTTTTCTTTCAAAAATTAATAGACCACTTGTGATATATTGTTGGAAATATTGACTGTATTGCATGTTGTTATATTTGTTGTATTTCATTTTGATTGTAAATATTAAGATTACTGATTAGAAAAAACTATATCTTGTTTTGGTTCTATACCTAGTACTGGTGCTTTTAAGTGACTTGATTTTCATTCCTGGGACCTTGTTTCTTTTCTCGGGATGTCAGTAGAGGCAGTGTCTAGCCTTTTAGCCCGGAGGCCATTTTCCATAGCATAGTCAATTGTTTTCATGGAGAGTTGCACTTGAGACAGCACAGGGAGGTGGCTGTAGTGATGCAACATCATTAATAGAAAATAAGTTAGAGCTTTTTCATTCTGTATAGCATAATAAGTACGAAGGACCATCAATGTAGCCATCCATAAACAGGCAATCCCCATGCTTTGAGTGGGCCATGCACTTTGGCCGCCAGTTGGTACTGGGATGTTATATGCTAATCTGTTTAGTATAATAATGGACAAAAGACCATCAATGTAGCCATCCATCCTAAACAGATGATCCCCACACTTTGGGCATGAGCCGGTATTGGGATATGCTAACCTGTCGTCTTCAGCTTTGTAGGAGCAGCAACTGGCAGCAGCATCATGGATCAGAGGGAGACGTTCTTCAGCTTGACACCAGATGCATGTGAAACCCTAGACTTGTTTCAAAGGAACTGTGGAGACTCAGAGTCTCTCTACAAGAGCTATCTTACACAAGAATGCTCAAGTGTAAGAAGACAAAATGCTAGCTGGGAAGCATAGTTTAAAAAGATTTCACCTTTCTACAGAGCCGGCAAAGATTGCTCCTCAGAGGGTTTGCTAATTTCCTCTTTGCCTCCCCAAAGGGGAGGTGAAATTGACAGAGTTTTCGATAAGGCAAAGAAGAAATTAGCAAACCCTCTGCGGAGCAATCTTTGCCGGCTCTGTAGAGAGGTGAAATTGAACTATGCTTCCTGGCTAACATTGCCTCTCTCGAGAGTTCTTGTGTAACGTGTCTTGTGCACAGAGACTCTCAGTAACACTCAATAATACAGAGTTCTTGGTTTGGTCACTTTCTCCATCCTGCAAGTCTTCTTGGTTATAGGTTCTGTGTCTGGCCACAGTTGGAACTAGTAGATTGGTCCCCTAGCCTCCATCCTGGCCTAGCACCACCTGGCCTCCCTGGGGGGTTGCCTCCAAGGCCATGTATGGCCACTGGGTGTCCGTTTCTTTTAAAGATCCTTGATGGGCTCAGAGGGACCACAGTTCAGTGATGGAGCATCTGCCTGGTGAGCAGTAGGTCCTGGTCTCTCCCTGGGTGCACTCCTAGGATTAGTGACCTTGTATCACAGGCTTCAGGTCTTGCCAGGTCAGGTTGAGATCCTGGATCAGCCAGCAGGGGCAGGGGAGGTTATTTGTTCATGGTCAGTAGCAGTGTCTCTCTGAGTTCAGGACACTCAGCCTTTTCCATCTGCCCTTGTCACCTGGATTCTCTCCTTATCCACGCAGTCGGCCCTCACCCTCCAAGTCATTTCCATTGTTAAGTTTGGTACAGCTGCCTTGGCTTTCCTTCCTGCAAAGAGGTGGGGAAGGGAGGCGCTGGGCTTGGCTCATGTGGCCTTTTCTCATATGCCCAGGTGAATGCCAATCACCACTTTGGGTTCAGGAAAGAATTTTCCTTCAAGCTCGATTAGTCAAGGGATCCTGAAGGTTTCTCACCTTCCTCTGGGTGCTAAGTAGGTGTCACAGGAGGAGTAGAGAGAGGACGCTGCAAGTTCACTGCATGAGACAAGTGACTGGCCAGATGGCCTGTCTGGTTTCCCCCTTAGCTTCACATTTCCATCATCCAGCTCTGAGGCCTGCTTGTCAGGATCCTACACCCAGATCATAGGCAGCTGGCAGGTGGGCACAGATGTGTCTTATAATTCAGCTGTGTGAGGCCTTCTGTCATTTCTCTCTTTTGTAGTTCGTCAGGTTGGTGCACATTGGTTCTGTTCCATAGACTCAGTAGCTGGCACTGGGCTGATCTCCAAGCATCAGTCTAGAGAGAGAAAGCCACTTTAGAGGTCATTGCCAGAAGGTATATCAGCTGCAGAGGGACACTCCAGAACTCTTCAATGGCAATGGTGCTTCACCAGGTGGTTGATCAAGGCTCTGGCTGTCTTGCTTGGTGGGGGGATGCTGGAACATCCACTGGCCTGGACTTGATGCAGTTCATCTTGGCTGACCTGGACTCGCTTCTTGGACACTATCCTGACACAGCCTTTGGGTAGGACTTGCTGATGTGAGAGCAGATTGGACTAGCCAGGGCCATGGAGTGCCTTGCAGAAACATTGAGGGCAATGTGACCCATCTCTGGATTTTCCCTCTGGCCAGTGGCAATTTTCATTCTTGGACACTCTCTTGGCATGCAGCCTTTGGGCAGAACTGGTTGGAAGGACTTGCCCCAGTGTGGGAGCAGACAGGATTGCTGTGGCAAAATGTGGTCGTGGCTGTGGGATGCTTAGTGGTGTCATCAGGGGCTATGTGAACCTGATGGGGTGCACCTGTCAAGGTGGGACAGGCTGCTTGGGTGCATAGCATTCAGGCTGGTCTCTTAGGTTGGCTGCAGCTTTAGGTACGTTGGCAGGAACCATTTTGGAGCTCTTGTGGCAGTTTTGGCATTGGGCATGGAACTTTTTGGGGGAAACAGGGCTGTGCTCCCAGTTTTCCAATATTTGGAGAGCCTCTTAAAGGATCTTGGGGTGAATAATCACACCCAGGCAGGGGCTGTTGGGGCATGCTCCCTTCCAGGTGGTAGGGGTACCATGCAGAGGTTTGCAACCATGTGGAATCCCATGTTCTGTCATCCTGTGGATTCCCCCTTCAGCAGGTGGGCTGAAGGGGTGAGGGGTCATCGGCTGTCAGGAAGATCAGCTGATGCTGGGATCCACACCCTATGCAGTGTCAAGACTTCTGTCGCCTTGCCCTCACTCCTCACCCCACTTGGTGCTGAGTCTGCAAACAGAATGTTTTTGTGATGCTCACTCTCCCTTATAAGAATGTTGAACTCAATTTTCTCCAACTGTTCCCTCAAAAAAACCCCACAGTAAATGTAACTTAAATGTGTAGAGTCCAATTTTGAAAATTCTCTAACTTTCCAAGCCCTAGTATATTTGCTGTATATGGATATATTGATATAACCACTTTTTTGACTATTGGGAGAGTCCAACACATGGATAGCAAAAACACTTTTGGAATATAGGGAGATTTTACCATTTTTCACAAGTTGCAGTGATTTTTGATTCTCTGTCTGAATGAAGCAAAATCAATATTGAGATGGCTCTTTGAAAAAAAAATCAATAAAAACATGAAAAATAAGACAAGATGGCTGAGGATGGAAACAATTGTGTAAAACTCCAGAAGAACATATCTGAATACAGATCACTCTTCTTAGAATATGCTTGCATTACACAGAGGGATCAAGGAAGCATTTGGCACCCCAAGTAAGACAGACAGACTAGTAAAGCACAGCTCCTGCTCTCTTGTGCATTGTTCAGACTATAAGCCAGTTTGGTGTAGTGGTTAAGAGCACAGGACTCTAATCTGGAGAACCAGGTTTGATTCCTCACTCCTCCACTTGAAGCCAGCTGGGTAACCTTGGGTCAGTCACAGCTTCTAGCTCTCTCAGCCCCACCCACCTCACAGGGTGTTTTGTTGGGGGGATAATAATGGCATGCTTTATAAACCACTCTGCATGGGTGTTAAGTCATCCTGAAGGGCGTTATAAAAATTGAATGTTATTATTGTTATATTGGGAGAGGACACTGGAATAATTGTGAATGAAGGAAATCACTTGAAGTGTATGTGCATGACAATGTGTTAGATAGAGACAGCAAGACAAACATTGTTAATATGAGCAGTCTGTGTATGAATAACACGCACTATCTGCGCAGCAAACAATATCATGAACACAAAAGGCGGTGTCACTAACAGAAACCTTGAGCACAGAAGTATCAGGCTTATAGTAGAATTTGCATTAAAAAGAGAGGAAAAACTTCAGACTTGCTATGTGGCAACACACTCTAACAAAAAATAACAAATCAGAGTCCTACACATGTTGTCAGTATAGTGTAACTGCGCAGTTTGCGAAGTAAGAGATAATATACAAATGCAGTCTCTATGTGAAAATAAGCAGCACTGAGAAAAATATGCTAGTGTTGGGGGATGTTGCTTATTTTAAAAAAAATCAAGAAAAGCTTCACTGAGCCAGCAATTAATCTTAGAAATACTGAAGAAAGACATATCAAGAAAAATCTATTATGTTGCAATATGTTTGACAGTAATAATTGGAAAGATTCTCTACCAGTTTCATTATTTCCTGATCTCTTCCCTTCCTTTGATCTGCACTCAGATTAAATGCAGCTGTGCACCCAAATAAAGGCTGATGATAATAAATGAATGTTCTTCCCTACCCATATTCTCCTTGTTAGGAGTAGGGGATTAGAATACTGCATAGGTGATTGTGAGTTGAGGTTCTCACTAAAATGAGCTCTTTATCATCCAGTGCTTAGTAAAAGGAAGAGCAGTATGCTCTGGTCTTTTACAATCATAGAATCATAGAGTTGGAAGGAGCCTTATACACTGTCTAGTCTAACCACCTGCCCAGTGTAGGAACAGCCTAAAGTATCTCCAACAAATATTCATCCAGCCGCTCCTGCCAATGAGAGGGACCCCCACCATCCCCTAGGCACCCAATTCCATGGCTGAATTACTCTTGATGTGAAGTTTTTCCTAACGTCCAGCCAATACCTACCTTCCTGTAGTTTAAACCTATTGTTTCGAGTCCTCTCCTCTGTTGCCAACAGGAACAGCCCCTTTCCCTTGTCTAAATGACAACATTTAAATACTTAGAAAGCAATCATGTCTGTCTCCTCACCCTCCTCTTCTCCAAATGGAACATTCCCAAGCCCCATTGTTTTTCTGTGTAGGGCTTGGTCTTCAGGCTCCTGATCATCCTCGATGCGCTCCTCTGCACCCATTCCAGTTTGTCCACATCCTTTTTGAAATGAGATCTCCAGAACTGCACAATCTAAACGTGCAATATTATTCATTATATTATGCTGGACTTCAACTAAAGTCAATGAGCTTAGAAGGATGCAACACTGGTTAGGAAGGCACTGTAAGATTCACATGCATCCCAGTTTTTTTCAGATTGTCTCTTTTTCAATCCTATGTGACTGCTTTGTAATTCACAATCATCTATCCTGTCCTAAGGCTGTATAGATAAGTGTGAAGATTACAGCGCTTCTCTCTTATTTTGATTCCATTACTCAAATTACTTTGACTGAAAGAAATAGCTAATTTATTACACATATAATCCTCACCCTTAAGCCATATGCCAAAAATTTACAAATAATACATATAGAAAGTGATCTTGCTTCCAGAAGCAACATTTCCATTTCCACAGAGGACAGAGACATCTACAACAATAATGCCCAAGAAACAAAACATTTCTGTGACTATCTCCTTAGAACTTTCCCTCCTTAGAACTTTAGAAGGCTGCCCCTTTCTTATTAATTAAATGGAAAATGCCCCTAGCCAGTGATTGAATTTTCCACAAGCAAGTACTTAAAGTGATCAAGATTGATCAAAATAAAAAGAACAACTTGTACCAGCTTTTTCATACAAATGATTTGGCTCCAGAAAGGGTTTGATCAAATTAAATGGAAGATCTAAATAACCTGAGATCAAATTAAGTGTAAGGCAATGCGTGCCTATATACAATCTAATGAAGCAAAACAATGTATATGCTTAGAGATGCAGAGGATGGAGACCAAGTAATAAAACCTGAAGAGAAATGAATAGCTACAAAAGAAATAGAAACAGAACCTGAGGGGACAGAAAGCCCCGATTCTAGTTAACTTTTTAGAGAATTAACAACAAAACTCATCTCACAGACTCTGCAATTCAGCCCAAAGTATATATTAAGTAGCCTCCATCAGTTTGTATTCCACCGCTCCATAACCCGCCTGATGTGTAAATGAAAAAAAATGCATAATTTCCTACACAGATTCCTACACAGATTGAGAGAAAAAATGGCTGCCATTAAAGTGGAGCAGGAGGCAGGGACCATCAAATCTTTTTTCAACTGTTTGTTAAGTTATTTTGGAAATATATATATATACATATTGCATTTGGAGTATATTTATTGAATTTAGAGTATATTTCTAGCCCAAGGTACATTTCATTGTGTGTGTGTGTGTGTGTGTTTTAAATATTTTTAGCCTCCTTTTTACCTTGCAGGAACTCAAGGTGGCTAATGATACAAATAAAATAATATAAAATGGATAAAAACAAAATTTAAAGACACAGTTTAAGATGGCCAATAAACATAGAAACAAGGTTAATTAAAATTAGTCCTAAATAAAAATTTCTTCAGCTGCCTCCTGAAGATTGGCATTGAGGGAATGCTGTTCCATAATCGTGGGACTGCCACCAAACAGTCCCTCTCTTGTGTACCCACCGCTTCTTTGGCTGATGGGACAGTTAGGAGCACCCCTCCCTGTGATCTCAACTCCTGGGCAGGAATGTTTGGGAGAAGATGGTTCTTCAGATACCCAGGTCCCATGTAGGGCTTTAAAAAGATAGAACCAACACATTGAACTGAACTTGGGAGCAGGTCAATAGCCAGTATAATTGCTATAATATCAGGGTCACATGCTCCTGATAACTGGCCCCAACCAGACGTTCAGCCACAGCATTCTACATTAGCTGCAGCTTCTGAAAGCTCTTCAAGGGTAGCCCCAAGTACAGCACATAGCATTAGTCTAGTCTAGATGCAACTTATGCATGAATCACTGTGGTTAGATCTGATTGAGCCAGGAATGAGCATAGCTAATATACCAACTGGAGCTGTGCAAAAGCACTCCATCCAGACCACTGCAACCACCTGGTTTTCTAAGGTGATCACTGCATTAAGCAGCCCCCCCCCCCCCAGATGTCAACCTGGGTATTCAAAGGAAGTATAACTCTGTCCATGACAGAAGAGACCTAAGTTCATAGTCCGCCTTTCTACTAAACCAGACAACTTCGGTCTTGTCTGAATTCAGTTTCAGCTTGTTCACCCTCACCCAGGCACTACTAACTAAGCACTAGTTTTTATCTTTATCTCCAAGCACTGGTTCTATTTCTTTGGGTAGACATGGTGGCAGAAGTAATTGTGCTTTGCAGTACTAAAGCATCCAGAGCTTGAAAATGCAGTATGACGTGAGACAGAGTGTTTCTTTTGTGTAAATTCACCTCTTCCCTTTTGCATACTGAATGAACCAGTGTGGTTCCTCTATAAAGCTATATTTTTTAAAATATATATATATATATATTAAAACAATAGCACCTATTTCCTAAGCTATTAGACAACTAACATAAGTGTTCATTATTTTAAAGGAAATCATCTAAAATGAATTATTCCTAACATTTTTGTATTTGGGGGCATTTTCTACCCCCTTTACTGCACTGTGGAATTTAAAAACCACCCAGGTGAAAAAGCAGTAGGTCTCTGGGGAGGTTTTCTATAGTAAACTGTAAGTGATAATTGACTGTACTTTGGGGACATTGTTTACTGCTTACTACTGTATAAGTGACAGTGCCCTAAAAAAAAAGTTATACAGCTACTTCTCTATCATTTTGCCAAAAAAAGTACAACCAAGGGAAGTATAACCATCCAAACCATGGTTAAAGTGTAAGTGAAACACAGGCTGGTGGCACCCACATGTCATTTTCATGAGATTACTGCTCTTGGGACAGTCAAGCAAAATCATATGGATGATAGTAGCTTGTATGAACTGACCCACTTATCTACATATTCCAAATATATGCATATTTCCTTCAATTTATTGAAGGATTTGTAATTTTGTTCAAATCCATTCACAACTCTGATGTTTTTCAGGGAGGCCCTTTTCCTGAAAATTGAAATCATGATTAGTTTATACTTTTCACTCCAGCCACACTTTGACCATGATGATAGAAACAAATTAGAACATTGAAGGTTCTTGTTATAGGATACAAGAAGGCATCTTGCCTATGTTCATGGAATGGTAGTCAAAAGCATGAACATGACATTTGGTTTAATTAATGCTTTTTAATATATTGCCTGGATTTAAACAAAAAGAAGGAACAATAATTGAACATAAATAATTCAAGAATATAAATTACAGACGAAGATACTTACTGTCATGATAGAACGGCTATATTTCTCTTTGAAGCAGCAGGTGATTAGCAAGAAGTACCAATATCTTTCCTATGTTGCTACAGTACGTGAAATGTGCTATCCAAAGCAGAAAAAGAGTGGGGGTTTTTTCCTCACCCTTCCCCCTTTAAAAAAAATCCATTCTGACAAAAAGTTTGGAGAACTCAGAAGCTTCCATGCTGTTTTGTGTTATTTGTTTGATTCTTTTTAAAAAAAATAAAATAAAATTAATTTTCAAACAAAAACAGGAAGAAAAACAATCACCATCTAAATTACAAACACAGAAAACAAAAAAATAAAAAGTGCTAAATCCAATTATTGACAGAGGACTTAATGGTCACACATTTTTTTCAAATTATAAGATATAGCTAAGAGAAGAAATCATTAATGGCAGAAGGGATTTTTTTTAACTATTTCTTTGTATACTTTACATCAAATTCCTTTCCCATAATTTGAGGAAGGGCTTAGATAGATGTTGATGTTGAATACATTTCTGATTTATATAGGGAATAAAATCATGCCATGTTTCATAGAAATCTGACAGTTTCGCTTTACCTTAAATTACTCTAAATTGATAAGTTAATTTTTCTGCCACAGCTATTTGCCACAGCTCAGAATATCAATAATGTAATGTTAAAAAGTCTGCAGATTTCCAACACTTTGCTGTTACCCTGTCGGCTGCCATGAACATTCCATTAATCCCTTTGATGTCACTTTTCCATTTCCCCCCCCTAGATAGTTAACAAGGTCAGCACTGGTGGGAAATAAATGATGTGATGCAGAATGTTTTCCATTTCTGTAAATATTTTTTCCCACAACCATGGTAATACTGGACATGACCACCACATAGAGACGTAATCGCCTTGCTGATTGTAATTTCTCCAACATTTTGTATAGTTTGTATTACTTATTCTTGCAAGACATATCAAAGTGTTATACCATCGATGTAGTAGTTTCAAAGAATTCTCTCTATGAGCTATTGATGCTGTTTTCCTTGTTTGAGTAATGCATAATTTATTCCATATATTTTATTCTATTTTTATCCCAATGTCATCTTCCCATATTGTTTTCAGTCCATTTGACATATTTGTATATATTTCAACAAAATAAGAATATATTTTAGAAGTTATTCCTTTTCTTCTATTCATATGTTGCATTAAAATCTGTTTGAATTTCATCATCTTTCTGGTCATAGTTTGCCTTACTGTAGGATTCACAATTAAGTAATGCAATTGATGAAAAAGAATCAAATTAATTGAAGCTCCTTGTAACTTTACTTTTCATTGCAAGAGGAGTTCCATTTTCATAAAAGTCTGTTGTTCTGTAAATTCCTTCTTTCCATTTAACATATTCTTCTATTTATCTGTGTAAGAAAAATTGGGATGTAACATAAATGGAAGTAGTGGAGATATTTCCAGAATTAGTTTGTTTCCCCATTTATTCCAGATTTGGGCAGCCCAAACCCGAAGTCCACTGGGCACCAGCACTCATGTGCCCACATAACTGCAGCAGTGCCAGTTTGCTCACTAAGGCATTTTGCAGGAGAGCTGCACTGGCAGGCCAAGCCCGGCAACGCGCTGCCAGAAAAAAATGTTCCAAAGTTGCCCAGGCAATGCCAGCAGAACCCACCAATTGCAAGGAAGCTGCAGTTGACAGCATCATGAATGTTGGGGAAAGACGTAGCCAGTATGCAGGCCAGGCCACATTTCCCCATGGCCTGCTGCCAATGCCATTCCCCTGCCCCACAGAAAGTGGGAGCTCAGCACAGGAAGATTCCCATGATCAGGCTTGCTGGACCCCAATAGAGGCACCTGCCTGGGAGAAGCAACTGAAGCTGCAGACAGAGTACCTGCCCACTCACTCACCCAACCCCCATTTTCAACAAGGATAAGGCTGGCAGCTGAATCTCTGCTTACTTTCAAACTCCGCCGCTGCCACTCCAAGAAACATGCACCCCCTTGAAAAATAAGACCAGAAAAGTGGCGGGAACCAGCAAGGGTCTCACCCACAGCACCTGACACTCAGGATCAGCCTCACCAAATCTCAGAGAGGAAGTTCCTCAGAGGCGAGTGGGGGCAGGTTCGGAAACAAATGACAGGAATGCCTATTAGAAACCATGGTGAGGTTGGAAGGCCCATTGGATGTCATGGGAGTGATGAATGGTCATCAACTTGTGACAGCTCCATTGAAACACATCACTGCATTGCAAAAATGTGAGGAGAATGCCGGGTGGACCCCAAGAGTCATGTCCCTGTTCCTGGGGTGATGCCCACCAGAGTGGAATGATGGTCTGTCAATGTGTTCTCAGCCCTCCCCTAGCTGGGACTCATGAGTCTAGTAAACCTGCAAGTGAATGTGGGTGGTAGTTGTTAGTCAGACATTCTGGACTTAGCTCTCCTCCCCTGTGTGAGAGCAAAATACTCCCCAAATTTCACCAAGTCCCTCCAGCACACTCTTGCCCACCACCGCAAGCACCCTCTCCCGCCTCGCGCTATAAGTTGTCATGGCAGGGGGCTCTTGGACAGAGCCTCCGGCCAGCTCCCTATTTATCTGGGCTCATGGCTGCCCTGGCCAGAGGTTATGTAGGGTACCCAAGGAGCAGATTAGCTGCAAAGGATAAGGCTTGGCTGCCACAGGGGCATGAGCAGATTGGTCCCTGTGGTAGTCAACATCCTATGCTCTGCAAGGCCACTTGGGTGGGGCTGGGTACAGAGGGGTGGACAAGTTTTCCTGTACAATGGGTGCCTATGGGCTACGCTGCCAGGTGTTTTTTGTGTGTGTGTGGCATAGTTTTCTGCAACTGCTGAGGGCATGGCCATGCCTAAAACTGCTTAGGGAGCCGACTAACTCATATTCCCCAGCCCGCCCCCTGGGTGCTGGCACAAGGATTTACACCACTCTTATGCTTGCACCCGGCCGCTGGCTGGGGCAGAGCTGCACTCTGGTCAGGCACTATTGTAGTTGGGGTTATGCCAGTGTAAATTCAGGATATGCTGATGTAACTTGTAGTTGCCTCCCTGAGCATGTTTAACCCCCTCCTCAGAACTGGGCTGTTAATGTAATATATAGAAAAGGATTTTCAACCCTTTTTTTGTCTCTTACTTTTTTCCCTTCGAAAACATTTTTTTTCAATTATTTCCCGATGTTTCCCATTTGCTTCCATACCCACCCATGGCTTATGAGAGGTACTCTCCAAGTATGAGGTCAATGCTCTCAAATGGTTTGCCTCATAATGTTTTCTTATACTGTGTTCTCCCCATCCCCCTTGATCTCTATCATCTCAAATTCTTTGTAATTCTTTTACTTTGATAAATAAAACTGATGAGTATCTTTTGCCATTTTGCTAAATCTTTTGGTTCGATTATTGTGGGAAGTGTTTGAAAGAAATAATGTAATTTTGGCAATGCCCCCATTTTTATAGCACTAATTCTGCCCATTATTGTTAGATGTATCTGGATCGTCTTTTAACATCTTTTCTTATTTCTCACATCACTGGATGAAGATTTAACTGCAGGAGTTTAATTTTTTCAAAATAATTACACACAGATATTTAAATGATTTATGAAATATTGGGATACTTAAGTCATTTTGAATTTCATATTGTGTTTTAGTTTAATATTTGTATATAGCACTCCATTTTTTTAATAATTTATACATAGTTCTGCTATTGTTCCATATTCATGACTCTGTCTCATTAATTCAAATTAATACATATTGATCGTATGTGTTTGATCATTTATTTCTAGACCTCTGATATGGTTATTAGGCATCATGGCAGTTGCCAAGGGTTCTAATGAAAGGACAAAGAGTAGGGGTGACAGGGGTCATCCCTGTTTAGTTCTTCTGGCCTGGGAAAAGCTTCCCGAATTGAATCCATTTACCTACACTCTAGCTTTTGACTTTTGATAGACTGACTGCATTGCATTCATGAAATATTGCCCAATATTTAATTTTCTTAGAAGTCTAAAAATGGAATTCCACTCCAAATGATCAAATGCTTTCTGTGCATTGAGGGATACAATGGCTAATGGAGTCTCTTTCTTTTTTACTGACACAAATGGCATTTAATATTCTACGTATTGGATCAGTTATTTTCCTTTGGGATATAAATCCCAACTGATTTGAAAAAACATAGTCTTTTATTATGACACTCACTTGAGATGCAAGGAGTGCAGTGAATAATTTTGCATCTTGATTTAATAGTGCTATTGGTGGGTAAGAATTTAATTAGTCCATTTGCTTACCAGTTTTTAAAATCGCCACAAATCTTGTGTCTTCCCATGAGCATGGTAAAATCTTTCATTACCTGGTTAAATAATTTTGTCATATAAGGTAATAATGAATCTTTAAACTGTTTATAGAATTCTGGATCATATCCATCTTTGCCTGGAGATTTTCCATTTTTTAATTTTCCTATTGCATCATTTATTTAAATCCGCTGGTTTATTTAAAATACTTCTATGCTCACTCTTCTGTTCAGGAATATTCATTTTCTGTAGGTATTCATCAATCTTTTAGGCGGGGGGGGATGGATTGTCTGAAGAGTATAGGTTTCAAAGGATTTGGCTAGCTGTTCTGCTATTTGTTCTGTACTGTGTTTTTTATTACTACATTCTGTCATTGCCATTGTATTTCTATGTTTATGCTTTTTCAAGTATTTGCTAATTCTTATTGCCAAATTTGTAATAATCCTGTTTCACAAATAGCAATTTTTAGTCATTTTATTTCGATAGTATCTTGTTCTTTCTTCTTTATTTACCAAATCATATGTCTTTTGTTATCCTTTTTAAAAATGTTTTGCTTCTTATTTCTTATTTCTGTCTGCAACTTCAATGTTTCACAATTGAATGTCTTCTTAATCTGGCCATATCTTGAATACATATCCCCTTTATTACCGATTTTAATGCATCCCATATAATACATTGGCATTCCTTCAGTTGTATTTTCTTTAAAATAATTTTGTATGCCTTCTTGTATTTTTTCCTTTGTTCTGGTATAGTTAATAAAATAGTGTTGAATCTCCATGTATAGATGGTTGGTTGCTGCCCAAGGATGTTCAGACCTACCCATACCTACCCTACCCTACCCTACCCTACCCTACCCATTTTTTAATGCCAATTACTGCTTTGACAATATTTTACATTGTTTGATGATACTAAGATAAAATCTATTCTAGAATATGTATTATGTCTACGTGAATAAAATGTAAAATCCATCTTCTGTGGATTATCTATTCTCCATGTATCTAGAAGGTTGAATTCCTATAAAATTTTTGCCAGTTCATTTCCCCCTATTTTCTTCTGTGTATTTTATTTCCTCTTTTATCTAAATAATCCATGAGTCCAATTTAAACCTCCCCCTATATTAAGCTCCCCCTCTGTAAATGTGTCTAGTTTTTTATATGTGTTTCTTAGAAACTTAATTTGCTTCTTACTTGGTGCATAAATAGAGGCAAATGTGAATATTTTATTTGCATCTTGCCCTTCTACAAAAATATAATGGTCTTGTGGGTATCTAATTTCTGTTTTTGAAATGGGAATGCTGCTGAGAAAACAACTGCTACCCCTTCTGATTTACTATTTCTTGGTGCTGTATAATGCTTTCCATCGTATCTATTTTTCAGTAATCTTTTTTACTATTATGTGCCTCTTGAAGCATTATAACATCTGGATGTGATTCTCTTATGTAATTTGCTACTTGCCTCTGTTTAATAGGATCATCTATTCCTCTAACATTAAATGTATAAATTTTAACATCTCCCTTTGTTGATATATTCACCTGCTATATTTATAACTTTGTGTTTACTTTGTGTTCCTCTCTTTATGTCTTGTTTTAAACCCTCCATCCAAATATTTAAAACAAACTGTGTAGGTGTCATATCTAAGTCCCACCCAATTCTGAAGAGAGATGTCCTAAGGAATTTTCAATTATGCCATGCTGTGGCAATTTTAGAAGATTCATCCTCTCCCTACTTCTCCTTCCCAGCACCCACAACTTTAACCCCTCTCTCACTTAAATTATTAATAATATTAATAGCATTTTTAACAAAACCTTTCAACAAAATTAATATTTTAACTCCTTTCATTTTAAATCCGTTTGTCTCTTTAAACTAAAATTGACCATTCAACTTTATATCATTACCATCATCTTTAACCTTTGCTTGTCTTGGAAGTTTGGAATGACTTAGAATTCCAGCTTTTTGTCCTGTCATTTTAATTTTTTCTTCCTTCACCTCCTCCTCCTCCTTCTGAATCCTTATCTGTAATGTTGTTATACTCACTCGGGAATTTCAGCTGTAAATCCATCAAGATTCTTAGTGCCTCTTTTAATGAAGCAGCAACATACATTTTACTTTCTCTTTGTATAATTAATTTGAAAGTGAATCTCCAGCAATATTTTATCTTGGCTTCCTGTAATTCTTTTATAACTGTACGTACATCACGTCTTCTCCTAAACATTGCATAAACATCACTTTGTTTTCCTTATAGCTTAAGGATGGGCATTTCCAAGCCTGCTTAAAGCATTGGTGGTTTACTGCACATTGTGTGAAACATACAACAATATCTCTATTTGTTAAAGTACCTGTTACTCTTGAAGTCGCAATTCTATGAGCTCTTTCAAAGTTTGTTCTTTTTAGGAGGTTGCCTGGGACCAGAAAGTTAAGCCAGTCAATAAGAAATCCACTATATTGTATCCCTCCACATGCTCCTCCACCTCACAAATGTGAATGTTTGTATGGTGACCTCTGTCCTCCCGGTCTGCTATTTTTACTCTGAAAGATCTGTTTTGATTCTCCAATTATATAATTTTCACATAGTGAACTTTGTTCATATCATATGCTTCTTCAGCAGGGTCTATTTCATTTTTTATATTGATAGCCAACTCCTTTAATTAAATGTTTATTGGTTTTAACAATTCCCTCCATCCAGTTTCAAATTCTATTTTAATTGCAATAATCCCCTCCATTCTTGCTTAATTTCAATAATTCCCTCCATTCTTGCTTCAAATTCTATTTTAATTGCAATAATTGGCTTTCCATACCTTTGAAGATACTTGCACTCTCATTCTCCATATTTTCTTTCTCTGTGAGTTTGGAAGCCATGTTATCAGCTCAGTTTGCTGTAGAAGATTTGTTTGCTACGATATCTCTTTAGTTTCTTGAAGGAGGATCTGTTTACTCTAGATATTTAGACTCTTCAGGATATCTGATTTCTATTAGGCTACAGTTTCCTTTGCCTGATGCAAAGTTTGTGTTTTAGAGGCTTTTCAGGCATTTGAATAGCTCTTGATAATATTTATATATTTATGTATTTATTTAAAACATTGGTCTTCTTCATAACCAAAGTAATTGAGGCAGTTCTTGACAGTGAAACAAATACAATAATGACATAATTGCAATTAAAAAACTGATTAACAGTTCTAAGATATAAAAAGTAACTAACAGTGCAACCCTAAGAACACTTTCCCGGCAGTAAGTCCTACTGAGTAGACCACCATAGGATGGTGATAAGACCTGTTTAAGATTAATCACTAAGAGGACTAAAATAGCAAATTATGACAGCACAACAAAGATTGACAAAACTTAGATGACATGATTTACTAACAATTGGCATAGTTTCTATTATGTCACACAAATGTTTTCATAAGTTACTCTTAATGGCAGAAGTACACTGAGAAGAAAAAATGCTGTGGAACAAATCATGCTGAGTGGTCCTTGTGACTCTACAAGTCAGTGATGCAAGGCTACTCACCTCAGCAGCTCTAGCAGTGAGCATTAGCTCATCCATTGCTTTCACTTTCAAACTGGAGGTAATGTATACACTGACAATGATTACTCTTGCCACTAATCTGAGACATGAGACCTCTATGGCACTGGCAGAGTTGCTGAGACTTGGCTGTGCCTACATCAGGCTATCAGTGGCAGGGCCAGATTAAGATCTTTAGAGGCTCTAACCACTGAAAAGATTATGGTGCTTCCAGTACGTAATTCAATACTAACCTGTAAAATAAAACTTTATTTTTTGAAGCAATACACAATGTACATGATTGCTGAAATTAAAATAGTTTCTTTGTACATTTTCTGATTGTAAAATGCTCCCCCCCCCCACAATACCACAGCCTTTCATCACATACATACAATCTCATGAAACAGGAAAAAAGTTATTTTAGTTATGAAATTAATGTTACATATTTCACACATCTGGAAAAAATTCCCATTTTTGCAACTTATGTTTAATAATAACACCCAGCCTGAGAGTTCTAGAAGTTTGCTATTTTGTAACTTTTTGGTCACTAATGCCTTTTTAAAAAGGTCAATGTCTTTAAAAAAATTCTAACAGACCAATGTGGCTGCAAAGATTAAGCCAATTAACTTAAAGCTTTATGGTCTTTTTCATTGCAAAATTGTGAAATATCCTCCTAATGCTAATTTATCTTGCAAATCTAGACGAGACATCTGACATGTGTACGACATGTGTCAGGAGTAGACATGGGCATGAACAGCATTATGAACGGAAAAAACCCACATCTGTTCGTTAATGGGCCATTCGTGAGGCGCCATTACAGACGAACGGGTGGTCGTCGCAAGCCTCGTTCATTGCGTTCAGCCACTGTTTGGGAAGCCAGACACTCAGGCGCCTTCAATCAATTGCCTTGGCAATGGAGGGAGGGACTGCCTGAACTCTCAGCACTCCCTCTGTCACCCCAAACACCCCAATCAAAGGCCAACTTAGTTTGATGGGCAGGTCTTCCTTCCAAGTGTGGAGCTGCAAATTGGTTACAATTGGTAACGTGGGAGCAGACACCAGGGAGGGAGGAGGGGGGTGTTCTGTGGCCATGGGAACTCCAATCTCATATCTGCAAACCCTGTTAGGCAGTTCTGACTGCCAACCACAGACCTCCTGCGTTTCTCAATGAGACCTCTGCTTATAAAAGGGCACTGCACTCCCAGTTCTAGCTTTCACTTTCAGCAAGCAGTGGAGTGGGACAGAGCTCTTGATAGCCTTTGGGAGAGAGACAGGGAGAGTGCATTGGAGTTGGGATTTTTTCTGTGTGGTGGGTGTAATAGGGATCTATCCCCTCTGGTTCCAGGGCTGCTGCCAGGTCCTGGGGCCAAGCTCAGTGGGCATCTAGGCTGAGGGCCCACCCTGATTATTACTGCTTGATCTGATCAGGTATCTGAGAGTGCTGGGCTAGGGCTCTAGCCCCCGCCTCTGGTTCCAGGGCTCCTGCCAGGCCCCGGGGCCAAGCTCTGTGGGCACCTTGGCTGAGGGCTCACACTGACTATTACTATTATTAGTATCAGTGCCTGATCTGGTCAGGCTTCTGGGTGTGCTAAGCTAGGGCTCTAGCCCCAGCCTCCAGTTCAGGGCTGCTACCAAGCCCTGGGGCCAAGCTCTGTGGGCACCTCAGCTGAGGGCTCACACTAATTATTATTATTGCCAATATCAGTGCCTGATCTGGTGGTCAGGCTTCTGGGTGTGCTGGGCTAGGGCTCTAGCCCCAGCCTCTGGTTCAGGGGCTGCTGCCAGGCTCTGGGGCCGAGCTCTGTGCGCACCTCGGCTGAGGGCTCACATTGATTATTATTATTATTACCAATATAATTGCTTGATCTGGTCAGGCTTCTAGGTGTGTTGGGCTAGGGCTCTAGCCCCAGCCTCTGGTTCCAGGGCTGCTGCAAAGCTCTGGGGCCAAGCTCAGTGTGTACCTTGGCTGAGGGCTCACCCAGACTATTACTATTATTAGTATCAGGGCTTGATCTGGTCAGGTTTCTGGGTGTGCTATGCTAGGGCTTTAGCCCCAGCCTCTGGTTCCAGGGCTGCTGCCAGGCTCTGTGGCCAAGCTTGGCTGTGAGCTCACAGTGATTATTGTTATCGTCATCGTCATCGTCATCGTCATCGTCAGTGCCTGATCTGGTGGTTAGGTTTCTGGATGTGCTGGGCTAGGGCTCTTGCCTTACCCTCTGGTTCCAGGGCTGCTGCCCGGCCCTGGGGCCAAGCGCTTTGGTGGACACCTCTGTTGAGGGCTCACAGTGTTCTCTCCTTTTCTGTCCTCCTTAATTCTAGTTTGGTGGCACAATGTTTTGGTGGCCACCATGGATGGTCATTGGGGGAAGTGCAAAGGTAGTCCTCCTTGTTTCCTCATGGCAAGCAGTACTGGGTGTGGCTTGAGGGCAGCAGAGAGTACTCCCGCTCTCCCAGATTCACCTGTGGGGGCTATGGAGGAAGCCAAAGAGGTCTTTCCACTGGGGGGAGAGGATCTCTCTCAACATTTTGAGGAGGAGGTGGGTGACAGATCCCTGGAGGAATGGTTTGTGTTTTATGCAACATCCCTCCCATCCCCATCCCAAACTCTCAGTGGTGTCCCTGCCTGCTGTCCACCCCTCACTCCGTTGTCCGTGGCCAGCTCCGCAGCACAACCTGTAACTGTTCGTCCTCCTTCCCCTGGGTCAGTTAGTGGTCCACGTTTCAACGCCTCCATATGGAGGCACTTTTGGGCCCTTCCAAAGACCCTTGTGTGGTGCGCTGCTGTGCCTGTGATGTTCTGGTGCACAGGGGCAAAAACCCAAAGCACCTATCATTGACAGCCCTGACTAGGCACCTGAAGAGGCACCACCCGAGACTGTGGTCTTCATCCTTGCCCAGCGATATATCCATTGGGGAAAGAAGGAGCGCTACCAGCTCTTCTGAGCAGGGATCAGTGGGAGGGTCACTGGAATCCACTCCAAGCAAGAACTCTTGCCCTGAGGGTGATGCTGGTGGGAGCGGAGTGCTCAGGCAGGCCGCGCTTGTGGAGGTTGTTCCCTCAGGGTCTGGGACAGCGGCACTTAGAACGGCGAGGTTGAGGGCTCAGGAGGCGGGCCTTTGCATCTTGGCAGAGATGATTGCCCTACATGATTTGCCCCTATCCATCGTGGAGTGCGTGGGCTTCCGCAGGCTACTAAAGCATCTTGCCCCTTAGTTCTACATGCCGTCGCCGTGCACCCTTGCCCATCAAGTCCAGCAGGTATCTCAAGTGAGGGCTGGGACATTTGGGTCAGGTGGGAGTGGCATGGTCAGGAAGGCCACCCCTGCGGAGGTTGTTCCCTCAGGGTCGGGGACAGTGCCATTTAGAACATTGAGTTTGAGGGTTCAGAAGGACTCATGAGCATGCATGGGCCGGGCACCTGGAGCAACACAAGTCCCTGAAAAAGGTCCTTGAATGGTTCTTCTGGTCCTCAGTGAACATGGGCGAGAAGGCCCACTGCCGCTCATGCCCCATTCATCAACGGGTGGCAGCACGACGCCCATCAAAGGCCCCCCTCTCCCCACTGCCCATCATGGAGACACCCTTCCAGTGGATCGCTATGGATTTTATTGCCCCCTGCTGCCACGTACGCCCCGGGGCTACTGCTTTGCCCTGGTGATTGTGGACTATGCTACGCGGTTCCCCGAGGTCATCCCGCTAAAGTCCATGCAGACCCCAGGAATGATCCGGGCCCTGTCTAAGCTGTTCGCGATGGTGAGGCTGCCAGAAGAGATCCTGACAGATTGGGGAGGGCCCTTCCGTGCAAAAGCCATGCGCCAACTCTGTCAGAATTTGGGGATCTGGCAGGTGTTCACCTCGGCCTACCACCCTCAAACAGATGGGCTGGCAGAATGGCTGAACCAGGCTGTCAAGGAGGCCCTGAAGAAGATGACACATGACAAGCCTCACCAATGGGACTTGTACATCGACCCCCTCATGTTTGACCTCCGGGAGACCCCGCAGGCCTCCACGGGCTTTAGCCCATTCGAGCTGCTATATGGGCACAAGCCGCAGGGAATGCTCTCTCAGTTGGCAGAACAGTGGGGCCCCCGGGCCAGCAGCCCCACTCCCCCTGTACAGGAGTATGTGAGCCAGCTCCACAAGCGGGTACAACGGTCCCAGGCAGAGGCCAATCGCTGGCTGACACAGGCCCAGACAAAGCAGAAAGCCACCTACGACTGGGGCATGAGAATGAGGACCTTCCAGGCTGGAGAGAAGGTCCTGGTACACCACTTGGTGTTCCCAAGGGAGGAGGGGGACCCGTGGAGGGGCCCTTACCAAATTTGGAGGGTGCTGGGCCCCACCACCTATGTACTTCAGTGCAGGGCCGGCCGGCGCTGATGGAAGACCCTGCACATGAACCTACTAAAGCGGTGGCATGAGCAGCCAGAGGACAAGTGTGGCTTGGCTGAAGACCCCTTAGAGCTCCCTGACAGCAAGCTGCCATGAACCGCCGGCGCCCCAGAGTTCAAGGAGCCAAGGGTGGGCCCACAGCTCAGCCCTGCACAGAAGGCCCAGCTGCAGGCCCTGTGGATGCGAGTGCCTGGGGTCTTTCCGAGGTGCCCTGGGGTCATGAAGCTAGTGCACCACGCCATCCCCACCCAGCCAGGGCAGTCTGCACGGGCAACCTGGGGACCCATTCCCTGGAAGCAGTGGGAGGCGGTGAACCGGGAGACGGAGGAGAAGCTGCGCTGGGGGGTGATTGAACCATTGCAAAGTGAGTGGTGCAGCCCCATCGTGTTGGTGCCGAAGCCGGACGGGTCAACCCACTTCTGCATTGACTATCGCGAATTGAACAAGGTGGCCAAGTTCGACACGTACCCCATGCCTCGGGCGGATGTCCTGGTGGGACAGTTGAGACTGGCCCGGTACCTGTCCACCCTCGACCTAACAAAAGGTTACGGGCAGGTACTGTTATGCCCAGAGGATAAGGAAAAGACGGCCTTTGCCACCCCCGGGGCCTCTTCCAGTTCCGCCGCATGCCCTTCGGCCTCCATGGGGCGGCAGCTACCTTTCAGTGGCTGGTGGATCAAGTCCTGGGGGACTGCCAGGACTTCATGATGGCTTACATTGATGACATCATCATCTTCAGTCCCGACTGGCCCACCCACCTGCAACACCTGGAGAGAGTCCTCACCGTGCTTCGGGAAGCAGGGCTGAAGGCTAACCCCAAGAAGAGCCACTTGGGGTCCCAAGAACTCAAGTACCTGGGGTTTATCATAGGGGGTGGGCAGGTCCACCCCCCCCCCCCCCGAGAAGGTGGCCTTCATAGGGGACGTGCCCCAGCCGCAGACCAAGCGTCAGCTCAGGTGGTTTCTGGGGCTCCTCGGCTATTACGGGCGCTTCATCCTCCACTTCGCATCCCGCTCGGCCCCCCAATGGACTGCCTGAAGAAGGGTGGCCCTAGTCACCTCAGCTGGACACCGGAGCGGATGGCCGCCTTCCAGGACTTACGCACCGCCTTGTCGGACACCACAAAGCTCTGGAACCCAGACTTTGAGAAGCCCTTCGTCCTGGCAACTGATGCATCGGCTTCGGGTCTCGGGGTGGTCTTGATGCAGGAGCAAGACAGAGGAAGAGTGCCCATCTTGTTCCGGAGCTGCAAGCTCCAGACCACAGAACAGAAATACGCCACCTTCCAGAGAGAAGCCCTCGCTATCAAGTGGGCCGTGGGGGCTTTGCGCTACTACCTGGCCAATAACTCCTTTACACTGGTGACAGACCATGCACCTCTCCAGTGGATGCACCGAATGAAGGAGCACAACCCCCGCATCCTGAGGTGTGTTAGAGATTTATGGTATTTTATATATTTAGTTTAGTAACTTAGCAGCGTAACATAGCAGAGTAATTTAGTCAGAAGCGTTTAAACCCTCACAAATGTGCATTAATTAATCCTCAGACAAAATTCATAGAAAGATAGAACTTACAGTTTATTGTAGCAGATTTCTCCATAGCAATATCTTCTGGTAATATCAAGGGAAAGAACCTATCTAAAGAGTTACATTCTCTAGGCTAATACCACGGCCTGAAAACTAGGCAGCAAGGTTGTAGGTGCAGGTTTGTGGACAAAGAGAAGGGCTCCATGAGGAGCATGGTGGCTTTACATCTTTCTCGTGGAAGAGCATGAGGGAAAATCTTCTCTGTTTCTCTCTGCCTGTTGGTTCCTGCTTGCAGCAGTATAATTGTTTCTGCCCTTGTGGCTGTAGCTTCTGTTGCTAAAACACTCCCTCTGGAGGTGACAGGGCTTATTGCCTTTGTGGCAGAAGGGAGGAGTCTGCCTTTCTCTAGGATTGGCTCTTTGCCTGTAATCAATTTGCCTAGGTCCTGCCCCTCTGGGTCTGGCCTCTCTGACCATGTAACAAGGTGGTACCTGTCCCTACTGCCGTACCGATTCACCTCACTGAATACCTCACTGGGGCACATAAATTTAAGCTAATTCAGAATGTGATTCTTATCCCCTTTCATGCTTATTAACAGAATTTCACTGACTAGATATCAGGATGGATCCTTGCAAACACACAGGATTCTACACACACCAGCATGCCCTTACCCCAAAGTCATACTAAAAGGTATGAGGGCTGCTCATCATCAGAGACAGTCCTCACAACTCTGCCCATTCTAGAGCTGCTAGTCCCCTGGTGGGGGTGAGGGATCCTCAACTTCCAGCTTCCACGCCCCCCCCCCCACCACTCACCTGACTATCAGGGGGAGAAGGTACAGAGAACTGGCCCAGGAGGCAAAATACCTTCTTGGCCAGTCTGCAGCAGGCGTACTTCCAGTGGATGATGTCATTGTGCTGGTTGCGGGACTGCTCCCATACTTCACTTGGGGCTGATTAAAGAATCAACCCAATGCAAAGTATGGGAGCATTCTCACAGTGTGATGACGTTACTCTGAGAAGTGATATCATCACATTAGCGCCAGGAGTGCACACATACAAAGCGCATGCAAAGAAGGTTTACAAGGTAAGTGCTGGATTCCCCCTTCTGCCTGAACAGTAAGGGGACCTGGCAACTCTAGTCCATTCCCAGAGCTAGAGCTACACCACTCTGCCACGCTACCAGGCACAACCACCCTTAATGTTGTCTGCTCCTTTACTGAGGCAGACACCAACTAATTGCTGCTGTGTTTCCCTCAAATATTCCATTCCCCCTGAAAGGTGAATGGATGCCGGGGCAGCCCTCTGACAGGCTCAGGGATAAAACAGCTGAATGGTGTTTTACCTCTCAGAAGCAGGACAAGCTTCCTGTCCATCGCAAAGTCCAACCAAGTTCTGATTTTCCCCATGACTACTTCAATGCTTTTTTATTTTTTTTTGAAAAATATCAAATATCAGATTCTTTTAGAAAATCTCATTTGTTTTGGTCCCCTCTTTGCTGGGTGCCCCAAACACATGCTTAGTCTGCCTGTTGGATAATTTCACCATGACCAGTGGCCCTGGGTCAGTAGACCACCTCAAAATTTCCCTGTAAAGCTAGTATGCTCCTGCTTGCTGGGGATGTAACTGGAGTCACAGGGGTCACAGTCACAAAGATGGCTTGTAGCTGCTTCCATAAATCTCCCCATTTGGATTTATTCCCAGATTTTATAATTTTGAGTTTTCTCATTTTTGTTCCAAAGTGGAAATGATCTATGTATTGTCGAAGGCTTTCACGGCCGGAGACCGATGGTTGTTGTGGGTTTTCCGGGCTGTATTGCCGTGGTCTTGGCATTGTAGTTCCTGACGTTTCACCAGCAGCTGTGGCTGGCATCTTCAGAGGTGTAGCACCAGAGGTTAGGGATCTTCCATTGTTATCTTTGTAAAAGAATGTTGATGCAATCTCAAGTATAATCACATCAAGGTTATTGTTTTTTTCCCCTGTATTTTATCTATGTGTACATTTGTATGAGTAATATAAAAGGGAAAGATGCATATGAAATGAAGAAATTAAAAAGGGCAACTGCTACATACATAAAATGTTGTTCACAACAGAATTAAAAATGAATAAGATGCAGAACAAAGTGAAATCTTGAAACAATAAAAGAACAAGATGGAGACAATTAAAAAGAGATAGGCTCCCAAAACGTATTAGCTTCTTTTCCTTTCTCTTAACTTGTGAGACAGTCTCTCTTCCTCCCATGCCAGTAAAGTAATTCTGGAGCCTTACACCTGCTCTCAAAGACATCTGGAGCAGTATTATAGAGCTTGTTTGTTCTGAAAAATAAACATATATGCCGTTCATTGTATTGTTTATTTTTTTTAACAAACAGGTTAATTTTAAATCTGGGTTGCTTAATTTGTATGCAACAAATATGTGCAGTTACCAAATATTATTCACTCCTTTTCTCATCTAGCAAACAGTTTCTTGCCTTCACAGCCGTTCACCCACTCTATTGATCGTTCTTCTTTGCTTCTTCCCTGTAACCATGTATTTCACAGGGGAAATTGGCAGGTGCCTTGGTAAGAAAATCAGAAACCCTCCAAAAAGATGTCTGGTTTTCCACTTCATTTCACATAATCATGGCTTCCATGACCTTCCTGGCTCCTCACTACATGCCCTTGAACAAGAAGGATTACAAGATAACTGACCTAGGGAAATAGCTGAAACTAAACACATTATTTATCTGGACTCCCATGACAGCCCTGGATTAATGGACAAATCATTTCAGACAATTTCTCTTCTATTACGTTAACTTCTCATCCTGTTTGCCTCCAAAGTATTCTTTCTTAACTCCTTGTTCTTCAGTGTCCATGACACTAAGTACTTTGCAACAAGAAGAGTTCAGGAAGCTTCCTTTCCGTTGTGACTTACACACTGATGCTAACCTCCATCAAAGAACATGCTATATATATATGGAGGTTAGCATCAGTGTGTAAGTCACAACTGACCTACAACGGACTCTCTCTCTCTACACACACACACACACACACACACACACACACACACACACACACACACACACACACACACACACACACACACATATGCAGCTTCCCTCCCCTAAAAAAAGTGCTATTTAACTGGAGCCTGAAACAGTTCTTTCCTAGGTGGCTAGGCGTTCTCTAGTGTGCTATAGAATTGCCATATATGAAAGCAAAAGGCAGGAATTGATTACAAAAGTTTCCTCTCCATCCCGCCTTTAAGAATGGCTTGAGTCTAGTCAGCTAAGAGAGGAAGCAGGTGTATCAAAATCAGCAAAGCCTAACCAGAATTTGATTCCATAAATCTGATGTGGAGGGGCTATGGATCAATGGTAGAGCATCTGCTCATCATACAAAATGTCTCAGAACTAAGCTACAAGTGACGCCTTACAAAGGTTGGACACTTGTCAGCTTCCCTCAAGTTTTGATGGGAAATGTAGGCAGCTTGGCGGAATGTTGGACAAGTGACAGTTGAAAAGTCCATTGGACAGCAGTCGGAGAGCCAAGCTGCAAGACCAGGATGCCTACATTTCCCATCAAAACTTGAGGGAAGCTGTCAAGTGTCCAACCTGTGTCAGGCGTCACTTGTAGCTTGGCTCTCAGGTTCAATTCTGGCCCTTCCAGTTAAAGGATCTGGCAGTAGATGATGTGAAAGACCCTAGAGAGCCAATGCCAGTCTGCGTAGATGATGATCTTAATGGACCAAGGGTCAGATTCAGAACAGGCAGCCATTTTCCTTTCAGATTTCCCTGGAGATTACTAAAAATTTCTCATCCATGCTGTTTCAATCTGAAGAATCCCCATTTCTATTTTGTTTCTTCCCTGTAAGAATTCTTTATTTTTATGCCATCTTGTTTCTTCACATTGATTTTTTCCTGTAGCACATAAGCATTTTTAACATCATTTGTGCATCAAGAAATAAGCATTATGCATTATGTACATATGACACATATAATGTTGTACATTGCACATATGCATTGCAAATAAAAAAATAACATATGAACAAAATACAAATGAATCCACACCTGAAGATCAGAATCATTGACATATTCAGGAATAGAAAATCAATTCAGAATATTTGCTCATCTTTAGAATTCTCTTCCAAAATGAGTTAGCCATGTTGATTGTTGCTTTTATTGCTAATTTTATGATGGCATTTACTGTTGCCCACTGCTGTTTTTTGTTTTTCGTTTAAGATTTTTTATGCTTTTCTTTTTAAAAACTTATCTATAAGCCACCTTGAGTGCTATTTTAATAGAAAGGTAAGTTAGACATTTCCTAAATGAATACAGATCAATGAAAAAACAGTACTTTTGAGATATCTGGATCAATTTTTTGCTTTAAAGGTATAATTGAGCATAAAATAGTTATGACTATTGCGGCATGTTTAAAACTGACATTTTCTGCATTATGGGGGGAAAATGGAGGGGTCAAGTTAAAACCTAAAACATAAAACAACATAAAACATAAGAAGGTATTTATTATGGATGTGCACAAAATATAGGTTAAAAACAAGTTAAAAGTTAAAAACATAAGGCCTAAATGGTAGGCTACATGCATATGTTAAAAATTGCTAAAACGTTCTCCATACACAGATGATCATACAGTCCAATGACAAAAACAGATTGGGTCTGAATTGGCCTGAAGTAGCCCAATTCGGGCCTGATCTGGGCCAGTTCGGGCCCAGATTGGGCCCACAGGAGCATGGCGCACTCCTCAGGAGTGTGCTCTGGGAGGCCTGTGCCTCCCCTGCTGATTAGGTAAGCAGGGGCAGGGGATGGAGGGTGGCGTGGGAGATCCCCCACCCCCGACTGACAACCCTACCTCCACTGTTTCAATAAGCTGCTTATGATATAAAAATCATAAGCCCCTTGAATCTGATGTGCCTTAATACTCATTAGTAAGTCAGCCGGCTGAGCAAATTGTTGCCAGATCCTGCCCAGGAGAATGAGTAATGCATGAAATGTGAATGAAAAGCCAAGTGACTGGGTGCGATTGGCTCCTGCCTCCCCATGCTGTGAAATGTGCTAGCTTGACAATAGAGGTGCTCATGAGTCACCACCCAGAACATTCCAATCTCCCCTCTTCCCATTGATTTGGTGGGTATTGGACATTGGGAAGGTCAGTTTGTAACCCCTCAAAGTTTTGAACATATAGCTATTTTTATAAACACAATTATATAAGAGGAAAGATTAAGACTGAAAAGAGGGCACCCCCAACATTTACACCACAAAGAAAAAGAAGTGAAACTCAAAAAGAGGCTTGGAGCAATAGATATGTATTTCTCAGTGTGCTGGCTTATTCAGAAATTCCCATTTTGATTTTTGTTTCTCCTGTGCGTAAATTGAACCCATGAGTCTTTATTTTCATGCCATTTTCTCTTTCCTTGTGCCAAATGTTTCTTTTAAAATATATACAATTCTTAATGTTGTTTATGTGTCACCTGTGTGTAAGCAGCATAAAAAAGATAAATTAGGGATGCCAAAAATAGGCACAATGAAAAGGCCAGAAGAATAAAAACAAAAATGAATTATAAAGAATATTTCCAAACTTCTCACCTCTGGCTGCTCAACAAAAAGGCTGAATTCCCCTCTTTTTCCTGCTTCTGGGGTTACAAAATATTTATACTGTATAACTTTAAAAAATCAGAAATGAATTGTAAAATTGTTATAACCTAGATCCAGAATAACTAAGTCAGACTGAAGGACAGTCTCTCTAGTGATGTTACAGATGGTGATTTGTAAGTGTTGGGTGAATATAAAACAGTGAAACAGTTGAAAAGGATGTAGAGTCAATGGAATGCTATTTATGAATACAGTAAGCAGGGTGCCTCTAAAATGCTCAGAAAGAAAGGTAAACTAGCTCAACTGAACAGTAAGTGGAATGAGTTCCTTAAAAAACAACCCAATAATACTATATCAAGTACACCAGTCCAGCAGTCTGGTTTACTGTTGCCTTTGCACATGAACAAGAATTCTCCAAGTTCTTTGTCACTGTCACTGAAGGAATACAAAAGGCACTAGCAGTATAGAACACTGAAAAATCTAATGAGGGAATTGCCACTTGTGGGGCCAGCTCAAGGGTGAGGGGGCACGGCAACTAATGGACAGGAAGCCATAGGTGGAGTAGAAAAGCCCACAACTTTATTGGTTACAAGAGCATTGGCTCAACATAAGAGATGGAGCATAAGAGATGGAGACCAGCATCGTCTGAACCGCCTTCCAGCCGAAGGCCCCTCACCCCTTCAGCCCACCTGCTGAAGGGGGAACTGTGAAATGACAGTTAGTGGGATCCACATAGATGCAGGCCTCTATGTGACTCTCCTATCACCTAGAAGTGGGCATGCTCTGACAGCTCCTCAACTGGGCTTGTCCTTGCCATACCCCACCCCCAAATTACTTATGGGGGAAACAGTACATGCAAGCCCCCCAAAAGATCTGTGACCAAGCCAAAACCACCACCAGAGCCTCAAAATGGCTCTTGCCAAAGCTTCTAAAACTGTAACCATCCCTGCAAGCCATTCCAGATGTCCTGCAACCAAATGTCCTGTCCCCAGCTGGACAGGTGCACCCCATCTGGATGGTAAACACCTCTATCCGAAAGGAAATGTTGCAGAGGGGGATGATCAGGCCTCTAACCACCACTACTATGTGCCCCATAGCCTTAGATACCCAATGCATAGGCAAAGGTCACACACTGTAGCTGTAGCGGGTCATGTTATTTTGCCACTGTGCCTGTCCTGTTGACCGAGCCCACATGGAGGCTTCATTCCCAGGGCAGGAAGTTGCCCCCCCACTTGGAGGGCATGCCTGTGCTCCTAGCTGCCTACTTAATGAAAGAAGGGAGGAACTCAAAGGCCAGCGGTTGCCTCTCCACCACATGTTGAAGATGTGCTGGAGGAGACAGAGAAAGGAAGAAAACAAGAAAAGGAGGGGGCTGGAAAGCTGCTCCTCAGCACATTGCCGGGGAGGCTTCCACTACTGCATGACTGCTTCATATGTCTCTCACAGGTCTCACAGCCAGAGCCCACCCCCGAGCCCCAACTGGCCTTGCACTAATTGACCAGCTGGGAATTTGAATCATGGCTCATGATGCTAGCAGCAAGATCTGCCTGCAGGGCCGGCTGGGAAGGCAGACAGTGGTCATGCCCAATAGCCTTGCCAGGTGCTTACAGTCACATGTCCTCTGAACTCAAAGGTTTTCCTGGTCACTCTCCACTACCCTTGGCAAGTTAGATTTTTAAGGCCTGCCATTCAGGCCTTATGTTTTAAACTTATTTTTAATCTACATTTGTACACATATTTTCTATTTTTAGGTTGTTACTTAACCCCTCTATTTTGTTCTCTTGCTTGTTTGGGTTGAGTTTGTGGGGACTTTCCCCCACACCCCCTTTTTCCCCCTTGAAGTTAGATTTTTAAACCTGAAAGCTACAAAATACAATGGCTTCTGGAAGATTCAAAGTTGTTATTATTAAAATGGGAGGACGTCTGGCACCTATCTTTGTATGTCACCTTCAGTGCTTACTGCAGAATAACCCTTCTTACAACTGGACGTGGTTATTGCTCCATTTCCAGTGGTGATGCACTATATACCCAATTTTTTTACATACCTTTCAGAAATCAGTGGATGGACTCCCTTCTTAACTCCTTATTTCTCCATCAGGTTCTATGTTGCTAAACTATTTGTTACAAGAAGTATTCTAGAAACTTCCTTTCAGTGGTATTACTTTACACATTGATGTTGACGTCTGGAAGGAAGTGCTAATAGGTATAGTAGGAGGACATGCTACATACAGTTTTCTTCCAGGCTGAGAAATGTTGAACTTGCCTTTGTTTAATTACTATCTCCTACACCATAAATGGTTGTGCGACACCTGTGGTGAGTAATCAGTCCTTTATTCCATTACCTAGTTTCCTACCTGTATGAAATCTGCTAGAATACAATGCAACTGATTGGCTATTTAGTTCATCAAGCAAAGCAGTTACAACTCTCTGCAGGATTGTTCCTTTTAAACATTTTGAGAAAGTGTGAAGGAATCAGCAGTAACCATTTCAATGCTATTTGTAGTTTAGCAGAAACAACATAATCTTTAAATACATGTTACTCTTCATAACATATTAGGAAGTAATGGAAGAAGTCTTCAAATGAATCCTGAGAAGAACAATCTCTTCTATATAGTCTTCTCAACATTTAGGTACATTTCTAGAACAGTTAATTCATGTGCTCTAGCTTTCCTTGTTTGCCCAGGATTATCCCTCTTTTTTGCTATCTTACCCTCATATAATATTCTGGTTAATCTATCCTTATTTTGTATTTGGGAAAAGTTTTTTAGAGATGTCTTTTTAAGGGTTTTAAAATGTGATTATGTTCAGTTATGCACAAGAGTTATCATTCATTTGGTTTCATCCACCTTCTATGGTGCTCTAAGAGTTAATAGTGCAATTCTATGCAATGTTACACCCTTCTAAGTTCATTCATTTCGATGAGCTTAAACTGGAGTAAATGCATAGGCACTTAGCAGTACCATCCTAAACAGAGGTATCACCTCATTAACTTCAGTATACTTCTGCTTAGAATGGCACTGTAAGCCTCCTAAAATGGAAGCCATGCTGACTTTCTGGCATGTCCATGTCAATGTACTTGCATGTGTACAACTTACATACTGCATCTTGTGAGTTCCACTTATGCATGTGCACTTATATGCATATAGTGTTCTGTGCAGACCTTCAATTGTACATATGGGAGGCAGGGATGGGACCAACCAGCTGTGATCCCACTTCCCTCAAGTGCATTGAGTACATGCACCATTGAACATCAGCAGAGTGCTACTATATTTATTTCGCCGTGTGTGTTATGTGCTGTCAAGTTGCCTCTGACCTATGGCAACCCTATGAATGAAAGACCTCCAGAACGTCCTATCATTAACAGACTTGCTCAGATCCTACAAACCGGAGGACATGGCTTCTTTTATTGAGTCAAGCCATCTCGTTTTAGGTCTTCCTGTTTTCCTACTGCCTTCCACTTTTCCTAGCATTATTGACTTTTCCAGAGAATGTTGTCTTCTCATGATCTGACCAAAGGATGAGAACCTCAGTTTTGTCATTTTAGCTTCTAGGGAGAATTCAGGCTTGACTTGATCTAGTACCCACTTATTTGTCTTTTTGGCTGTCCATGGTATCTGCAAAACTGCTCTAGCACTACATTTCAAATGAATCCATTTTCTTCCTGTCAACTTTCTTCACTGTCCAACTTTCACATCCATACATAGTAATAGGGAATACCATAGTTTGGATTATCTTGATTTTGGTTCCCAGAGAGACATCTTTATCTTTAAGGATCTTCTCTAGCTCCTTCACAGCTGCTCTTCCAAGTCTCAATCTTCTCATTTCTTCATTGCAGTCTCCCTTTTGGTTGATGATTGAGCCAAGGAATAGAAAATCTTAAACAATTTCAATTTCCTCATTGTCAACTTTAAAATTGTGTGATTCCTCAGTAGTTATTACTTTTGTCTTCTTGATATTCAGCTGTAATCCTGCTTTGGCGCTTTCTCTTTTAACTTTCATCAGTAGTTGTTTCAAGTCTTTATTATTTTCTGCCAGTAATGTGATATCATCTGCATATCTCAAATTGTTTATGTTCCTTCTACCAATTTTCACTCCACCTTCTTCTAGATCTATTCCAGCTTTCCTTATGATATGCTCTGCATAGAGGTTGAACAGGTAGGGAGATAATATGCATCCAACATCCTTGCCAATTGGAAACCATTCTGTTTCCCCATATTCTGTCCTGACAGTGGGTTCTTGTCCAGAGTACAGGTTGTGCATCAAAACAATCAGATGCTGTGGCACTCCCATTTCTTTTAAGAATCTCCATAGCCAAAGTCAAAAACTTTGATGTAATCTGTAAAACACAGGCTGATTTTCTTCTGAAATTCCATAGTATATTCCATTAGCCATCGTAAATTTGCAATGTGATCTCTGATGCCTCTTCCTTTTCTGAATCCAGCTTGAACATATGGCATTTCTCATTCCATATATGGTAAGAGTCTTTGCTGTAGAAATTTTAGCATCACTTGGCTTGCACGGTAAATTAACGCAATAATCAATAGTTGCTGCACTCTTTGGCATCCCCTATTTTTGAAATTGGAATGTAGACTGAGCGTTTCCATTCCATGGGTCATTGTTTTGTTTTCCATATTTGTTGAGAGATTCTTGTTAAGATTCTGACATACTCCATTTCTTTAGCTTGAAATAGCTCTATTAGTATCCCATCTACTCCAGGTGATTTGTTTCTCCCAATTGCTTTGAGCGCAGCTTTTACTTCACTTCCTAGGATTTCTGGTTCTTCATCAAAAGATTCTTCATCGAAAATATCTGTCATCCTTCCATCTCTTTTGTATTTTAAAAATTTCACATTATTTATAGCCCATCTTTCTCATTGAGACTCAAAGTGGATTACATAGTGGATTACAACATGACCCATGGTGGATTACAACATGACCTATGGTGAGGACATGCAATAAACAATGCAATAGGATCTTGGATAGCAGAAAATTTCAAAGCAAGCAGAAATCTGATACAGAACTAAAACTATGCTAAAACAAAGCATAAGCAATTAAACATGACAAGTTAAACAATGCAGAAATTACCCTTTGAGAGCATATTTACAGCAACAGACAGTAAGCAGTAGCATAGTCTACAGTCCGTATCTCTTTATGAAAGCATCTTTCTGAACTATTTTTATTGCAGTACAGCCCTTGGACCTGCAGAAAAAATCCCTCCTGAATAATTCAGTTTTGCACAGTTTGTGGAAAGCCAGGAGAGTGGGACTCTTCCTAATCTCATCAGACAGGCCATTCCATGAGGCAGTGGCCACAACAGAGAGTGAGTGTGCATGAGCCATAGTTGATTTTTTCCACTTGGATAGACAAGAACCCTATACACTGCCTTGAGTTCCTTAGTGGAAGGGTGGGATTAAAATGTGACATGTAGAAGTTGTGCTGCTGAATTTAATTAATTTAATTAATTTTGATTTATAACACATCCTTTGTATTCCTGATAAGTAACAAATGTTATCAAGCCTCAAATATTAAAGATACTATAGACCATCATACAAAGTTCCATTTTAAAATATTGTTGAAATGATTGCGTACTTACTTTTGACCACTGTAGCAGTGTTATACTAAGTACTTTCAGATATTATGTAACACAGGAGAAACACTAAGCTTTATCCTTTTAAGATTTGGTATAGGAAAATAATTTGATTCACTTCAGTGGTGACTGATAATCATAGAACAGAAAAAAGATGGTGGCCACGGTTCTGAAGACAAATAGCACATTGTCAGATACAGAAAAATAAAGATCAGAGGACCCAAAGCAGTATATGGATGTGCCCCTTTTCATAGATGACAACAGGAAACACTTTCCTTATGGACAGCAAGATTAAGATTGGTATCATTCAACTACAGGAGCTCCTGAATCTGTGAGGCTAGACAGACCTCTACAGTTACTTTCTGAGAATTCCACGATCCTAGCAATACACACTAGCTAAAGTAGTGGAAAGGGAGCTATTGAACTCAATAATCATTATTGCCATATTTTCTTCTTGGAATTTTTTTTCTACTGAAACTTTCTTTTTAAATTCTATTAATTTTCAAAGAGTTCCTTGTCTCGTAAGAGAATTTACAGTCAGTAACATAAAATAGGTTATCAGTCTCTAATATCCAGGTGGTAATCTAATGTAGTTGTAGACAAGAAACGAGATAGGAAAGGAGATAAAAGAGATTTTATGTTGTCTGGATTATATTTTGGAAAGTTGGTTTAGGGGTCATGTTTCAAATTAATGTAGGAAGTATATTGTATATACCCACCTTATATTTTTTGCGGGGGGAAGACAGTTAAAGTTGTACAATTCATTCCTTACAGCAAAGCCTTGGTGCACTGAATTACTTTTGATATATTTGGTATATAAATCGAATGTTGTTGTTGTTGTTGTTGTTATTGAAATTAATGGCAAATGCATTTTTAAAGAATAAAAGCTTTGGTTTTCATTGCCATGTAATATTTGGCAAGTAGGGATGTATCACATCACTTACGTACATGTGTGCTGTCCTGCCCAGTTACCATGCAAGAGAAGGTTAAGTGCATGCATTAGAATTTCTATCTAATTTCCGGTAAAGCAACATTTGGATTTTAAGTGCTGTTTTTTATGTGACTTGTCATTTATCTTTGTTTTTAACTGTGTATCTATTATTGTTATGAGTGCCCTGAGCTTGCTGGCAGGAAGGGTGGGATATAAATGGAAATCTTACTATAGCATTCTGTAAGTGTATTTCTGATGACTCAGTGGCACAGGCGCAGTCCAGGCAAGCCTCTGGGGCTTTAGAAGGGCCTGCAGGTCAGCTCCTCCCTCCTCAGCCCTGATTGGGCCAGCTGGCATGGGGCATGCTTGGCTGGCCTGCGCTCCTGTCCCAAACCTTTCAGGCAAGCCTCTAAGTGCTGCTTGGGGTGTGTGTGGCTTTCCTACCATTTCCCTTCACCAAGCCTTCCCCTCCTAAGCCTAGAAATACGGCGAGGGGAGCATAGGGGGGGGCAGTGCAGCTTTCCTCCAGACCAGTGGAGGCCATGTCTACTCACCATGGGTTTGCAAGGTGAATAGACTTGGCCTCTGGACCCACAAAACCCAGATCTACCTGCCATAGACTTGCAGGGCAGGTAGACCTGGCCTCCATCCTCAAAGAGATGAGGCTGATGGGGGGGGGAGGTGGGGGAAACCATCTCCCTGATGGTGCAGTGCATGCCTGTGCACCACAGTAGGGCAATTTCAGCCCAAAGCAGGCCCAATTCAACCCACTGCAGAGCACAGGAATGCTCCAGGGCCCTTCCCCCCAGCAATGGCAATGCCAGACCCAGCCACCCTGCCCTCCCCTGGCCCAAATTGGGCACTGGGGAGGGGGCAATACCAGGCCCAGCCAGTCCTGCTCTCCCCCCACCCATATTGGGGCACAGGGGAGGCAACAATGTCATGCCCAGCCACCCTGCCCTCCCATCAAAGGGATCAGGTCGCGGTGGAGCCAGCAATGCCTGGTCCACCTGGCCTGCCCTTTCTAGAGCCCATTGTATTTTTTCTCCACAACGGGCTTTGTTACTAGTAAATAAATAAACAAACAAACGGGTTATACTAGGCCCTTGCTTTGTTTGCATGCCCTGAAGTATCTGGTACAAGATGGGAATAGTGCTTTCAATTTGCCTGTCAGAGGTCTCGGAGATGTCCCAAGTCTATACTGGGCTTGTATTCTTCAGGGCTTTGACATAGTAAAGGGAAGGTCTAAACATCAACCTCCCCCCCCCCTACACACACACTTCAGGCTGATTATTTGAAATAGGACTAAAATTATTTCTGGCCATGTCCTATCTGCAAATTATTCCACAAATACAAAGGATGGTCACTAACATTAGATTTGTTGGTACTGCTATTTTCACTATAGAAGGGTGAACCAGGGTTGCCAGCTCTGGGTTGGGAAATTCCTGGAGACTTCTATGTGGATTCTGGGGATGGTGGGGTTTAGGGAGGGCATGAACCTCATTGAGGTATAATGCCATAGAGTTCAGCCTACGAAGCAGTAATTTTCCTAAGGGAGCTGATTTCTGTAGGCTGGTGAACAATTGTAAATCCAGGAGATCTCAAGGCCCCATCTGGAGGTTGGCAGCCCTAGTGTGAACTCTGACAGACAACAATAATGACCTCCTTATTTGTTGCATAATAGCCTTATGAATAAAAGACGAGCAAGTGCCTTTGTTCACTGGGGGTTGGTGATTATTTCTACTCTGTTCAGATGCTGGTGACTATTTCACCCTGTTCTGTTGAATATGTTAAAATTTGGACTTTTTATCACCAGGATGACTGATTATGTGAACCAGCTCTGCCTAGGGTTGCCAGGTCCCCTTAACCTTTCAGTGTGTGTGTTGGGGGGGGCAGGGGAAGGGACCTGGCACTTACCTTGGTAATCTTCTGTTGTGCGTGCAAAGCACATGCACACTCCCAGCAGGCACAATGACATCACTTCCAGAAGTGATATCATTGCACCTATGGGGAGCATGCCCATTGTGCACTAGCCCAGGAGGTTTCTTGCCTCCCAGGCCCATTCCCCAGGGCATCCCCCCCCCACAGGCCAGCTGAGTAACTATGACAGCAGGGGGCAGAGGCTGGGAGCGGGGGATCCCCTGCCCTCCATGGGACTTGGCAGTCCTACATTTGTCCCAAATCATGTTGATGCCATCAGTGTGAGACTTCTTATTATTAAACTCCTCATTAGTGTTACTCAGGAACCAAGGGGAAGAGTGTGGGGATCATGGGCTATAGTAAAAGAAATAGGGAAAGATTAAGAAAAAGGAAGAAGGGAGATTGTAGCTACCAGTCTGGAGCAGCACATGTTGTTTCATTAAGTGCTTAGATGGAGGCTTAGATGGAAAAACCTGACTTGAAGAGTATGGTCAAATCTCATTTTCCACCATTTTTTGTGCAGGTGGGTGGCCTGAGTTAGTTCTTGGTGTCAAATTAAATTTTGTACTAGTTTCAGGCCTCAAAGAAATCTCCTTTACAGGTATCTGTTTGGGACAAAAGCTGACTGTGACAGGAGACAGTCCTCATTACTCCATTCTGTGGTCTCTCCATTGGTTGCCCATCAAGAGCCAGTTGACAACCAGTGTAGTATAGTGGTTAGAGTGTTGGACTAAGGTTTGGTAGAACCAGATTCAAATTCCCACTCCACCATGGAACCTTGGTCCAGTCACACTCTCTCAGCCTAACCGACTTCACAACGTTGTGAAGATGAAATGGAAGAAAGAAAAATAATGTAAGTAACTTTGGGGAGAAAAGCATGGTATATGGTATAAATGAAGTAAATAAATCAGGCATTTGGCTCAATTCTAGATATTGGCTATCACATACAAAACCCTCCATGGCCTTGGTCCCTCATATCTGTGGGACCACCACTTCCTCTATGCTCTGCCATGGTAACTTCACTCATCTGAGCACGGCCGTCTGCAGGTGCCACCCTGCAAATGGGCAAAACCTACAACTGCCCATACATGTGCATTCTCTGTTATGGTCCCCATCTTATGGAATGGCCTGCCTGCTGAGGTCAAGAAGGCTCCCACCCTCTTAGCTTCATAAACTATGGAAGACCAAATTATTCAGGAGGGTTTTTTTTTTACAGAAATAGTGTAACAAAATGGTTCTCAAAAATGCTTGGGTAAAGAATTAATTTAATTTAATTTATTATATTTATATTCCGTCCTCCCCGCTTTCGCAGGCTCAGGGCGGATAACAAATACAAACACCATTAAAAACATTTAAAAACATTAAATAATACACTTAAAAACATTTAAGAACATTAAATATTACAGTTCATGCTGCATAGTGGTTCATACATGCCTCTGTGTTCGCATAGGGGCGATGGTTTAACCCCCCTTTCATGGGGGGGGCACTGACCGGCGTCAGCCATATGCTTGGCGGAATAGCTCTGTCTTACAGGCCCGGCAAAATGCAAGCAAATCTTGCCGGGCCCTTGTCTCGCAAGACAGAGCATTCCACCAGGTCGGGGCCAGGACCGAAAAGGCCCTGGCCCTGGTCGATGCCAGGCGGGCCTCCCTAGGGCCAGGGACACTTAAAAGATGTTTTCCACCAGAGCAGAGAGTCCTCCAGGGCTCATATGGTGAGAGACGGTCCCTCAGATACATCGGTCCCAGTCCGCGTAGCTCTTTGTAGGTTAACACCAAAACCTTGAACCTGATTCGGTACTCCACTGGCAGCCAATGCAGCTGGCGTAGCACCGGTGTAATATGCTCCCACACTGGTGCTCCAGCAATGACCCGTGCTGCTGCATTCTGTACCAGCTGTAACCGCCGGATCAGGCCCATGGGAAGCCCAGCGTAGAGCGCGTTACAGTAATCCAACCTAGAGGTGACCATTGCTGGGACCACTGTAGTCAAGTCATGGGGAGACAAATAAGGGGCAAGCTGTCTGGCCTGCCGAAGTTAGAGAGTGTGGACTGTGCAACTGTGTATAGTTCACATTGTCTGTTCCTGTAAGCATCATTTTAATGCAATCATGTTAAACCTTACATATTATTTCAGCTTGTTTCAGCTTTGATTCTGATTGGTTCCAGATTTCTATACATCCTATTGCATTGTTCATTAGATGCCCCATTCTGTTGATTATACTGACTCACTTGGTGAGTCCCCTGAGTCCCCAAGAGACAGGCATGTTAAGTAAGTAAATTAATAAATATTATGATTGACTCAAAAACAGTGATTGCATCTTTGCTTAAAGAAATGTTGGGGCACAAGTACAGGAACCAGGTTTTTCCATTATGTTTCTCAGGAAGAAGACTAAATTGCTTTGCTTACTTTGAAGTGCTAGACAGTGTCTTTAAAAAAAATTCCATAGGTCTTCTGTAACATTTGTCTTTTTCTTTTAGAAAAACTGACCTTTCTTTATGAGGAGGGAATCTGAAATAATCTTAGCTAGTCAGGGCGTTTGCCTTCAGAATACATCTTCCTGCAAAGGGTACCTGAAAACCTGATTTTGCATTTTATCATTTTTATTTGCATTTTGTATCTTTGTCAGATCAAAGCTGATCCCCCTGGCCTGTTGGCACCTGCCCTCTTGATCTGAGATCAGGGGTGTTTTTACGTAGCTGTTTCCCCTAGTTCTAGGCCATAATGAGGCATTAAACAACTACAGAGGTTCTGGATGTACCATTAGAAGACTCTCACACTGATAGGAGATTTTATGCAGGATGCCACTGTCATAGGAGCAATGGCAGCCACATCATTTGAGACAGAGATAAAGATGCAGACAATGCCTCTCCTAAGGAGTCGGGGCCATTTGCATGGAATCCTATAGAAGAATTTCCTCATAACCAGGAGCACCTCTATGGACCTCAGTCTGTGCAGAAGCAACTGTAAAAATGTTAGCAATCATGCCTACTGAGGAACAACATATAAAATGGGCCTTGGTCAATTCTGTGGACATTTTTAGGACTGTTGGCTAATTGAACTATTTCTACATTCTATTACTAAGAGATAACAGATAGAAAATTAGAGTAAAACTGGTTTTTCAAGTTTCAGTTGTAATTTTTGTGTAACCCCAAAGGTTAATATCTTAGTCACTTATTAAAAGTGTTCTTGAGAAACTCATCAGTAAAGTTAATAATTTATATACCGCATGAACTATTTGTTTAAAAAATATTCTCATGCATTTGTCAGGAGAATGCAGCAATTCTCAAGGTTATTCCTTTCATATGTTTTTATGGAGGTGAATGCTGTTAACTGGAAAACTACATTGAGATTTATTATTTCAGTAATTGCATTTCAGGCACTAATTAAAAACAGAGCCAAAAAGAATATTTCATAGAATAATAAAAAGAGTCTAATTCTGAACACATAGATATGTGATATTCTCTCTGCTCCTTGTCACAAACAGTTTCTCAAGATTAGTTCAATCTTATAAAATCCAGCCTGGCAGAATTTGGATGGTAACTATTCTAAATGGAAAAGCCCAAAAGAATGGCAAGAGAAAATAGGAAAAAGGGTCTCATAATGAGAGAATTACAAAATAGATTGCTTTGATATGGGAGAGTTACATAACCCAGTACATCTGCTTGCTTTGAGGGCATGTTCCCAACAGAGTTGTGGCTGACCTAGCCCTCAAGCACTTCTGAGAATGATTTGAGATCCATATGTCAGCAGAGATACTTTGCACACCACTTGCAATGCTTTCAAATCCAAAATGTATCACCAGTTTGTTATGTTGGGCCATGATCAAGTAGCAGATCTTTTCATTCATTCATTCATTCATTCATTCATTCATTCATTCATTCATTCATTCATTCATTCATTCATTCATTCTTATTCTCCATCTTTCTCCCCTAAACCTCCTAAAGAGATTTACTTTGTTATCTCCATTTTATCTTCACAACCCTGTGAGGTAGGTAGGTTGAGAATATGTGACTGTCTCAAGGTCACCCAGCAAACTTCCATGGCAGGATGGGGAATTGAACCTGGGTCAAGGAATTGCCAGTCTGTGGGCTGGGCTGTGTTTGCTGTTACCAGCTGCCAATGCTACTCCCCTGCCCTACAGAGAACTGAAAAATCAGAAATATTCAAAAACATTGAATTCAGGTTAACTCAAAATAATTTTATAAATTTCCTCCAGAAGTTAGAAGCCCAGCAACACATTTTGCTTTTGCATGCTAGTCATGAGTCTGCATCTTTATCTCTGTCTCAAATGATGTGGCTGCCATTGCTCCTATGACAGTGGTATCCTGCATAACATCTCCTATCAGTGTGAGAGTCTTCTAATGGTACATCCAGAATCTTTGTAGTTGTTTAATGCCTCATGACTGGGCAAAATGAGCCCAGACATCCCAGGACGTTGCTCCACACATCCCAGCATCAACCTGCCCCCCCCTACATGCAGCGGTCTTCCAGACACACCCAGGCAACACTCCAACTCCCACCTCACTGCCTGCAGTGAATTTGAGGGGAGAAAGGGGAGAGGGAAGCTGGGTGGGGCTGGAGCCTCCAAGGTGCCACTGGACACCTGCAGTCCAGTAAATAGGTTGTCACCCTACTTACCTGTGTCATGAGCTCCCTAGTTGGAGGTTATGTAGGATGCCCGAGGAGCTGATTAGGCATGGGGAAGAGTGCTCATCCACCATGGGATGTAAACAGAGTTGGTTCCCATGGTAATTGGCATTCTATGCTCTGCAGGGCTGCTTGGGCAGGGTCAGGTGCAGGGGGAGAGATTGAGTTTTCCCACCCAATGTGTGCCTATGGTCTATGCTGTCATTTTTCCTGGCATAACTTTCTGCCGCTGCAGGGGGCATTCCCATGCCTGAAACAGCTGAAGGAGTCAACTAAATCATGCCCTGCCCCCTGGCCTACCCTCCAGCCCATCAGCTCAGGGACTTAGGTCATAGTTATGCCTGTGCCCAGCCGCCATGATCAGGCATCAGTGGGGGACCCATGCGGAGTGATGACTGGTCACTGTACCATCATGGGGGGAGGTTATGTTGGCATAACTCCTAGTCAACTTCCAGGGTATTTTTGGCCCCCCTCCTCAGGATTGCGCTGTCAGTTGTCTTTATAGTCTCATGTTGTATTTGGGGGTGCCAAGGCAAACCATTCTGGGGAGGGGGGAGGTCAGAAATTTCCAGATAAATATCAGTTCATTCAGGAGCTCATCCAGGATATGAAAAGAACATTGTACTTTAACCCTTAACCCTTCAAAAATATTCGAAGCAAATTTTTTTGTTTGTGTTTCAGCAGAAAATAATGATACTCTAAAGTCTTCTTTAGGCTGTGAGAAAGCACTTTAAGTAAATGTCAGGAATGTGTTCATCTCACTGGAAACTAGTCCCTTGCAGAACTTTTATTTGAGCTGAAGTTCAGTAATATAAGATTTGCCACTTCCCATTATGCTGTTGGTCTGCCATCTCCTGCGCCTTCTAGTAAGGGCTTCATAGGAAAGTTTAAGGATACAAATAGTGAGGAACAAGGTCACCAACACGAATGTACTTCCCACCTTTGTTTTCCCTCACAAACAGTTAGATCTGAATGCAGTATTTTTTTAAAAACAACAACAACAACTGAAATCAAGCTTCTTGGGTTCACTTTTTTAAAAAATCTTTATTGTTACTATAATATCCAACTATATCATTTTCTGGTTTTGGTTGTTTACATAGGCCCTTGGTTCCCACCAAAGTTTTTGTACATGTGAATAGGCATAATTTACAAGTGTTATCCCATTTGGTCCTGGTTGTAAATTTGAGTAGATTATAGGTCTATTGTACTGAATCATGCAGTTATCAAAAACAGTATGTGCACTGTCAAAATAATAAGAATCCAGACTACATGTTTCGCGAACAGAAGAGGTGTGATTTCTGCCAATTCCCCCTTCCAGCTTCAGACTCCTTGTTTGTCCTTCATGTCATTTTTTAGGGTTCCCAATCCCACAGGAACAGCATTTTAGGGAGCTCAATGGACTGCAATCAGAGAGGGTGAGCCTGGAAAGTTCTGTCCCACTGATGGAAGTGCCTTCTATTAGCAGAAAATGTAATGTGGATCCAGCCCCTAGTTATCTTCAAAGATTTCTGTGGATTACTGACTGACATTACAGTAATCAACTTCAGTATATTAACTGTGCTATCCTATGTAGAAATTTTGTTTGTTTTTGCTGTCAAGTCATAGCCAATTTATGGCAACCCCATAAGGTTTTCAAGGCAAGAGACATTCAGAAGCAGCTTGCCATTGTCTGCCTCTGAATAACAACCTTGGACTTCCTTGGTAGTTTTCCATCCAAGTACTAACCAGAGCTGACCCTGTTTAACTTCTGAGATCTAATGAGATTTGGCTAGTCTGGTCTATCCAGGTCAGGGCAAGTAGAATTATGCATTAACAGGTTGTGCACTCAGAAATTAACTAACCGAAATCTGAATCAAATTCCCTCTATTCTTCAATGTATTTGCAATGCAATCATAAACAAAGATACACCCTTTCTAAACCATGTATTAGAATTGTACTGTAAATATATAAGGTACTTTTCGCACTGTCACTTTAAAGTATTTCAATACCTGTTGTGCTTCCCATGTTTGCAGGAATTCATGTGATGCAGAATGATTTTTGTCCACAGTATCCCTGATTTTTCTCCCTTGCAGACATACCATGATTTTATTTTGAAGCTGCTGCCAAGTTGTGTCTGGCCCAAGTAATGTTAGTGCAAACTCTATATTGCCCTTCTGCTTCTCTTCCTCCTCTCCTTTTCCCCAGGTGCTGATTGGTCTGTGTGGAATTAACCACTCCCACCCTCCTTAGCTCTCTGAATTCCTTTTTGGCCATTTTTATGCGAAGTAAGATCATAAGGCTGCTTCTTCGTTGGCTTCCTTCCTCCCTGTTATGCAAGCACTCTCTTGCAGTTGTAATGAGTTGTAACGTTGCTCTGTTGTAATGTTACGGCCCTTTCCTCCTGGCTTTAAAATCCAAGAAAGAGTCAAATAGGTAACAGATATGGCTGCTCCCAGAAACTATATCAAACAAAGAGCGGAGAACCGCCCGGGAGTGATAATTAATCACAGATAGTCAAAAACAGAACCAACATCATATAATTCAACAGTTATACATAAGCCTTAGTACGTTCATCGATACAATTTGCCACAGTTTCTTAAAATAGGCAATGTACTGTCAAGGACGTCTTCCTTGGTGTGGACAGCAATGCCGGGTTGCAGGAAACTGCCACTATAGAGGCACACACACACACTATGAAAAGTGTATGAAGTTTATTTACAAGACTATAATACAAGCACTCACAAGACTGACTGACATAAGGCTCTGCCAGACTTGTGTAACCAACAGAGGGCGCCACATAACAGTATTGTACCCATTAAGTACACATTGCTTAATCACAGGAGATTACACAAATTACACCAATTAAACAATCAAGGAATAGTTGCTGACTCACCATGACTGAGTCTACTTATCCCTGTGTATCACATGACATGCAGTCATGTGACTTACTACCTGTCAGGCTAGATCATGCTGATCTAGCCAGCTGTCACTGCTAGTAAACAGTCTCAACACTCCTCCCTGTTTACAGAAGTGACTCCCAGGCAACTCCTGTAATATTGAAACTTTTCAACACAAACTTTTGGTAAATTAATCAGCAATGTTCTCATCTGTGTTACAATGATCTAGGGTTACAAACTTGTCACCCACAGCTTGCCGAACCGTCTGATACCTGATTAGAATATGTCTGCTGCAAGCTTTTATTCCTAGCTCGCTTGCAATCTGTACAGCAGCTGAATTATCACAATTCATTTTTATTGGCAATTTACAATTCAGCTTAAGATCCTTTAGTAACTGATACAACCATTCTAAAGTAAGGATGCAAGAACACATGGCCGCATATTCTGCCTCACAGCTACTAGTTGCAACTAGCGTTTGCTTCACTGATTTCCATACAACTAATGCACCATGTACAAATATCACGTACCCAGTGGTTGATTTGCCAGAAATGTGATCATCACACCAACTGGAATCCGTATATACACATACTTCAGAATCTTGTTTGACATTGAGGACCAACTTATAATCACAGTGGCTTTTAGGTATCTAAGTACTCGCTTGGCAGCCACCCAATCCCTGTTACAAGGGTTAGCACTTTGTTGACATAACCAGTGTACTGCCAAAAACACATCAGGTCTACTCCAGCATGCTAAGTAAAGTAATGCTCCCACCAAAGATAAATATTGTCTTTTGCATTCTAACTCTTGGTCTTTAGGCTCTTTAAGGTATCCAGTAGTCATGGGTGTACTCACAGGTTTGGCATCTGTCATGCCATATTGTTCCAACAACTTCATTATTTTCTGCTGTTGGCATAACTCATAACACCCTTCAGGATTCTTTGTCACATCCAAACCCAAATAATGCTTGATGGGACCTAGGTATTTAATCTTGAATTGACTACTTAGTTCGTATTTGAACTTGTTCAATGATTTGTCATTTTCACAGAGGTACAATAGATCATCCACAAACAAAACTACACATTCTTGTGAACTTTCTCCTTGTTTGCTGAACACACACTGGTCAGCAATCCCAGCAGTAAACCCTATGCTGGACAGCTTAGTGCTTATACACTTGTACCAACATAATGCACTTTGTTTCAAACCATAAATTGATTTGTGCAACTGCAACACCAGTGTTTTGTTTTGTGGTTCAAACCCCTCAATCTGATCCATAAATAATACTTGATCCAGATCTGCATTAAGGTAAGCAGTTTGGAAATCAAAATGATGCACATCAAGATTTTGCAGACTTGCTTTACATAATGCTAAACGTAAAAACTCTGCCCTCACCGTGGGCGCAAACACTTCATCAAAATCTGCACCTTGGATTTGAGAAAAACCTTTGGCCACTAATCTGGCTTTCCTTTGATAACTACCATCTGGCAGCTGTTTAACCTTGTCTAGCCAGCGACAACCCACAGTCTTTTTCCCAGCAGGCAATTTTGTAAATGAAAACACTTTATTTTCTAACAAGGAGTCATATTCAGACTGCATTGCGGCCAACCAAGCCTCTTTCTCAGGACTTTTAAAACTCAGTATCTCCTGGAATGATTTAGGCTCTGGTACGTAAACACAATTAATAGATGCTGTAACCTTGGCATCAAAACCATACCTAACAGGAGGACAGCCTTTAGTGCTTCTACTTGACACACGAGTTGGCTGTATGTCAGCTCGTTGCTGTACACTACCTTGTGCATGTTCAGAGGCTTTTTGACGTGGAGAAACTGCCTCTTGCTTTATCTCCTGCCTAGCCTCAGGCTGCTGCACATCTTCAGCCTTGTTAGTAATGGGTAACACAATTTGACTCTCCTCCCTTCCATGTAGTTTACCCCAATTTCCATGTTCATTAAAGCTAGCTGATTTGCTGAAACTTAGCTGTTGTTGCGAATCTGCAAACCTGTAGGCTTTCATGCCCGTTTGATAGCCCAAAAACACCAATTGTTTGGACTTGGGACCACCTTTTCTCCTCTGAGATAAAGGAATATTCACCCACGCTGTTGTACCGAACACTCTTAGGAAATCTGTTTTAGGCTTTTTTCCAAACAACATAAAGTAAGGGATTTGGTTAATTGAGCTGGACCACACACGGTTGCATATGAAACAAGCAGCACAAATTGCTTCTGCCCAGAACCTTTTGCTCAGATTTGAATCTGCCAACATAGCATTCATTACTTGTTGAATCAAACCGTTTCTCCTCTCAGCTACACCATTCTCAGATGGTGTGGCAACATTTGCAACTCTATGGTAAACACCTCAGCTCTCCAGCCAATGTTTGAATTCTTTTGACATGAATTCACCACCTCTGTCAGTTTGAATAGCAGTTAACTCTTCACCAAGCTGCTTTTCTACCCTGCAGCACCAACGTTTAATAGTTTGGTATACCTCTGATTTATGCTTCAAAGGATAAATCCACCCAAATCTACTATAATCATCCACTAGACAGAGTGCATATTTTAGTTTTGTAAAACTCTCAGGATAAGGTCCAGAAACATCCATATGAACCAATTCTAAAGGTCTTGTGGTCACCCTGGTACTGGCTTTTGTCACGGGGGACACTTTTGCTTTTACACATTTGCATACCTGGCAATCAAAGAAGTTGTTGCAGTTTTTTACCTTCTCTGTACCCAGACAAGCTAAAGTTTTGTTAATTACTTTGTACCCCATGTGCCCTAGCCTACGGTGCAGCAAATGAATACACCCATCATGGGGACTCTTATTCATAACTACTTGAGCACCTGCTGGCACATTATGAACCATATACACATTATTGTTTAACTTCCCAGTCACTAACACTTTATCCCCCTTTGATATTGTGCATGATGTTAGTGAGAAGGACACAGTAAACCCTGCTTGTGTTAAACAAGCTACACTAAGCAGATTTGACTCTAGTTTGGGTACATACAATACATTATGGAACACATGCCCCAATGCTGCGAAGTCAAGACTTCCTTCTTCTGAAACTTGCACTGCACTGCCATCAGCCAGGTTCACATGAGTAAGTTTAGAAGGATGAATGTCACGGAGCAAGGTTCTATTACAACAAAATAGCCGTGATGCACCAGAATCAAGCAACCAATCATTATGAGACACTTGGCTCAAGATCACAAGCTTGGCACTGCTCTTGGGTACGTTGTCAGATTCATCTGGAACCCTCTTCTTCTTGCTCTTTGCCTTTAACACTGGGCAAAACTTACGAAGGTGGTTTAATAAGCCACAACCAAAGCAATGCCGACGAATAGTTAAAGCAAACTGCTTCTCCTCTTCACTTGCACTCGGCTTGGAAACATTGCTTGAGCTGCTCCAGTTGTGCTGAGTTTCCTTATCAGTTCTCCTGGAACCATTCCCAGACTTGGCTCCATTCCCAGACTTAAGCAAGGACAATTCACTGGTTGCCAATCGCTCTGCAAACTCAAATATATGTCCTGTAATGTGCTGTAAGGACAATGTAGTCAGGTCTTGAGACTCAAGGGCGGCTATTAATGGAAGGTAAGTGTCAGGAAGCGATGAGAGTAAGATTAAGACTTTGTCCTGCTCAGTAACAGTCTTCCCTCTCAAAAGTAGCTTCTGACAACACTCTGCCATGGAGTTTATGTGAGTCTTTACACAACCTCCCCGGGCCAACTGCATCCGATACAGCTTCCTGGTAAGAGATATAACAGACCCAGCAGTCTGCTGCAGATATATCTCTTTCAAAGTGTCCCAGGCTGCTTTTGTGCTGGTTTTATTAGCCACATGTACAAGCTGATCATCTCCCAGGCATAACACAATGGTGGCAAGAGCCTTCCTGTCTCTCACCTGCTCTGCAGGACTTGGCTGATCAGGAGGTGCATCCACACTTTCCCACAGCGACTCCCTGACGAGGTAGTGCTGCATCTTTAGTGCCCAGATGCTGTAATTACTGGAGGTGAGCTTGTCCACCAGCAGCCCCATCTGGATCTGTGCCATGCTGTCGTCTAGGACAGGAACCAGGGCTGGAACCAAAACAGGAACCTGGAGCTCTTCCTCCTCCTCCTCAGGCACACCTTCGTGAGTAGACAGGTTTCTTTCCGTCTCCTCCTTCCTTGCTGAAGGTAGCCACTCCTGGCCTCTCTGTTGTCTTGCCTCTTGAATGCAGCTCACAGTGCACTGCCCTTGAACCCAGCACCACAGCCGCGTTTTGGGCCCATAACCCTGTCAAGGACATCTTCCTTGGTGTGGACAGCAATGCCGGGTTGCAGGAAACTGCCGCTATAGAGGCACACACACACACTATGAAAAGTGTATGAAGTTTATTTACAAGACTATAATACAAGCACTCACAAGACTGACTGACATAAGGCTCTGCCAGACTTGTGTAACCAACAGAGGGCACCACATAACAGTATTGCACCCATTAAGTACACATTGCTTAATCACAGGAGATTACACAAATTACACCAATTAAACAATCAAGGAATAGTTGCTGACTCACCATGACTGAGTCTACTTATCCCTGTGTATCACATGACATGCAGTCATGTGACTTACTACCTGTCAGGCTAGATCATTCTGATCTAGCCAGCTGTCACTGCCAGTAAACAGTCTCAACATGTACAACTTAATGAAATTAACACTTTCTATTGACTATCTCTATACAATCACTTCAGTAACAAGAATTCAATCCAATAACCATGAGTCCCGCACAAGGAGACCTCGGGAGTGTCAAAGTAAGTCAAATTGAGTCTAAAGAATTCATTTAATAATGTTCTTTCTTTTGTTCTTTGACAGATGTAGCGTGGAGAAGGTTAAGATCCAAATACATGCCCGAACTGAGGCCGGCAGATTTTCTCACAGCTTTTCATCTATGAAGACTTCATCAGGGGCATACAACCTGTCTCTCTCTCCTGTGCCAAATCATTCACAGGCTGCTGAATGCCACAAAGTCCTTTTATTGTCTGCCAGGGATTTCTTTAGAACAGCTCATTTAGTGTTACCTCAGGTGAGATCCTGTGGGTTCCTGCTGCTTCATTTGTGTGCCACAGACAGTTATCAATTTAGAGTACTTATCCTGTTTCTTCAAAACCAGAAGTGACTCTAGAAAAATTAGACAAAGGAAAGGCTGTGTGGTGCCATCCCTTGATGGTCCCGATTTGGCCTTCTTGAGGAATTTCTTAAAGGTCAAATGGCTGCTTTTCCCTTCCTCCCTCAGTGGTATGACCACACATTTTAATTTTTTTTTCAAAGCTAGGGAAGTGTTGTGATGTTACTGCTCATTTCTCCTGCTTTAAAAGCCAAGTAAGGGTGAAATGGCTGCTTTCCTCTCCTTCCCTGTGCCTTCTGCTAATGCCAAAGAGTAAAAAAACCAAACAAGTGTTTTGCACAGCCATTTGCAAAACAAAGCTGCAGGGAAGCTGCTGGGAGAGAATGAAGCAGTAGCATTTTAACACTTCCCTGGCTTGGCTTTAAAAAAAATACATGATAGTGGAACAAGCACAAAAAGTACTTGTTTTCCCTCAGAATTCTGCCACCAATTGCCTCTCCAGTGGGCACAGGACAGCCCAATCAGCAAATACAAGGAGGGGGCATGGGTTCCAACATTGCAACAATATTATGCATACTCAAAGTTTTTTTTAAAAAAAGTGTAACGTGAATTGCAAAGACCCCAAAGCCCAAAAACGCATTGAGGCTTCAAAGCCCATCTAAAATGAAAAACAAGATGCCAAATCGAAACTGCCTTGGACAGTATTGAACGTGGGCGTGCCATGCTGAAGCCATTGCAATCGAGGTGAATGATCATAAATGGTGATTTAAATCATAAGTGCAAAAGGGACCATATAAAAACAGAGGGAATTTGTTTCAGATTTTAATTAGTTTTTTCTGAATGCACAACCCTTAACAATAACAAATTACAGTTCTATTGTGAATTAAATTGTTTTTTTTATTGTTCTGGGAATGAGTAGATTTGAGTTGACATAACAATTTGATAATTAACAGAATAGGAGGATTTGAGTCCAGTGGCACCTTAGAAACTAAAGGTTTTATCTGAAGATTTTTTCATACACTTGAAGGTAGCTTTGACTCTTAAAAATGTATACCTTGAAAATCTTGTTCATCTCTAAGGTACTACCAGACTCATATCCTGCTGTTCTACTCCAGACCAATATGGCTACCTATTTGAAACTCTAATGAACAGAGTGTTCAAAGCAGTTCACACACATGGCTTCAATAAGGCCCTACAAGGTAGATTAATATTATTATCTCCATGTGGCAGATGGTGTGTAAACATTTCCTTAGGAGAGTCAAAAACAGTGGGCATAAGGAGCATATTACAGAAGTCCTTTTATCGATGCTTGAGGAAAACTGACTTCAGGCCTTGACTCAACTGGCCATATGTGAGAAGGCTCATTAAAGTCAACAAACAAAAGGGAATCCAGAGATCCTGAACAAAGATCATCTAAAATGAGAAACACAGCTGGAGTCAGATACCATAAAGGTAAAGAAAGTTCACTTGTGGTACTGAAATCTTCTAATTGTGTCATGATGCATATCTGTACTACAGACCGTCGTCCGCAATGTCTACTGATTATACTGATGGGATATAAGATACAATCATGGCACTGTCATTTACATATTCCTAAACCCAATTTCAGTGGGAATGAATGAGCTGCAAAGTTTAAGCAAACACATACTCTTCCTCTCCTTTGGATTTCATTCATGAAGAATAACAACTCAGTCAGTAAAAACTATAAAAACACATTACTAGAATCAATATAGAGACCAAGGTGGCCATATCTAATGCTAAAATATATAGTCAGTGTGTACCTGACTGGGCTGCAGTTGACAAATTTAGGTACCTCCAGCTCTACATCTAGTTACATTCTAATTTAAATTCCAATGTGCTTATTGATTCTGCTCTTAAAAGAACTCAGGTGAAATTGGATAGTTTTTAAAAAATGAATTGTTGCCTTAGACAAGCTACAGGTGGGTCAAACAAATATCCCGACATATCCATACAGAATACGGTTCTACATTACCAATATTGTCAGCTTCATATAGATTAAACGTTTTGCAGTACTAATTTCATTAATTTATTAGCCAGAGTTGCTTTATGGCCAGATCTGAATGTTTATAAGGAAAACAGCCAATGATTAGCTTCAAAGTTTTAGAGTCTAGGGAAATACTAAGCAGATTTGCTACTGGATATGGCAGTGAGTATCAGTTCTGGAATTTCTCAGTAATGGTATCAGTAATAAATCTTGAAACTTTTTTTTTAAAGTTTAAGAAACTGTTCTGCATCTACTGTATCTCCAACAGAGGATTCTAGGATGAATCCTAGAGCAGATCCTCTGTTCATGTGCTGTAATGATGAGTCTCACCATCACCACCTGTAAAGAACAGAGAATATGCCCCAAAGCTCTTCCAACATTCCCCAACACCATACAGAAGAACTTTTTAAAATCTGTCAGCAATGTTAGATAGAAAGCACACAATGATAATCAGTATCTGACAGCTGGCAGCTCTGCCTTTTATTATTTTGATAGAACTTGTTGCAAACATGTGGCTAATGGTGATCTAGTAGACATAATATACTTGAAGTTGCAAAAGTCTTTTGGTAAGTTACTTCACCAAAGACTTCTGAGAGCACAGAGGGCATGGACCGGAAAACAGACGTAAATTTGACATGGTCTGGCCCAGTTCGTGTTTCGCAAACACGCGGTTCATGGGACCACATTTTTCATGAACTTTGGTCCATTTGGGCCAGTCTGTCGGCCCATGGTCTGTGAGTCCAGACATCCTGGCGCTGATCTATCAATTCCCTAGGCAATGGAGGGGATGTCCGCAGACCTTCTGCAGTCCTTGGAACACATGAATCCTAGCCCTCAAAACCTTGATAAGCAGCTCTGGCTGCCAACCAGAGAGCTCCCATTCTTCTCTATGTGAGCAAGGAACAAGAATTAATTCCCTAGGCAATGGAGGGGATGGATGTTCTGCAGCCCTGGGAATACACCAATCCTAGCCCTTAAAAACTTGAGAGGCAGCTCTGGCTGCTGACCAAATTGCTACTCATTCTTTTCTATACAAGCAAGGAGCAAGAATTATTTCCCTAGGCAATGGCTGGGAAGGTGTCTGTGTGGTGAGGGGGCTCTTCCCCCACCCTTTTCTGTTTGATTTTGCTTCATAGCAACTTTTTGGTGCTGCAATGCAATGCAAGTCAATTTTGTGACTCCTAGTATCTACTGTACGTTTCCTGGGGGCGGCCACTTCGGGAATCTGTAACTCGGACCTTCAAAATGCAATCTTGGCCAAACTTGGAGTGTGGCTGGAGGAGAGCGTTCTGAAGCCTTGCTATGAGTTTGGCATCTCTAAGTGTGAAGGGAGCAGTCCTAGGGTCCCAGAAGTGATGGACCATGAACCAACAAACCAATCCGTGAATGAGGCGGGTTCATGAAAAGTTCGTGGTCCATGGTCTGTGAAATGTGATGAACCACGGTCTGATGGTCAGTGGGGTCCTGAACTGGCAGAGACTGAAACTGAAAGAGATCTTGGAGTATAGTAGAAAGCTCAATGAAAGTGTTAACCCAATGTGTAGAAGTGCTGAAAAAGGCAAACCGTGCTAGAAATTACTAAAAAAAGGATTGAAAATAAAATGGTTCATATTATATTGCCCTTGTATAGAGATATGGTGCAGCCACATTTGGAAAACTGTGAAGTTCTGGCCACTGTATTTCAACAAGGATATTGCAGAGTTGTAAAAAAGTACAAAGGAGAACAACCTAGATAATTAGAGGGTTGGAAGGAAAGACTATAAGGAACGGATGAAGAGGCTGGTTTTTTTCAGACTAGAAAAAAGATGGCTAAGGGGAAACATGATAGAGGTGTATACAATTATACACAAGAAAGATAGGGTGAACAGAGAGAACTTTTTCTCCTTCTCCCAATATTCTACAACTCAAGGGCAACCAATGAAGCTGATGGGCAGTATATTCAAAAGAATACAAAAGGAAATACTTCTTTACTCAAGGAACAATTAAATTGTGTGGAATTCACTGTCAGCAGAGGTTGTCATGGCCATGAGCATAGATAGCTTTAAAAGGAGGTTAGAAAGTTTCATGGAGGAAAGGTCCATCAGTGGCTAGTGGCTACTAGCCATAGTTGTCAGACTATGGAATCCCTGTTATCTAGAGTCCGTCTTCCCCTTCTGCAAGAAGCACAATTTCTTGGTTTCAAAAGGTTTATTGAAAGACTAGGCTCTGACACAAGTATCCATATTCCAAGGCCTAGAAAGGATCTTGGCTGAACACATACATTGTTGAGAATGAGAGAAGAAAACGAAACTGGTGATACATCAAACCCTTCACTCCCCCCTCCCCCCCTCCCCCATCTTCCAGGGCGATGGGAACTTTGCTGTGGGAAGGCTCAGCCAGTCAAGGTCTCTGGCTGTAGAAATAGATAAGAGTATTCTCTCCCATGGAAAGCGCGGTCAAAATAACACCTGGACCTAGAGGGAGAAAAAGGCTAGCGACTACAGATTAAACATGGCGTAACTCTGACCAACAACACCCCTTCAATATATTAGATCCTGACTGGAGGGAGCAAACCTCTGAAACCCAGTGCTAGAATGCAGCATCAGGAGATGGCCTCTGCATCTATGTCCTATTAGTTTGGCCCTCCAGGATAACTGATTGGCTACTGTGTGAAACAGTATGCTGAACTAGATGAACCACTAGCTTGACCCAGCAGGCACTTAGGTTCTTAAAACTAGCCCCTGGTTATGCACCAGTTGTATAAATAGATGCCATTAACAGACAAAAACATGCATTCAGTAAAACCTGAAATATAACATAAAACAGTTCTCTTGTAATGTATTAACTTGACGTTGTTTTTTGCAGTTATGTTACATCTCTTCATTCTCAGGAATATTTCAGGAATCCTGAATAAGGAACTGTTCCTTAAAATAAGGAATGGGTGTCAAGCCTACTTAGAACCAACATAAAAGTATCAATTTTTCTTCAGAGAACAGAGGAAAAAATACTGAAGTTAATACTTTAAAATAAATAGACTGGATTAACGGAACTGAAATTTGTTTTCTAATGCTATTTCAGATCATGGGGTGCTTCTCAGATCACAGAAACAGAGTGGACTAGAGGCAGACTGCCAATCAAGGGAAATACTGGCCTGTTTTGTACAATATTGCATTGTATCTCTCTTTGTGTGTGAGAGAGAAAGGCAGGGAGGGAGGGGGGAGTTTAGACTACCAAGTTAAGTAGAAGTTTCCAACAACAACTTCCATGTTGAGGTTCATTGGTTTGTGTCATTTTATCCATGATGCTCCCTCCACATCTACTAGGAGTTTGGACATCCACTGGTTCAGCTCATATCCTATTTATCAGTCATGAGCAGAGAGTGGATTTTTTTGATGGTGTGTTCTTCTGTTTATCGACTCAGTTTTGGGTTTTTTGATAGGTTGTTTCAGCTATTTCTTCCTAACAGTACAGTGCAATGCAATTGGCTTTCTCTGCTTGTGTTTTCTTACACAACCCAATGGTGCTGCGTCACAAATCCACAAATTACACAACCCAATGGTACTGCGTTACGAATCATATAATCAATCACAAATAATATAAATCAGTCATAAACACAGTTTTTTTTAAAACCCTACCATTTGTTTTCATCTAAGTAGCCCTTAGCAACGTTAATGGCTGCTGATCTATTTGGATAAGTAGTCCCCCCCTCCCCAACCGCCACATAATATTTCAAAAAAGTCAGTGCCAAGTTGTTTGGCTGGTGATCAGCTCATATACAGTAAGTCTGACTGCTGAACCATTTCACTGTAAAATTTGTAGCATCTCTAATGTCTACAGGTACATGTAAAAGAGCCGTTCATTAGCCATACATTGCTGTGTGATTTATGTTAATGACATCATCCCACTTTTTGTATAATGCAGGTAATACTACATTTAAAAATCCCTCTGTAAACTTGGGCCTGGTAAGTATGCATCTTGAGCCACACTTATAGTCCTTCTCTAAGTGGCACTTTCTCATCTCTTGATGTGTCAGGTTCATGTGTATGATGGGAAAGCAACAAAAATGGTTCTTAAGAGTAATATAATGGAGAACTTATGCTTTTATTAGATTGCCAAGTTAATAAATCTGAGTGGGCTACTGTGATGCCTAAGCTAACTTTGGTTAATAGCTAATCCAACTGGATACCTTATCTACTTGGTCCTTTCCACTGCTATTTGAATTTCCTGCCTGATGCTTGGATTTTGAGTAACATCAGAGTGCCAGTGAACCAAGAACTTTCTGGTTTGCATGTTTGTGCCCCCCTAAGGAGAATTTGGAAGCATTCCTTTTCCAAACTATAATGTGTTTTCACTCCCAGACAGTCTATTGCAGCTCTGTAATTTGATTTGGCTGTAAATTAAGCCTAGCTGGGTCTCACTGTGACTTGTTGGTGTCTGTCTTTCTGCCTCCAGCCTACCTGTTCCTGCCTGACTGCATCCCACCCCCCTAATCCTGATACCTAGGGCTGCTACTCACCTGACTGGCAGAGGGGGATAGGTTAGCAGAGCAGCATGCTGGTTTTGCTAGCTTGATGATGTCATTTCTGGTTTAAACCAGAAGATACAGCATCTCAGCATGAAAATGCGATGTTTTGTGCATGCTAAGATGCCTTGGTTCTGGCTTAAAATTTGTGGAGCCTGCATGCAGCAGGCTATGCCCTGTCTTTGCTCACTGGGAGAGGAGGATTGGCACTCCTGCACCCATGCCACCCCACCCCTGTTTTTCAGGTAGGGGGCATAGGAATGCTACTCTTACCTGGATTTTGGACATCTCTTTCTATATGCCAGGTAATGGCCTAGCAATTGGCAGAAGACTGGGGGTCAGGGACATGGTGGGAGGCCAATGCCACACCTCTCTAGGAATTGCCAGAAACTTTATGGTAAGACTATAGAGTTTTGAATGATTCATAGAGATGACTGATATCACTTCTGTTTTTTCCCCCAGAAGTTACATCAATACCATTGGCTCACAGCTATTTTAAAATTCTTTTTCTTCTGCCATGGCTCCAAGTATAGACGGATGAGAGGTGGGGGAAGGGGATTCCCCAGTCCCTCTGAGGGGGATGGCAACCCTAGCATGATAACTTGTCCTTTTGGTCCATGACTTCTGGAGCTCCCTGGTAATGTCATACACACACAGTCCTGCAGATCTTCAGCATGAATCTACATTTTCTGTCTATGTCCTAATTCTGATACTTGCCTCTGAAGCAGTGCTGATAGATGCAATTTCCAAAACTATTAATGCTTTAGAATAAAACATTTTAGGGAAATAAAAATGCACATGTAGAACATCTAAAAGTCCTTGCCAGATTTCAAGAATAAGTACATTTTCCAATTAATAGTTGAAGCATTTGTTGGTAGGGCCTGCCTCTAGACCCTTATGGAAACAGCCTGCTCATTTGGCTTCTTTGTACCATACTATAACCCTCTTATGTAATCTATAAGATGCATATTTGTTCCTTTACAAATTTTGATTGGATGCTTTAATGGGAGCATGCCATACTTTTTATACTTTTAATGTTATACCTTTTAAAATAATTTTTTTGCAGTGAAGGATCAAGTGGTCCATCCACAGTACAACATATGTACTTGTCTTGGTCCAAAAGGTTAAAATAGCTGTCCCTGACAGCATTTGCTAAATATTTGCAGATGGGATTCTCCAGAGTTAGTAATGTTGGTCCCTTAGGTCAATGAAAATAGTTGAAAAACAGTGGAAGTTGGGTTCCTTATTCACTGATCTTCTTTCTAAAACCCAAACCCTCTTTTTTCACAATAAAGACCTTCCTTGCAGATATTATAAATGGAAGTGTTGCAGCCAGGCCACATACTGACTCTTGCTTTCTCTTCTTTGTTTGGTTAATTAGATCTTATGCATTATTTCTATGACTCCCACTTAAGTACAATTTTATTTTAAAAAATGAAGTGGAACAAAAAGAGCTGACCTATGTCCCCCTATTTGCAAAGGATGGATTTTTACCGTGTCACTTTTGTGAGGTCAGTGGTTCATTTCTTCAGGCTCACTAGCTGTTATTCCAGGGCAGGTCTCTGCTCAGTCAGGGCTTCTTGTTCTTTCCTGTGTTGCACTCTAGTCATAGGCATCGAGGTGATGGTTGTCTTGCACATATGAGTCTGCCGGAGCTGTCTTCTGTTCTCAAAAGACATGAGATTATGAAAAATGCTGGCTGAGTTGCAGGGCAGGGAAAAGAAACGTTTTCCAGCTGAAGACCTTTTGTATGTTAGTTGAAACTAGACATGGGCACGATCCAAAAAATAATCCTGATTTAGCTGATCGTGATTCCGCGGCGGCGCCGAACCCAGGTACCCGAACCTCGCTGATCAAGTCCCGTTTCCGATACAGAATCGGGAATCGGGAATCAGGAATTGGGAATCGGGAAGGCTGACGTGGGAGGGTGCCCCACCACCAACACTCCCCCAGACCAGAGTGACCAGGCACTAGAGTGTGTGATACTGTGTGAGCCCTCAACCAAGGAGGTGCCCACTGAGCTTGGCCCCAGAGCTAGACGGCAGCCCTGGAAGCAGAGAGAGAGAATATGAAAAGAGCCCAACCCCAGCTGCAACACTCCCCCCCAGACCTGAGCCCTCAGCCGAGGTGCCCATCGAGCTTGGCCCAGAGCTAGGCGGCAGCCCTGGAACCAGAGGGGATAGCTCCCTATTCCCTAATTCCCTATCCGCTGAAGCCCAAAGCTAAAGCTCCCTCTCTCTCTCTCTCTTGCACTTTCTCTCTCCAAAAGCGGCAAGCGAGAGCTCACCTCTGTCCCACTCCACCCGCAAGCGGAAAGTGAAACTTTGTTGTGCAGCACATGGCTATTTATAAAGCCTGGGTCTGCTACACAGGAGGGCTGTGTTTGGCCGTAAGAGCTGCCTCTCAGCCTTCGCAGGGATGAGATTCGAGTGCCCATGGCTACAGAAGAACACCCCCTTCCCCCGCCCTCCCCTCTCTTCTCCCAAATGGACGAGACAGGCACGCGCTTTTCTGGCTGCTCCGTGGTTGGAAGGAAGCCCTGCTGATCAAGGAAAGCTGGGCTTCTATTTGCGTTTCCAGGGCAACAGAAGGAGGGCAAACAGCTCCGGCATCCCCCAGGCTCTGTTTCCACGGGGCTCCATTCCCTTGGGAACAGATGGCTGGTGCCAGACTGTCTGCAGACTGCAATCCCGAATGTAAACCGATCGATCCGATTGAGACCCGATAGAACGCCCCACCCGGCCGCTGAACCGAGAGCCATGGACGGAACCAATCAGCCCGGTCCTGATGGCGCAAACGCCAAAATCGGGGCAATTTTCAGACCGTAATTCCGATCGTGCCCATGTCTAGTTGAGACCAGCATCTCTTGCTGCAGGAATGGAGCTGGTGTACTTTCTAGCTTGTATCTTGAGATCTTTTGAAGAATGAAGTAACTTGAAGAGGAGTAGGGAATTTTTTTAAAAGGTCATTTATTGACTGATGTGATGAAGGCAAGACTCTGTATTATTCTCTCACCATTCTTCGAAGACAGAACAAAACCAGTAGTTATTTTCTGCTCACTGCAAAACTGGGGATTTATTTATTTATTTGTAGTCTGCCTTTCTCACTGAGATCCAAGGTGGATTACACAGTACAAGTGAAAATACAATATAGTTCACTGAGCAATGTACAATAATGAACAACTGTTAGGACATTCAGTGAAAGTGATAAAATAGGGTATGGTAGCAGAAATTTGAAAAACAAGCATAAAGCTGAGCACAGAGATGAAATCTTTCTGAAGAAAAGAATAACTAATTTACATGGCATTTCTAGCATTGGAATGCTAAAAATGCACTGGAATGATAGCTTTCCTGACCTCCTCAGGCAGGTTATTCCATAAAGTGGAGGCTACCACAGAGAAAACACATGTACGGGCAGCTATTGATTTTGCCCAACTGTAGGGAGGTATCCACAGAAGACCCTGTCCAGATGAGAGAACCAGCCATGGTGGAACATGGCGGCTGTTGCACAGATATGAGAGGCAAATGATATGAAGGGCTTTGAATGTGATAGTCAAGACTAGAGATGTGATAGTCAAGACTAGAGATGAGCATGATCGGCATTACGATCGAAAAAAACCCATGATAATGGCAATTGCATGATTGGGACCCAGCGGAACGTGCTCGGGCACAGCCAACAATCCAGCGGTCGGGAAGGGGGCTGGATCGGAGCTTGATTGGGGCGATCGTGCTTGGATTGGGAAGCCAGACACTCAGGCGCCAGCAATCTATTGCCCTGGCAACGAAGCCAGGGGAATGCCTGAGCTGTGTTTGCCCTCCTTCTGTTGCCCTGGAAACCCGAATGGAAGCCCAGCTTGCCTTGATCAGCAGGGCTTCCTTTCAACCACGGAGCAGCAAAGCAGTCACCAGCTGGGAGAAGACACCCAAGGGAGGGAGGGGGAAGGGGGTGTTCTGTAGCCATGGGCACTCCAATCTCATCCCTGCAAACCCTGATAGGCAGCTCTGACGGCAAAACACAGATGGCCAAACACAAACACAGATGCCGGCGGCATCAGACACCATTCCTGTATCGCTGGGAACAGCGGGGCACCCCTCCGCTTTTGCCTCCACGATCCACAATCCACGATCCACGGATTGGAAATGGGAGATGGTCGGTGTGGATAGTTAATTTGGGATCATTGTTGGTGCCGATCCACGATCAGCTTGATCAGTATTTTGGGGGGGGGGTCGTTCCCACCTCTAGTCAAGACCTTGAATTGAGTCTGGTAACTGATAGGAAGTCAATGGAGTGACTGCAGAATGGGAGTGATATGGATGCTCTGTTTAACTCCTGAGTCCTGAGGATAAATGTGCTGCAGCATTCTGCATCACCTGGAGTCTCCAAGTCAGCTTTGAGGGAAAGCCTGTGTACAATGCATCACAGCAGTCCAGTCTTGATATTACTGTATCATGAATCCAGGTGGCCAGATTGGCCATGTCAAAGTAGCTGGCCGTCTTCCAGGCTAGTTTGAAGTGTGAGAAGACTTTTTTTTGCAGATGCAATTACTTGCTTCTCTAGTAGCAGTGGTGGATTTAGTATAACCCCTAGGCTCTTAACTGAGTCAGCTTGTGTCAACTGAACCCCATCAAAGGTTAGAAGCACAATGTCCTTCAAGACCTCTGCTTTTCCACCATCACTTCCATTCTGGCTGGGTTCAGTTTCAATTTTTTTTGCATTCATCCAGCTGACCTCTACTGTATCTCCAGAGGATTTGGATAATGAGATATAGAACTTGGTATCAGCTGCATATTGATAACATCCAGTTCCATAGCTATGAATGAGTTCTCCTAAAGGCTTTACATAGAGATTGAATAACATGGGGGATAAGACAGGACATTGTTGAACCCCTTGATATAATCCCCACACTGAGGACAGTTCACATGAGTTCCTCCCATGAGGAACAATTTAAACCAATCCAAGGCACACACCCCGATACCTACTTCTGCCTCCAAATGCCTCAGAAGGATGGTGTGGTCTACTGTGTCAAAGGCTGCAGCTAGATCCAGGAGGAGCAACATTGAAGCATGGCTTTTGTCTATGTTCAGATGGAGGTCTCAACTAGAGCCACCAGCCTCTTTTTGGGAGGCCGAGGGAAGATGTCTTGAATTAGTGAATGATTTATGATAGACATCAAGGGCTCTTTTATGTGGTCTTTACGAGATTTTGGTCCACTTTACAGACTTCATATTTAGACCTACATCTAAGATGTTTTAAATGTATGCCTGAAGATGTAATGTGAGAATAAGCAAACATATATTTGCAAAGGCTTAAAACATACATGTTTGCTGGCCAGGGAACCATGATTGGCTGTACCTCCCTGAGTTTACCACTGCGTAATGCACAAAATTTCATGGCTCTACACCACAGTGAAAGCAACAACCACTTCATCAGTGACTAGTGATGTTATAGAATTTCTCAACAAGTCTGGCTCAGTTTGGGAGCTGAAGTTTCTCCATATCCAAGATGAAACTGTGGTCATCCTCCCCCGCTCAGTTATATTAATGAAATGCAATAAAATGGTACCATTACTATGAATACTTACTTTTGTACAAACAGCATGTTACTTTAAAATGGCAAAAATGCTGTAAAATATATACAATAATTAAGTGAGAACAGAAAATTTGCCAAATAAAATTAATAGGGCAAAAATGATCTTCCAGCCAACAAGAACATCACACTGTTTAAGTGCACAAATACACATCCTTCCATTTCTTGCTTGACTGGGAAGACCATTTTGTCAAAACTATTTCCATATCTTACATGTAATATTTCTTTTTAGATCCACTGATTAACCTCCTCCCCTGCCTTTGGCACACTACCCAATCAAGTTCAATGAAAAGTATTTAGCTGCAACAATGTGGGAAAAGTGACCATGTCAACATTTTTTTTTTCACAGCCAGTAGTTAGCATCCTGGTTGAAATAACCAACGATGTCCCAATCTGTATCTTGTAAATGCTGCATCGTCTGAGCATCTTCTGCTGCATTTTCTGAGTATGAAATCTTTCCTCACTCATGCCAGTCAGTCCTATGATTTTTCCAGACTCCTCCTCTGCTCTTTTTGGCCAGCCCCGTTGTTTATTTGTATCTGAGCAAACCATCCTGTTGAGATATCTGGCTCATCAATCCTCCCTTTCAATATGAATGCAAATCAAAATTTAAGAATGAAAGTTACCTTTAGGTTGAAATAAACATTTAAATCTGGATTTAATTGTGCACCTTGTTCTAATTTAAATTCTATTTTCTGGCTTTTTCATGAGAATGTTGATACTTCATTAGTCATCTAGACAGCATATATACTCACTTCACATATCACACTTCATATGGTTGGGGATATATAAAGATTTTTTAAAAACCTGCAGTACTATACTTCCCTGTATCTCAGGATATTCCTCCCCCCGCTCCTATCCATTGCCCCTTTTTTCCTCATCTATTAGAGACTTTTTCATGTACAAATCCTTTGGCATTTCCTGTTAAAGAGAAATTCATCAAGAAACTGAGCATTCTAAACCCACAATCACAAAACTTCATTTTGTCTGTTCCTATCACAGTAAGGTTATTGGCATATGGAAAAATCTATTGCTGAAGTTTCACATATTTAGTAAAAACAAAACAAAGAAACAAGAACCCTCTTGCAGCCCCAAGAAACCAATCATGTATATTGGTGTAGCGGTTTAGAGCATGGGGCTCTAATCTGGAGAGCCAGGTTTGATTCCCCACTCCTCCACTTGAAGCCAGCTGGGTGACCTTGGGCCAATCAGAGCATCTCAGAGCTCTTTCAGCCCCACCTACCTCACAGAATGTTTTGTTGTGGGGATAATAATAACATACTTTGTAAACCACTCTGAGTGGGTGTTAAGTTGTTCTGAAGGGCGGTATATAAATTGAATGTTGTTGTTGCTGCTGCTGCTGCTGCTGTTGTTATTATTATTATTAATGTCCCACATTTTATTACTTTGTCTAGTTTCTTCTTCTGAATCTTTCACCAGGGGATCCTAAGCATCTCTCCCCGCCTTCAGAATAGCAATGCATTCCTTTCCCTTGTTTAGAACAGCAATTATTTCAATCCTCACCCTCATCTTAGACCTGTTCACATGATGTGCAGCCAATATACTTCAGGTTAACAAAAACAGCAAAGTTGATTTTAAAATAAATCAACTTTACTGATTAACAAATGAACTCTTGCATGAGATTTCATGCACTGATTTTTTCAGATTACAGAACAGCAGTTTAATAAATCTTGAACTTTGGCCTAACGAAAATGCAGTTAAATGAATAATGAATTTGAATTTCATGAGATTATGCAAAAGCGATAAGACCTATTTCTTATATATAAAAATGAATCACCCTTTTTTCCCCTTAAGAAAAGGCTAAGGCCAAATGTATGCTATCCATATTAGCTTTTCCAGTGATTCTACATAAGAGAATCAAAGTATACATTCTGCACATTAGTATATGTCCTGTTTACATTTACATTCAGCCATTGGGCCAGCATAGTACCATGTATAAAGCAGTCTCCATGGTGAATTGAACTAGAAAGGGATTTAGCATAATGCTCTCGAGATGTTTTATAAAATAAAAAATTAAAATATAATAACAAAAAAGTAATGGCTGCAGCAAAAAATATTCCAAAAACATCCGTTTAAAACTTGTAATTTAGAACTTTTCATAAAAGATCGCATGTAAATATAATTTGAATCCCTAGTCAAATTCAACATGTAATAGGAAGAACACACAAATCAGCAAATCAATCAAAAGCAATCAAATCAAGTATTATTAGTTAGAGCAGACTGGCAGAAAAAATCACCAAAAACAATCACAGAATCACACAAAAACAGGTAAAAAGAAAAGTCCTGTTGCATAAAGCAACATAAATTTGGCACCAAGCAAACTGCAGTGGGGAGACCCACAGCCAAGGGGCTACCACCACTAAGAAGGTTCTCTCACTAGTGGTGAACACACCTAATGGTAATAGCCCTCAGAGCAGGGCTTCTCCTGAGGATCACAGCTGAAAGACAGGTTCAGGTTTATGGAAACCTTATTAAATACAGCTTCTAGAGTGAACTGATCATCCTATTGAGTATAACATTATACTCAAGTTCATTCAGCAAGGGTATATAGCAAAATATTCTTCATGGCTGCACTTTAGCTCTGGTGAAATTCTCATCCTGTGGCAGTACCCTAAAGACATACTCTGATCTCTTTCCAAAGATGGATGATGTAGGACCTTTGATTCAAGCCTGCACTTAATTGCTGTAAATAAGCAAGGATATTTTTTAGTTGAACATTTTAATATTTTATGTCAACCGTAAATCTTTTATGATCCTGCTTTATTGATTTTGTTCCCTAAAGATTGTTACACAACATGAATCTTCAGGGACTGCACAGGTTATAAATCTAAATAAATTAATTAATAGTTTAAATGTAAAGCATACCACTGGTCTCTCCTCTGGAAGCTATGAGATTGGAGATAATTTTGGTACTCTGGGGGAGAAAAACATATCTGGTAACTGATGTTGCCAAGTAGGCCCCCTCTCCTGCTTTAAGGCCTGCCATGGACTGTGTTAAAGTTTCCTGCATTGCAGTTTCACTGCTACACAAAGATTGCCCTACACGTGTGTGTTCCGGTACACGTGTCAGTTTCCTGTCTGCTGTTTGATTACCTTGCTGCCACAATAGACTGTGTAGTTCCCTGACTCCATGTTTGGTTAACTGCACAAAGGACTCTTTTCCTGGGCAGCCCTGCCCAGACGTATATCTGGACTTCCCAGTGTGTATTTGGACTTCGTTACAAGTGTGCCCCGTGCCTGCATTGCCATCTGCCACGGACCGTGCCTGTTCCCTGCTTTGGACTGTGTTTTAAGTGCTGTTCCCCCTGCCTCCATGGAAGCCTGCCTCATATGGGCCCAAGCCGCTGCTAGCAGCCGGGCGCCTGCCGGGGAAACCTCCAGCGAGCCTGGCTAGGCGCTCCCTGGTCAGTTCCCGCCTGGAGCCTCCCGCGGGCTGGTCGCCAAGCTTGCCCTCACTACCGGGCAGCCTGCTATCCAGCCCCAGCTATGCCCCGCTGGCATCCATGTTCTTAGGCAGCCAGAAGACCCAGGGAAAAAGACTGCTTTGAGAAGCCATTTCGGCGAAGTGGGCACACCACGTCCGCAGTGAGAGTACCTCGCCCCGCTCTGCATATCTTAGGAGCCGCCCCGGAGAAGGAACTAAGTGCCGACCATCCCAAGCACTTAGAAAATGCATCTCAAAGAAACCTCTGCATTCCAGAAGCTGATGACATCAGGACAAGCCCTGTCCGCTGGAACATCCATTCAGCCCACTCGGATTTCCCCCTCCCTCCTTTGTCCCCTCTTCCTGAGTTGTCACTTATCACAATCAGATTACCAAAGTGGCCCATCCAAGCCATTCAATAACCCATTAGAACCTTTGTTTTAATCTGTGAGAACCACCAAGTACAGCACCTGCCCCAGGGTACGTTTTGGGGTATTTAAGCCGGTCTCCCAGACCGCATGGTGCATGTGCCATCCTATCCAGAACCCCTCTCTGTCTGTCTGTGGTCCCAGTGTTGGCATTGGGCCACCTCGCTGTCGTGTCTCTGCTTCGTTTCAGGATTGTGAGTATTCCCCACCATCGTTGGGAACCTGCTAATGCGAAAGTCTCTATATTTCATACTCTGTATTTCCTAGTCCTTGTATGCTTTCTTGTGTGTATGTGCAAGTTCAGGCTTACGCCACATTATTAGTAAATACACGTGTTTGAACCTATTTGTAGTCTGTCCCTTTGTCACTAGAGTGTCTGGAATCGGGACCTCCGTAAACATAGGTTAGATCCGCGCTAATAATTTTAGTTACAGACTGCTAAAGCTAATTTCCCCCCTTATTAAAGAGCAGTTCTGGTAACACTGAAAATGCATAATGTACCAAAGATAAGCCATGAAATTGAATTTATGTTGCATCAAGACAGGATTTTCCATAGTTGACAGCTATATATAAAATATATATTAATGCAGCTGTATTATTAAAATCTATCACCCTTTTTAAATACACTTTTTATGTGTGGTAAAAATTCAGATAGTTACCAAGTGGTTATGAAATAGTAAAAAGTCCAGTAGTTCCTTTAAGACTAACCAACTTTATTGAGGCATAAGCTTTTGAGAACCACAGCTCTCTTTGTCAGATGCAAGGAGGGTATGAAGAAACTGGCTAGAGATATATAGGTGGTGAGGAGAGGAGGGAGAGGGTGCAGGGAGTGAGGGCCATGTAGATGCAAATCAATTGCAAAAGTCATGAAAGAGGTGGAGGGCGCAATCCAGGCTGGGTGGTTATGGTTTCACAACCCTGACCAGAATAGCCCGGGCAAGCGCAATATCATCAGATCTTGCCTGCTAAGGTGGGTCGGCCCTGGATAGTAATTGGATGGGAAACCCCCAATTCAGCTCAGGGTTGCAGAGACAGACAATGGCAAACCAACCATGATCATCTATATTGTAGTACTTGCATACCTCAAGGACTGCCTGCTCCCATATGAACCTACCCAATGAATATGGTAATCTTCCAAGGCCCTTTTTCAAGTGCCCTTACCATCTTAAGCCAGATGAGTGGTATCTGGGTCATGGCACCAACCTTCCCAGGGAGATTCATCTGTTTTTTAATTGTTGGCAGAGTTCAGGAAATAATTCATGCTTTGGAATTTGCTTTCAATGAATTTACTGTAACAGGTCTTTTGCAAAAGACAGTAAATGACTGCAGGCCATTAAAGCAACAGAGAGGCCTACAGAGCACAAGGACTAACACACACTAGCACACAGCAGAGCACAAGCACTAACACACACTAGCACACAGCAGAGAGAGAAAAACAACAAGAGGTAAGTTGAACTGCAAGAGAAAACATTCAAAAAACACTAAACACTAGAGAATGCTTCACATCTCCCCCTAGGGTCCAAGTGGACTAAACTAATTTTTCAGTAGTATTTACAGTAACTAGATTCTTAGTAGTCTGTCACTTTCCCAACAATAATGCCATAGAGTCCACCCCCAAAGCAGCAATTTTCTTCAGGGAAACAGATCTCTGTTCTGTGGAGATCAGTTGTAACTCCAGCTGATCCCCAGGTTCCACCTGGAGGTTGCAAAACTGTGCCCCTCCCACACATTCACTTCTAAACAATATCCCTGGGAAGTAAAGAGTATTAGTAACTGCACAGGATCACTCATAATAATCTTTCATTAGAGTGTGCATTTGAACCTCTCTTTCTCCAATCTAAATACAATACCATATCGCTAGACTACACTGTACTATACAGTAAGTGAATGTTATCTGTCCCAGGTCTTAGAGGAGTGTTCATACAAAGGTCACTAAAGGACATGACCCTTGTTGCTAAAGTTGATATTAACAAGAAGAGCCATATTGCAATTTCAGTGTAAAAGAGTATGAGATGGGGATGGCGTTAGGATATATGGATATTCCACCCCAGCTCAGTTGAGGTGGAGTAGGCATGTCCACTACCCCCTTGTTGCTATACATTTGAATAGAAGAAATATAAAACTAAGCTCCTGCAAGTCATATAAAATCACAAAGGTATAGAGATACAGGATTTTTTTTAAAAAAAGCTCTAAGTGAATATTTAGAAGGAGAAAAAATGAAGACAGCGAAAGCGTTTTGCATCACTTTTATGAGTACTGTGAACATGATTCCATTGGGAACGGGTCAATGCTTTCTGTAATGCCTGGGGCAAAATATTAGTGATATATTAAACACTTTAAATAGCTTTTGATACTGCTGTGCACTTTTTGCTTTCTGTGATCTATTTAAGTGCAACAGTATCTGTATATTAAAACTTTTGAAAATTAATCATTTTAAAAGCTCTCTTGCCCTAGCCAGCATTTGCACATTATGAGATTTATCAACCTCTTTCCAACATTCATATACAAAAGGAATGGAGATGTCAACATTTCAAACCCTATCCTGCTATAACCAGTTACTACTGTGTCTGCAACCACAACACAATTTGTAGGAAACTAAAACCAATGGAATTTGAAAACATCAAGGCCCAGTTTTGGTCGTAGAGTCTCTACTTCATAGGAACTTGCAGAAAACACTTAATGATATAAAAATACAACTTTTCATTTTTTTATATGTCTTCATAAGATGTCATGATGATTTCATTTCACCCATCTTTTGTTGCTCATGTTCCAGATTTATTTGTTATATTTATTCTGCTGAGGAAAAAAAAGAAGAAAAAATGCTGGCAAATCTACACATGAGCTTCTACAAAAGGTCACCAAATATCTAAAACTGTCATTTATATGTGATATGTTCAAATATTGATTAGTTTATAAGACTAGATTACCCTAGGGGTCCCTTCCAACCCTATGATTTTATGATTCTATGATTCTATGTATAAACTCTTGTTGAAATTTGAGACAAAGAAGAGTGAGCCAAAGATTCTATAATAAAATGGACTAAAATTTTGGGTATAATACACAATTAGAATAATGGGAGAACATGTGGATAAAGGGTATTAAATTTACTTTGAATTCTGTGCTCAAAGAGAATTTCTATAAAATGATGTATCATTGATATATGTTTCCAGAAAAATTAGTTAAAATATATAAAAATACTTCAAATAAATGTTGGAAAGGAAAACATCATGTAGGGACATTTTATTATCTTTGGTGGACTTGTAATAAAACTAAAAAAAATTGGACACAAATTCATTAATTAATACAGAAATATTAAAGATTAATGTACAATTTAAACCAGAAAGCAGAACTTGTCAGACTATATTTTTGGCCTACTATGGACATTACAAAAAATGCCACATTTGTACATTTGACTGGTATATAGCCAAATGTATACTCCACCAAATCACATACCAAACTTAGTGAGGAAACTCAAATCTTTCCTTGGCATACGCAGCTAAGATGTGATGTTATGCAAAAACAGTCTGTGGGATATTTTAGCTACAGGAAGGTATCCAAATGAAGAGAGGGAAGATGGCTTTTTTTTCTTCATCTACTTATTTCAGCCAACTGATCTAATAATAATGCAACTAGAAAGAGATTATAAATCATAAATAGAATAGAATTGTGATTGATTATTTGCATATCATCAGTTTGAGAGCCAGCTGTAGGGTCTCCTCCATTCGCAGTGGCCTCAAGCTCCATCCCACGTGGGTCACTAAAGCGGCAGCCCTCCTTGCCATTGGCTCTCCAACATAACCTTCCAGTTCGAGAGAAGGCCAAAAATATATTGTTCCATGGCATTGCATCCTCTCCTCTGCAGTTATGGATCTAAGAAGGCCCCACTCGCGCATGGTTGGCAGTTTCCATTGTTGGTAGGTAGACCCGGCTTTGGGGATCGCTCCCAGTTCATGATACATTGGGAGGGTTCCTGCAGCACTGAGTCCCCTCATAGTAGAGATATTATGGTCCGTTAGATAGTCCAAATGAGTATGGGTCACAGGTACCAGCTCTCTGGAAGTCCTCTCCAGAGTTATACCCGGTCCCAGTTGATTGATGGGATCCTCTGGTGCTGTTGGCCCCAGGTCAGGCTCTAACAATGGGAAGCTGGTAGCCATTATCCAAGGGTTGCAGGTACAGAGGGGAAAAAGGATTCCTGTCAAAATGTCAGGCTATGGATGACAGGATATGGTAGACAGATCCCTGGACCATTGCAGCAAGACGCAGGTTCTTGGTTAAATGGCTTTTATTCAGAAATCAGATCATTTCCATATATGTGTCCATAGAACTACTCAGAAGCAAGGTAAGTTGACAGGAATGACATCATGTGAGAGAGACTTCACTTTTAACATTCAAGTCTGCTCTCTCCCCCCCCCCCCGCCCCAAATCATAAACAAGATTTTGGCACTTTTCTTGTGTGAGAACATTTCACATATTTGTAATATCAAGTTGAGTCACTAGAAAGCAAGACATAGCAAAGTCTGAGAGGGAGTAGCATACAAGGTCAGAAACACTGGAAGCTGTTGCAGTTCATTAGATAAACACCTGTGAAAGCCTGTGAAAGAAATAGTTACGGCATTGGTAAAATGACATCGAGTTACAGCAGGATACATTGGTTCAGAACAAAAAGATCATTAACTTTGGCATAGATGGGGCTCAGACATGACACCTGGGGATAAATGGCAGGTATAAGTTTAAGCACCAGTTGGCCCTATAAGAGCTGACAATGCAAGCCATTTATTCATGGAGAGATTTTCATACACAGAGCACTTCAAAGATCTGGATCAGGGCCAGTATGTCTTGATCACAGCATGTGGTTACCATTATAGTATCTGTGAAAATAATGCCAACAAATTACTGCCTAATTAACTTTTAATAAGGAGGGAGGGGAAGCACAAAGAAACTTGAAGGTGTTGCTGAACAGGCTGCAAAACAGAGACTTCAGGCTGACACTCTGACAGTCACACATTTTCGAAAAGCAGAAACGAAAAAGCACAAGTATGCTATTAATAATTAAAATTAAATTAAAAAGTCGTGTAAGTGACGTCCAAGGGAGTATTTTTAGTTTATGAATTTTTTATCAGTTTTGATCTATAACATAGTCTGAATGATGTGAATACAGATATATTCATAGAAAAAGAAATGACTTGGAATACAACCTTTTAGCTGAGCTACAGTTCATAAACCGTCAGAAATAGAATGCTCAGAAAATGATAAAATAAATAAGCAGGTGTACACATCAATTAAAACCACATCTCAGCAGTATGATTCTTATCCCAGTATGATATAGGTAGAGTAACTGCTCAAGATGAAACTTACCTTACTCACACCACCACTACCAACTTTAAAAGTTCAGGCTCTGAACAAAAGAAATTAAATATATGACCATTAGAGATTATTCTGAATTTCTCATCCCTTCCATTTGGACCCCCCCCCCCGAAAATCTCCATTTCCAGTTTGTTTCTCTCGCGTGCAAATTGAACCAGAGATTCTTAATTTTCAAGATGTTTTTGTTTCCTTGCACCCAATTTTGTAAGTACATTTTTTTCAATTTTTTGTTCTACAGCTTAAATCAGACATATTCACACACCTTTCTGCAACCAAGGACTCAAAGCAGACTCAAAGTCAACAAGTCGTTGTCACACTGATTCACATCTAACCTGCATGCACACTGCAAATGGATCTACAAATCCAACAGCAAAGAGCAGTGAACCAAAGCAGGAGACAAAAATATGACCCAATACAGGGGGGGGGGACCAGAGAAAGAACATCCTTCATCATGGAGATAGTCTTGGATCCCACCCACACTGACCCCTGGTGACAGAATTTCAACCCATATTTCAGCCCCCTCCCCCTGCTACAGTCCAAATTGTGCCCCAAAACCTTGTTCCTGCACAACAGGGGACCCCCAGGAACAGCATTCACAGGAACTACTGTAAGAGGTGGGAGTCAGCAAAAGAATTGAACTCGCCCTTGTGTTCAGAGATCTGTTCAATGAGATGCATTCTAGTTAGGGTTGCCAACCTTCAGATGGGGCCTGGAGTTCTCCTGGAATTAGAGTTGGTCTCCAGATTACAGAGATCAGTTCCCCAAAAGAAATTGCAGCTTCAGAAGATGAACTCTGTGGCATCATATCCCCTCTGAAGAGCCTTCTCCAAACTCCACCTTCCTCAAGCACTGCCTCCAAATATCTAGGCATTTCCCAAGCTGGAGTTGGCAACCCTAGTCCCAACTGATATTTTCCTAGTTTGAAAGCCTGTTCCAGGTCAGATGTATTATCTGTCCTACGGGGGGGAAAGAAGTATTTAGTGGTGGGAGACTAGACATGGACACGAATCAAAATAAGAATCAAATTTCATCATGAAATGGGCCATTTCATGTATCGCAAAACAGCATTTTGTGGGGCTGCAGTTATCACAAAATTATCATGAAATTCATGACTTTTTGGCCCATTTCGTTAGCTTTGTGAATGATTCATAATTGCAGACAGGCTGGCGCTGATCCATTGATTCCCTAGGCAACAATGGGCCCAGACCTTTTGTTGTCATTGGAAACCACAATCATAGCCCACTTACCCTTGATTGGCAGCTCTCCTAGCCATCTGGAGAGTTTCCATTCTGCCCTATATAGCCAGGAGCTGGGGGGTCAATCCCCTAGGCAACCAAGGAGGTGGGCCTTCTGTAGCCATGGGAACACCAATCTCACCCCTCCAATCCCTGTTAGGCAGATCTGTCAGCCAACCACAGACCTCCTGTTCTCGGGATGAATGGCAGGGTTTTGGAGAAACATCCAGCTCGTCCTCCACATCCCAAACTTTTGGGACTAGGGGTGTGCAAGGAAAAAACTTTCGGCTTTCTTGTTTCGGGATTACCCGAAACAAGATTCTCTACCGGCATTAGCCGAAAGCCGAAACAAGAATCTCTTTCGGGATTCGGGATTCGGCATTATTTCGGCATTCTTTCGGGATTCTTTCGGGTTTTTTTGCTGGGAAAATGCCTCTGTCTTTCAGGACGCCTGGAGGAGGCATTTTCCCACCAAATAAGCCCAAAATTGGTGGGGACCTTCCTCTAACCCTTCTCTAACAACCACCCAAGTTTCAGACAGATTGGACTTTGGGGGGCCATGTTATGGCCCCCCAAAGCAGGTCCCCCCATCCTCCCATAAAGGAGCATCTTCTTCATTATTTCCTATGGGGAAAAAATGAAGAAGCAGGCTTCCTTTGCCAGGGGTGGCATTTTGCATGCAAAATGCCCCCCAGCCCTCAGGGGCCCTTCTCCCACCCCTCCTCCCACCCCCCACCAAGGCTCAGCCTGCTCCCACTTGGGGGGGCCATTTCATGGCCTCCCCAAGTAGGTGCTCTAATCTCTACCACTGACAGCTGGGGGAGGCTTGTGTTGCCAGGGGTGGCATTTTGCATGCAAAATGCCCCCCAACTCTCCCACCCCTCCTCCCACCCCCCACCAAGGCTCAGCCTGCTCCCACTTGGGGGGGCCATTTCATGGCCTCCCCAAGTAGGTGCTCTCAGCCCCTAAAGTCCACCCTTCACAGCCCCACACAAACCCAATTCCCCCCCAGCTGCCACACACAGACCCAAATCCCCCCAGTAGCCCCTCACAGACCCAAATCAACCCCCACCTGCCCCACACCCACCATAACCCCAGGAACAGGGCTGGCCTGCCCTCCCCTTTTGGGAACCCCTAAACTCTCTTTCCCAGGGCAGTTCTGCACAGACAAGGGGTGCCACCAATGGTGGCTGTGCCAAATCGTCCCTGGGAAAGAGCACCTGCCCTGGCACACAGACAACCACCCCCCTGACCCCCCCACCACCCGCAGAGAAGGCTGGCAGCCTGCCCCCATTGTTCCCTATGCTGGGAACCAACCTCCCATCAAAGAAGGGACACAGACACACAATCATTAAGTTTAAAAAACCTTTATTTTCTCATTTTCAAATTACAAGTGGTCAACAAATCACAACATATTACACTTATTGTCCCTCATAGCACAACACAAACACAATTAACTACACATCAGAGAATCTTAAACACAATTTTTTTTTTGAAATGGACAAACAGTAAAGTTTTGAACATTACAACAGGTCACATAGTGAGGCGGGCACAACAGGGCATGGAAACAGAAGATGATCATAATAACTACCAGCCTAATACAACTCTCCCTCCATAACATGACTTAATGGGGGGGAACCACTGCAACAAAATCCCCCCCCCAACCCTCTGGGGCCCTTCTCCCACCCTTCCTCCCATCCCCCCACCAAGGCTCAGCCTGCTCCCACTTGGGGGGGGCCATTTCATGGCCTCCCCAAGTGGGTGCTCTGCTCTCATCTCTACCACTGACAGCTGGGAGAGGCTTGTCTTGCCAGGGGTGGCATTTTGCATGCCAAATGCCACCCTCACCCTCAGGGGCCCTTCTCCCACCCTTCCCCCCACCCCCCCACCACATGCATTCCTTGACAATCAAGAAATCTGGAGTTAAATATAATGTGCATGTAAGTCCCTCAAAGACAGAAGCAATATGACCCATTTGATTTCCACAACCTCAGGACACAATTAGGGATCCGTTTCCCCTTGGTGGGGGATCCCCCACTCTCACCTATCACCCCGAAGGGGGAAAGTCAGTGAATGAGCCTTCAAGGTACGCTCCAGGGGCTGCTGCCGTGATGTCACTGATGTCATCTGGCTGCCCTGAGAGTATGCCTGTGCTTTGCAGTGGGCTGATTTGGGCCCTGCAGGCCAAAGCAGGATCCCTTGTGGCCCAAATCTGCCTGCTGTGAATTGTGCGTGCTCCCCAGCCTTGTGTGATGATCACATCACTTCCTAGAACAGACATCATCATGCCAGAGCATTGCCATTAAATGATCATGCGTGTGTGAACAGACCCTAAGTATCCTGTAGGCTTCAGTGATGGTATAGTAATGTTTTCACTCACATTATAGAGAGAGAGAGAGAGAGAGAGAAGGGGGGGAGGCACTGAAACTAGATTATTTCTTCTATTTTACTGTCCCCCTTCCAAAGCCAGGGTGGCATTGGCACAATGCCCCCCTCCCCCCGGCCAGAGCCTTAGTACCAGTATGCATTGACAGGCCCATGCATCATAGTCCTTTTTGAGACCCAGCCAAGTTGTGTGCCTTTTGGAGAAAAATGTTCAAGTTGCTGGTGGGGGTATGAACAATTTTTAGATATCCACTGTAGTGCAATGGCTAGAGAGTTGGTCTAGAATCTGGCAGACTCTGATTCTGTGCCTTGTAGGCTTGATGGATGTTCTTGGCTCAGCCTAAGTAAACAATTGTGTTGTGTTTTCCAGAGGCAGTCTAGGTGATTTTGGGGCCCTGGACAAATGTTCTTGACGGGGCCCCAGAACCAGTGCCGCCCCACCACTGGCTCCTTGCCAAGGCCAAGCAATTTGGTAACCTAGGCCCCAGATAGAGTGGGCAGGAGTGCGTTGTTTCCTTCCCCCCCCCCTCCACCCCCTCCAACAACTAAGAAGGCCATCGGTGGAGTCACTCCAATGTGAGGCATGGAGCAGCTGTCTATTGTTAGCCTGGTTGTGATGAGGGTGAAACAAATCAAGGGAGAACAGCAATGTGTAAACCACTCTAGGTTCCCATGGGGGAGAAAACCGGGGCATAAGATAAACCTTTAATTTGGTGGGGAGGGGGTATATACATTTTATGTGTATGTGTCTGTATGTTTTATGCATTCAAATCACTTGTGGTGTACTTTAGAATTATATTGAGCTCCACAGTATCCCAAAAACCTTGTCCATGTATTGCAAACCGAAGTCAATCTACCACATCTAGGGTATTCTTCTTTTCCCTACTGCCTTCAATTTTTCTTTAGCATTATTGTCTTTTATAGTGAACCTTGTCTTCTCATGATGTGACATAAGCACTATCATCAATTGATATCTTCAAGGGAGAAAGCAGGCCTCGATTTGGTCTGGACATGTCTTTTTCGGAGTCCCATGGTACATGTAAATTGAAACTTTCTTCCCACTTCACAGTGTGAATGCTTTTTCCTCCTATGAGCTTTGTCTAAATTTTACTGTACTGATACTGCTCATTTGGCCAAAAGGCCTGCCCTTGATCAATGCCACATTAAATACTTCATAATAAAAATATGTTTTTAGAACCATTTAAAAGTGTCCTTAAGTGCCATACGCCGATTTAAAAAACCATAAGCTAAATGTTAGGGAACACAACCAGATATGTGAATGACTGAAATGCAGCCCAATCCCACTGCTACTTAAAATCCATTTTTGATGGAGGTCTGGATTGTCTTACATTGGTGTCATTGGGCTTGGAATCAGGAACCTGGAAGCGTTCCATGGGGGCTACAACTTTCATGCCAAGGCTAAGAGGGTGGGAACGGGATCTCTCTGGGGTGGCAAAACTCTGGCCTTGGAAAGTTACTGGCAATTTGGGGGTGGGACTTGTGGAAAGGAAAATCTGAGTAGGGATCTCCCCCAGAATCCATGGTCCGCATTTGCCCTCTAAAGAGATTGCCCTTGGAAGCAGCCAGTTTCTCTGTAGGGAACTACTCTCTCTAACCTGAACTCAAGCCCAACCAGGAGTTTGGCAGCCCTAGGAAAATTTCTGAAAAAGATGGCAAAGGAGGGCCAGCAACTGATAGAGGCATGGAAGCCCACACCAGGGACAGTAGCAGGGGCCTACTTGGGCAAAAGGGACGACCAGTGCTCTCATCCCCCATAGTCCACTCCTTACAGCCCCACACAAACCCAGTTCCCCCACCCCAGCTGCCACACCACAGACCCAAATCCTCCACTCAGCCCCTCTCAGAACCAAAACCACCCTCAGCTGCCCCACACCGAGTACCCCAGGAACAGGCTGGCCAGCCTGCCCATTGTTCCCTATGCTGGGAACCAACCTCCCATCAAAGAAGGGAACACAGACACACAATCATTAAGTTTAAAAAACCTTTATTTTCTCATTTTCAAATTACAAGTGGTCAACAAATCACAACATATTACACTTATTGTCCCTCATAGCACAACACAACACAATTAACTACACATCAGAGAATCTTAAACACAATTTTTTTTTTGAAATGGACAAACAGTAAAGTTTTGAACATTACAACAGGTCACATAGTGAGCGGGCACAACAGGGCATGGAAACAGAAGATGATCATAATAACTACCAGCCTAATACAACTCTCCCTCCATTAAAACGACTTAAAGGGGGGGGAACCACTGCAACAGGGTCCAGCAGAACCTATGTCATTTTCCTGTGCTGTGCTTTCAGTTCAGACACACAAAGCTGAACTGGGCACTTCCAAGGCACTGGACAATGGTATTTCTGGAGCAGTTCTGCAGAGGTCTCCCCCCACCCCCACACCAGCCTCAGAATTTACCTGGGAACATCTGTGAGAGATCATCATTGGCCGGTGCCCATCCACCACTCTTCCCGCATCCCCCAACCATGCAAACCCAACATTAACATCAAATTTTTTTTTTTAAACATGAACATTCAATCAACTTTTAAAAAACATAATCACAACATTTTTTTTGGGTTTTTTTCCTTTTTTTTACATGAACAGAACATCAACTTTTAAAAAACATAATCACAACATTTTTTTGGGTTTTTTTTTTTTTTACATGAACATTCAATCAACTTTTAAAAAACATAATCACAACATTTTTTTTTGGTTTTTTTTCCTTTTTTTTACATGAACAGAACATCAACTTTCAAAAAACAGTACAACAATTCTTCTACAATTTTTTTTACAATGATTTCATCTGATAAAAACACCTAAGCAATCCCTATCTAACCTGTTTCTCCCTCCAGTGGCAATCCATGTTTCTGGGGCATTATTTTTCATAATAAATTTGGTCCCACAGGGTATGTCTCAGTGATGGGAGATGTTTTGAATACCCTGGGGGGGGGGCTTTCAAATTGCTGGGTGTTTTCCCTTTGCCACTGGTTCCTAACCACCCTCCCTCTACTGGCCGGTTTTAACTGTATATACAGGGTTTTATACAGGGGAGAGCGCGATTCCAAAGGATTGGACTCATAGAGGATGCAGGCCACAAGTTGGGCTCACCTCAGTCACTCTGGAAGTCCAGTCCTGAGAAATCGAAGAGGCGAGAGTTGACCTTCAGGAAGGTCAACTGCTCGACTCTCCATGGGAGAAGGCGAGTGCGATGTGGGCCGACAATGTCGCCCGCATGTGAAAAGACGCGCTCGCTCTCCACGCTCGTCGGAGGGCATGAGAGCAGCCGCTGCGCCTCGAGGGAGAGGTCCGGCCAGACCGACTCCTTCCTGGCCCAGTAGCTGAGCGGATCGGTGGAGAGCGACTCGCAGGGCTCCGCGAGGTAGTCCCTGACCATCGCCTCCGCCGGATCCTCTCTCACGGTCCTCACGACCCCAGAGGGGACGAGGGCCCACCGGAGCATCTCCATCTCCATCGGCACTCCGGTGGTGGCCTCGGGGGGGGCCTGCGCAGAGGGGGCGTCAGAGGGACCCGCACGGCAGGGCCCCTCTTGCGTCCCCCCTGTCGACAGGCGTCCCCTCTTGGCCTGCCTGCGCCTCACCCAAGAGCAGAGCCCGTCTCTGGCTTGGGTGAGGTTCCCGTCCCGCTCGGCGAAAGTGCCCTTTATGCGCGGGTCACACATGGTCGCCAACATGTATGACTCTTCCTTAGTGAGAGGAGTTAGCCTGGCAGCTATGCCCTGCTGCAGCCTTCTCACTAATGCGCGCACCGCTGGAACAAGGTCAGCACGGGGCGCGACCCGGTCTGCAAGGGTGGCCAGATTCCTCTGGAGCGTGTGCACCAGGGGAATGACCAGACCGAGGGTCGCCGTGTCTGACGAGACCGCCACAGTGAAGTCCTTGAAGGGCTTCAGGACCTCCACTGTCTGGGTGATGGTGAGCCAATCCTCCCGGTTGAACTCACCCACCTGACTCGCACCGCGGTGCTCGGAGAGCCACGCGTGGAGTGCGGCCTGCTGCTCCACCAAGCGCTCAAGCATGGCGCAGGTGGAGTTCCAGCGAGTGCTGACGTCAGTGATCAGAGCGTGCTCTGGCACACCTGTCCTGACCTGTGTCTGGCGCAGTTCGTGCGTGGCCTTCACGCTGCGCGAGAAGTGACCCGTGAGCCTCCGACATTTCTGGACAAGTAACTGGAGTTCACGGGTCCGGGTATCCACGGGTTCCTTCGAGGAGCCCAACCCCAGCGCATCTCTCACCACTAGGTGAAGCTTGTGAGCGGCACAGTAGACGCTCTCTCGGCTCACTAGATGCGCCGCTGCCCTCATGTTCTTGCCACCGTCCGTCACCATGCATCCCACGGTGGCGGGTCCCTGGCCTATCCACTCGTCCAACTGTCTCCTTAAGGTGGCAGCGATGTTCTCCGCCGTGTGGGACACGTCGAGCACCTCGGCGTGAAGCAAGGCCTTGCAGTAGCCGGCCTGGCGGTCTCGCATCCTTCCCTGTCTAGCTGTGCTAGGAACCTCCCCCCGGCCCCCACCCAGAACCGACTCGGGTTCCCACCAGTGAGCAGTAAGCGAGAGGTACGCTTGCTGCACACTTGGGCAGGTCCAGATGTCCGATGTGAAGTGCACAGTTCTCCCGGCAACCCGGGACAGCTGTGCCTTCACATGATCCCTGGCAGCCCTGTAAAACGAGGGCACCACCGATCTGCTCAACGACGTGCGAGCAGGGACGGCGTACCAGGGAAAGCAATCTTGGAGCAGCCCTGAGAAGCCGAAGTCTTCAACTACGGAATACGGTTGCCCATCCACTGCTATCATGTTGACGATGTGGCGCGTGATGCGCCTGCTCGCCCTCCGGATCCCCTCTCTGGGAACACTAGCGCCCTGCATACCAAGCATCTCCGGGAGAGAGGCTTGGCGTCCCTTTCCTGCAGGTACCCTTGGGGGGAGAGCACCAGAGGAGCCTGCCTCCTTCTGGCTAGCTGGCGGCCGTGCGGCGCCACTCGAACCCTCCTCCCGAAGAAGCACCGCCTGGTGGTGCCTCTTCATATGGTACCTCATCCCAGACGTGGAGAGATGCCACACATCTTTGCCACGGCTGACGCGCTGCCTACAATGCAGGCACAGGGCTGCTCGGGGATCCTCCGTTGTCTGGAAGTGCTTCCAGATTTCGGAGGAAAAGGGCATCCCACGCTTCCCAGGAGAAGCGCGTTCGGGACCACCCTGCGGCACCTCCTGTGAGGTGCTCTGGCCGGACACACCGTGTCCCACTCTCGGCCGGGCAGGTGGGGATGGACGAGGCTGAAGGGGCAGAGATGTGGGCTCTTCCACCACAGTCTCTGCCTCTTCCTCCCGCGTCCTCTCCTCCTGCACAGCCGCGAGAGGCCTGCTGCTGGCCTCAGAGGAAACTGGGGTGGACCGCCCCAGGGGGGGTCTCACGGGCAGTTCCTCCAACATCCTCCGGGTTCCTGGGGTGAGCGGGAGCGCAGGGAAAGTCATGTGCTCCGCGCCCATCCCAGGAGACACCACATGCTGCCCCTCCTCCAGCAGCTGGCTCGCAACCACTGGAGGAGGAGGAGCCTCAGCAGCAGGCCCCTGCCCAGTGCCAGCCCCTGCCTCACGCACCCGGGTTGGGGGTGGCCCTCCAGCAGCTGCCTCAGGAAAGAGAGTCTTGCGAACCCTCTTCCTGTCACCAGAAGCCAGGCTGGTGAACGGCAGCAGCGCAGGGGAGGGCCTCCTCCGCTCAGATGGAGGGGCTGCCGCAGCAGTCCCCCTCCCCCTCCCCTCCTCCCCTCTAGATTTCTCCCTAGCCTTTCCCCCGGGGCCCCTCTCTGCTTTCCTCTCCGACATACTTTCCCCTCCCAAATTCAACCCTAACTAATCAGAAAAGATTTAGAAAACAAAGGTCAACTTTGTTTTCAAGACCTAACTAACCTGCTCTAAATCTGTGCTTCTAGTGGCTCTGTGACTTGGAGATGAACAATCAAGTGCCTTTTTAAGCAACCCTATTTATGTCAGGGAACCTGAGCCTGCCAATCAGCTGAATTCCTCTGGAATTGAGCTGGCCCTAAACCCCAATAACAGGTGACAAAGCCTTAAACACTCACACACTAGTATGCCCGGGCCGGCCTGGCACCACCACGGGTGCCAGAGATGGGCAGTGGAACCCTAGTTATGGGGGCACTAATGGGAAGCCTATTGACAGCTATTACAAATTTTTATATATATATATATATATATATAGAATTCAAACCTAACACTCACTCACTAATGCTTTCCCTGCTGAGTCCCTATTTAGTTTTTTAAAAAAAACTAGGCTCGGTTTCCCTAATAATTATGTTGAGGGCAATTATCCACTGATCACCTACCAACTGGCCTACCTACCTAAGAGACACTATTTAGCGGGACCGATGTATCTGTGGTATGTCGGTGTGGGGTGTGGATGTGGTGTTTTGAAGATGAGCCTCCCCCCTCCCAAGCTAGCAAGAACCCACCCCCAAGGCCACCCAAATATGAACCCGGACTCGCTCACACTAACACCAGTCCTGCAGTCCAGCGATGTTCAGGCGGTCTTGCAGCTGGTCCTCCTCTCCTCCACGATGCTGTCAAGAAAATTGGAAATGTTAGCAGAGTCAACACCACACGCCGCACACGCAACCCCAAAATTCAAGGCCCCGTTGCACAAGCCAAGTCAGCCCCCCCCTTAAAGGCTAGGGCCAACCAGCAGCAAAACAAAACACATCCACCCAGCAGAGCTTCTGGCCTGTGCAGGCCAGAAGCTGGCACACTCATTTTTTAGTCCTGTGAAACAGCAGTTCATGCCCACCCCACACTCAAACTTGAAAAATGAAACATGAAAGAAAGCAGGCACTGCGATCAATGCTGGCCCCCCTAACCCCCAAACAATATCCTCTTGCCCAACCAGAAAATGCCCCCCCCCCGGCCCAAGCCATAAAGACAGAGCCAAAGCATATGCTCGCAGGTAGGCACAGCAGCAGACATAAGCTCAAAAACCAAATTTAACAACAACCCTACCAGTCCACCAGTGCAGATGTCCAGCAATGTTGATCCTCCACGCAGAGATCTGCAGGCCGATGTCCACCAAGTGCAGTCCAGTCCAGAAGAGGTCCACCAACGATAAACAACCTGAATGTGAAGCAAAACAGTGAGTGCCAGGCCAGCAAACGGGAAGGGTTACCAAAGCCGGAGCAGCAGGCCTGTGTGTGGGCCGAAGGCTGGCACAGTTGATCAGGAAGGAGCCTGTTGGGAATCCTTGCAAGCAGGGGACCAGACACAGAAACGCAAGCCACACCATTCCAGATTGTGGAGCACAACTGTGAGTGCCAGGCCAGCAACCAAAAAGGGTTACCTTGGCCAAAGCAGCATACCTGTGTGTGGCCCACAGGCTGGCACAGTTGATCAGGACGGAGCCTGTTGGGAATCCTTGCTAGCAGGGGACCAGACACAGAACAGCAAGCCACACCATTCCAGATTGTGAAGCACAACTGTGAGAGCCAGCCAGAAGAAAGGCTTCTGGCCTGTGTAGGCCCGAAGCTGGCACACTCTGGTTTTAATCTTCAAACAGTGGATCAAGCTTAAAGAAGGCAAGCACAACAACCAATGCTGAACCCCCCCCCCCCCACCATCAAAGATTGTCTGCCCAACCTGTCCCCCAGGCCATACCTGTGTGTGGCCCACAGGCTGGCACAGTTGATCAGGACGGAGCCTGTTGGGAATCCTTGCTAGCAGGGGACCAGACACAGAAAGGCAAGCCACACCATTCCAGATTGTGAAGCACAACTGTGAGAGCCAGCCAGAAGAAAGGCTTCTGGCCTGTGTAGGCCCGAAGCTGGCACACTCTGGTTTTAATCTTCAAACAGTGGATCAAGCTTAAAGAAGGCAAGCACAACAACCAATGCTGAAACCCCCCCCCCCCCACCATCAAAGATTGTCTGCCCAACCTGTCCCCCAGGCCATACCTGTGTGTGGCCCACAGGCTGGCACAGTTGATCAGGACGGAGCCTGTTGGGATTGGAATCCTTGCTAGCAGGGGACCAGACACAGAAAGGCAAGCCACACCATTCCAGATTGTGAAGCACAACTGTGAGAGCCAGCCAGAAGAAAGGCTTCTGGCCTGTGTAGGCCCGAAGCTGGCACACTCTGGTTTTAATCTTCAAACAGTGGATCAAGCTTAAAGAAGGCAAGCACAACAACCAATGCTGAACCCCCCCCCCCCCCACCATCAAAGATTGTCTGCCCAACCTGTCCCCCAGGCCATACCTGTGTGTGGCCCACAGGCTGGCACAGTTGATCAGGACGGAGCCTGTTGGGAATCCTTGCTAGCAGGGGACCAGACACAGAAAGGCAAGCCACACCATTCCAGATTGTGAAGCACAACTGTGAGAGCCAGCCAGAAGAAAGGCTTCTGGCCTGTGTAGGCCCGAAGCTGGCACACTCTGGTTTTAATCTTCAAACAGTGGATCAAGCTTAAAGAAGGCAAGCACAACAACCAATGCTGAACCCCCCCCCCCCCACCATCAAAGATTGTCTGCCCAACCTGTCCCCCAGGCCATACCTGTGTGTGGCCCACAGGCTGGCACAGTTGATCAGGACGGAGCCTGTTGGGAATCCTTGCTAGCAGGGGACCAGACACAGAAAGGCAAGCCACACCATTCCAGATTGTGAAGCACAACTGTGAGAGCCAGCCAGAAGAAAGGCTTCTGGCCTGTGTAGGCCCGAAGCTGGCACACTCTGGTTTTAATCTTCAAACAGTGGATCAAGCTTAAAGAAGGCAAGCACAACAACCAATGCTGAACCCCCCCCCCCACCATCAAAGATTGTCTGCCCAACCTGTCCCCCAGGCCATACCTGTGTGTGGCCCACAGGCTGGCACAGTTGATCAGGACGGAGCCTGTTGGGAATCCTTGCTAGCAGGGGACCAGACACAGAAAGGCAAGCCACACCATTCCAGATTGTGAAGCACAACTGTGAGAGCCAGCCAGAAGAAAGGCTTCTGGCCTGTGTAGGCCCGAAGCTGGCACACTCTGGTTTTAATCTTCAAACAGTGGATCAAGCTTAAAGAAGGCAAGCACAACAACCAATGCTGAAACCCCCCCCCCACCATCAAACATTGTCTGCCCAACCTGTCCCCCAGGCCATACCTGTGTGTGGCCCACAGGCTGGCACAGTTGATCATGACGGAGCCTGTTGGGAATCCTTGCAAGCAGGGGACCAGACACAGAAAAGCAAGCCACACCATTCCAGATTGTGGAGCACAACTGTGAGAGCCAGCCAGAAGAAAGGCTTCTGGCCTGTGTAGGCCCAAAGCTGGCACACTCTTGTTTTAATCTTAAAACAGTGGATCAAGCTTAAAGAAGGCAAGCACAACAACCAATGCTGAACCCCCCCCCCCCCCCCACCATCAAACATTGTCTGCCCAACCTGTCCCCCAGGCCATACCTGTGTGTGGCCCACAGGCTGGCACAGTTGATCAGGACGGAGCCTGTTGGGATTGGAATCCTTGCTAGCAGGGGACCAGACACAGAAAGGCAAGCCACACCATTCCAGATTGTGAAGCACAACTGTGAGAGCCAGCCAGAAGAAAGGCTTCTGGCCTGTGTAGGCCCGAAGCTGGCACACTCTGGTTTTAATCTTCAAACAGTGGATCAAGCTTAAAGAAGGCAAGCACAACAACCAATGCTGAACCCCCCCCCCCCCCACCATCAAACATTGTCTGCCCAACCTGTCCCCCAGGCCATACCTGTGTGTGGCCCACAGGCTGGCACAGTTGATCAGGACGGAGCCTGTTGGGAATCCTTGCAAGCAGGGGACCAGACACAGAAAAGCAAGCCACACCATTCCAGATTGTGGAGCACAACTGTGAGAGCCAGCCAGAAGAAAGGCTTCTGGCCTGTGTAGGCCCAAAGCTGGCACACTCTTGTTTTAATCTTAAAACAGTGGATCAAGCTTTAAGAAGGCAAGCACAACAACCAATGCTGAAACCCCCACCCCACCATCAAACATTGTCTGCCCAACCTGTCCCCCAGGCCATGCCAAGAATAAACTGCAACACCTTTTTGCAGAGGCAGGCCACAGCAGCACATTGCCCAGCATCAAAAAAATTTACAAAAATTTTAAAAAGGCCTACCAGGTGTCCTCTCAGGATGTCCAGCACAGTTGATCCTCCAGGCAGATGTCCTCCAGGCTCCAGGTGCAGTCTCTCTTCTTCTCCTCTCTCGGTCACAGCTCAGCAGCAGCAGCAACAGAAGTGTTCCAGACAGTCTTGCTCCAAATTTAAATCCCCTGCTGCAGCCTCAGCCAAAGATTTAAATCTATTGGCTGGCATGAGAATGCAGCAGTGGGATTGGTGACTCCTAAAGTCCCCAGTCCCCTGCCTTTCCCCACCCACACTCCAAGAGCCACCCTCCTCCTGCTCCCCCTCCCCTACCTGTTAGTTTTGGCGGGAATCTCTGCTGCTTTGCAAATGCAAAGTGCAATGCAATGCTTGCACCTTGCATTTGCAAGGCAAAGCAGGATTCCCTATCCTCCTTTGCAAGAGGGGTGGGGGGTGACAGAAGGAGTGAGTGATTCACTCCTTCTCCCCCCCTCCCCTCTTCTAAGAGCCTGCAGGAAGCCTTTGCTTCCAGCAGGATTTTGCTAGCCGCTTGCTAAGGCAAACGGCTAGCAAAATCAAAATGGCGATTCTCGAATGCCGAAAGAATGCCGAAAGAATCCCGAAACGTTTCGGGTTTTTCTTTCGGCAATCCCGAAACGTTTCGGCATTCCCCGAAACGTTTCGGGATTCTTGAAGAATGCCGAAACACTTTTGTTTCGGCATTCTTTCGGCATTCAGAATGCCGAAACGCACATCCCTATTTGGGACTGTCCCTGCCTGCCGTCCACCCCTCACTCCATCTTTCTGGCCCACCTGTTGCCAAGTAGGCCCCCTCTCCTGCTTTAAGGCCTGCCATGGACTGTGTTAAAGTTTCCTGCATAGCTGTTTTACTGCCACACAAAGATTGCCCTGCACGTGTGTGCTCTGATACACGTGTCAGTTCCCTGCCTGCTTGTTGATTACCTTGCTGCCACAATAGACTGTGTTAGTTTCCTGACACCATGTTTGGATAACTGCACAAAGGACTCTCTTCCTGGGCAGTCCTGCCCAGACCTATATCTGGACTTCCCAGTGTGTGTTTGGACTTTATTACACGTGTGCCCCGTGCCTGCCTTGCCATCTGCCATGGACCGTGCCTGTTCCCTGCTATGGACTGTGTTTTACATGCTGTTCCCCCTGCCTCCATGGAAGCCTGCCTCATCTGGGCCCAAGCCACTGTTAGCAGTCGGGTGCCTGCCGGGGAAACCTCCAGCGAGCCTGGCTAGGCGCTCCCTGGTCAGTTCCCGCCTGGAGCCTCCCGCGGGCCGGTCCCCGAATTTGCCGTCGCTACCGGGCAACCTGCTAACCAGCCCCTGCCATGCCCAGCCGGCGACCATGTTCCTAGGCAGCCAGAAGACCAAGAGGAAAAGACTGCTTTGAGAAGCCATTTCGGCGAAGCGGGCACACCACGTCTGCAGCGAGAGTACCTCGCCCCGCTCTGCATATCTTAGGAGCCGCCCCGGAGAAGAAGCAAAGTGCCGACCATCCCAAGCACTTAGAGAATGCATCTCAAAGAAAGCTCCGCATTCCAGAGCTGATGACATCAGGGCAAGCCCTGTCCGTTGGAACATCCATTCAGCCCACTCGGATGTCCCCCTCCCTCTTTTGTCCCCTCTTCCTGAGGTGTCACTTATCACAATCAGATTACCAAAGTGGCCCATCCAAGCCATTCAGTAACCCATTAGAACCTTTGTTTTAATCTGTGAGAACCACCAAGTACAGTACCAGCCCCAGGGTACCTTTTGGGGTATTTAAGCTGGTCTCTCAGACCGCATCGTGCTCAGGCCATTCGTATCCAGAACCCCTTGCTGTCTGTCCGTGGATCCATTGCTGGCATTGGACCACCCCGCTGTTGTGTCTCTGCTTCGCTTCAGGATTGTGAGTATTTCCCTTATCATCGTTGGGAACCTGCTAATGCGACAGTCTCTATATTTCTTACTCTGTATTTCCTAGTCCTTGTATGCTCTCTTGTGTGTATGTGTAAGTTCAGGCTTACGCCACACTATTAGTAAAGACACGTGTTTGTTGGACCTATTTGTAGTCTGCCTCTTTGTCACTAGAGTGTCTAGAATCGGGACCTCCATAAACATTGGTTAGATCCACGCTAATTTTAGTTACAGCCTGCAAAGCTAATTTCCCCATTATAAAAAAGCAGTTCTGGTAACACACCTCCACACCATGGCCGGTCCTTCGTCCTCCTCTGATCCAGCAACCTTTCCGATCAACGTATTGCAAACTGGGAGGGTGGGTGGATGAGAGCTTGCTGAAGTCCTCCTGAGAGTTTGGCATCTCTGGGTATGAAGGGGGCTGTTGAAATGACAAATCACGAAACTAACAAATTGTTTCGGCAAATGTGTCAATTTCATGAAATTTCGTGATTTGCAATTTGTGGATCATGACGAAACACAAAACTTTCTTTTTGTTTTTTTTTTCTGTTTCATGCCCATGTCTATGGGAGACTAGATCCAGCCTTTTGTTTTCCTTCACCGCGTGGCTGGATAAGGCTTTCCAGCTTGGAGAAATGTTTTTTAATTAATTAATTAAAGACATCTCATTTTCCCACATGGTTCAACATGAAACACCCCATACACCCCCAAAAATCCTTTGCTACATGTGTGTCCTCCTATCTTACTATTGGATTAGGAGTGGAGCTGTAATGCTTAGGAGTGTTGAGAAAAAAATATTTCCATAGGAAGAAAGCCTCAAAGATTTGTATTCAGAGAGAATGCCACATCTCTATTATGAATGTAGTGAAAAGGTATTAGAATTTTCCCAAATTGATGGGTTAGTTCTTAGAACATCTTAACAACAACAACAACAACAACAACATCATTCAGTTAGTATACCACCATTCAGGACAACTTAATACCACACACAGAACTATTTACAAAGTGTGTTGTTGTTATCCTTATGACAATCACCCTGTGAGATGGATGGGGCTGAGAGAGCTCTGGAAGAGACCCAAGGTCACCCAGCTGGCTTCAAGCGGAGGAGTGGGGAATCAAACCTGGCTCTCCAGATGAGAGTCCTGTCACTCTTAACCACTCTTAACCACTACACCAAACTTGGCTCTCCTAAAAGCTGGCTGAAGTTGTAAATGTGGCATTTGGTGAAAATTCATTTGGAAGCAAGTATTGTGCAATAGAGCTGGGCAGAATTTGTGTGACTGAGGGATCCCTTCTGGATCTGTTCACCTATATTTGTGAATTGTTTGTCCCTTTATAATATACAAATTAAATAACAAGTAGAGCTAAACCAACATACTCTAAAGAATTTCATTCAAGAGTTGAAAGAGGCTAAGGAGAGGAACGGGAACATTTTTCCAGTTATAGATTATCCTGATATTTTGTAATGTCTCCAAAGGGTATGAAACAATATTGTTTCATGCCCTTTAGAGACATTACAAAATATCAGGATTCTCTCTCTCTCTCTCTCTCTCTCTCTCTCTCTCTCTCTCTCTCTCTCTCTCTCTCTTTCTTTCTCTCTCTCTCTCTCTCCCCCCACCCCTATATCATCTATGTGTGTGTGTGTGTGTATGGCACTGTGTGTGTATGGCACTTACTACCTAGCCTTTAAAAAATACATAACTTAGGCAGGCCTTAAAGAACTATTTCTAAAACAAATTCTGCACTCCAAGATGGCCTAATAACCTGCCATAAACTGCAAGAACACTTCTCCTGGAGTGATCCTCATTGAATTAAATGGGACTCATCTCTGAGTAGACCTGCTTAGGTGTGCACCAGTAGCATACTGGAAATTCTAAACTATGGCTGTTTGTGTTTTAAAGTAGACCTATTTTGGCCTGCGAAGGAGTACTCCCTATCAGTGATTCTTTGAAGGCTTAAAATTGGGATGTGGGGTATCTTGACCACAGTCCTGATAAGCATAGACAATATAGAGTTGGTACAGATAATAACAAATAAATTCTCTTACTTCTCCTCTCAATTTAAAGGTGAAACCATATGTTAAATGTCATTCCATGACCCTTTTATGCAACTTTTTTTCCTGACTGGGGGATGGGGCTGCAATGTCAAAGGGGAGACAGGCAGGGGAAGGAGCAATCCACCCTTTTCTCCCATGCTTGTTTCCTGTGTAAAATGGTGCTTCCGATAAAGAAAACTTTCTCACGGTATACTTTAAGATAATTCTTTCTCTGCGCTATGAAAAGGATGCATAATGACTCCTCTGATTAGATGGCAATTTGAACACAATTTGATCAAATTTTTTATCACAAATTGGCCAATGCTTTGGGTATGTGCATTCTCACATAGCTTTCCCTGTCCATGAGCCATCATCTTTATTAAATATTAAAAATTAGTAAAATAAAAGAGGTATTTTGATCCTGCTCTGATGGGCGGTGGAGAAGCTACACGGTTCTTGCATCAATTATTTGTTCACAATTCAAATCGAACAGCATTTCAAGTAGTTGGGTGCCTGTTCAGTAGCAAAATTCAGCATGGTGGCTGACTGGGTAGCTGCTATTAACACACACTCACAATTAGCACTTTGCCCAGATTATGTGTGCTGACTAGAAAATGTGCGTATCGTTATCTGCTTGCCTTGCCCATTCTTTCCTCACTCTCTCTTCTTCCACTCTTCTCAAAAACTCTGAGCCAGGAGAATAACTGGTAAGCCAAATATTTTTAACATTTGATTTATATACTGCCCTTCAGGATAACTTAACACCCACTCAGAGTGGTTTACAAAGTATGTGAGGTGGGAGGAGCTGAGAGAGCTCTGTAAGAGTTGTGAATGACCCAAGCTCACCCAGCTGGCTTCAAGTGGAAGAGTGGGGAGCCAAACCCAGTTCTCCAGATTAGAGTCCCGCTCTCTTAACCACTACACCAAGCTGGCTTGGTGAAGACTGCCAAATATCCTTTTTAAAATTTATTTTTCATTTTGTTACTCAATTACTTATTATCCAAATGCATATTCCTAGCTGGTACTTCAGCATAAAGCTGTAGCAACTCCTTCCCATCCTTCAGTTTCTTGCTTCAGAGTAAAGCCTCTTAAGAGATTTTGAATACCATTTATGGGTTCGTCTTTTGATCACCATTATGCAGGTCGTAGCCTTGAATGCAGGAGACAGATGGTTGAATTTCACTCTTGACAAATACTGAAGCTTACACATACTGTACAAGTCATACCTAATAAAGAAGAGCCCATACAGTCCAATACTGCACATAATCCATGCGTAACCTCTCAGCTTCATTTCTCACCATTTCCAGTCAAAAGCATCTCAGGAGACTGGAAGGGTGGAATAGACTTGGAAACCATATCCAGTAAGATTGGTGTAAGGCTGCTTTGTATGTTGACCTAGAAGACTATACTGCAAGTTAATTTAGTTGCAGGTGAAGCAAGCTCCCGGAACAAGCAAGCCATGTTGCTGCAGAATGACTCACCTGGAAAAAAAGACCAGTGGGATGTCAGATCCCACAAACCGAAGCTTTATTATGCTGAATAATTAAAATCCTTGCCCAATGGAGAGCTACTAATAATTTGATTTCTGGTATCTGCCCAGGGAATTAATTGCCTCATCTATGTGGTAGTGGGAGTCCAGCTATGCTCTGGCTCTGTTCTGAAAAAGTGGAGATAATTAAATTCAGGTCTTAACTGATTTGGTCATTGTCATAAGGATTGCTGTCATTAACTGTCCCACTGAAGCAACTGAGACTACTCATGGCAGCATTGTGCAATGTGGCCAGTAGAAATTGAGTTTGCATGCCTATGCCCTTAGCTGCTTCACAAAGACATTTAGAAAAGGAAGGCGGCATTGACAGATTTCTCACAACAGCAAACAATGTATGCACACGTGTATGAAAGGGAATTGAGATAACCTGGCAGCTCAAGATAATGCTTTATTATTCCAGTAATATACTGGAAGGGTTTTTATTATTATTTTACTGTTCAATATATGCCTACAGCTATAGTGAGTATCTATAAACATTGTGAATTATGAACTTTATGACTGGTAGGAAACCTGCAAATGATCACTAAGTCTACAGTGTAACAACAAATTTTAAAAGTAAACAGGTGGCCTATGGGCTGGATGGGCCAAATTAAATTTCCAGTAAGAAGTGATAAAACTTTTGCTCCACTTATAGGAAAAGGAAGCAACAACTGGTGTATATTTCATATATATGTTATTGTATATCATTATGACATCCATATTCTGAAGAGGCAAACAGCCAATACCAGTTTGCTTCTGGAGGGAATCCTGTAGCAAGTGCATTCAGTCTAGTTCCCGCCGGCCTTCATCAATGAATTCATACCACGTGAGCACATGCCCTCCATACATGAAGGCTTTAACACTAGTTTATGTGAGAAACCCATTTACGAACTTTTGTAAGCTAAGGGTACGGATCATACATTAAACAAACAAACAAATGCACAAATAAGTGATTGCTTATAGAAGTAGATTATTATTCTTACACAATCAAAGTAAATAGCCAGATATGGGAAACAATGTCAGTTAGTAACTAGAGATGGGCATGAACCAGAAAAAACCCGAACCATGCAGTTCGTGGTTCATCAAATTTCACGAACTTTCATGAACCTGCCCCTGCTTCATGAACCGGTTTGTTTGGTTCATGAAAATGTCACATCCAGGACCTCCATATCAGAAAATCATCACTTCTGGGCCAGCAGAAGTTCACTTACAGGTTAGCAGAAGGTCTGCAGGAAGTCCATCTCCTGTTGCCTAGGAAACTGATTGATTGGCACCGGGCTGTCTGCAGTGACGAACCAAAAAATGAACCAAATGAACCAGCCTAAAAGTTCGTGGCGGTTCATCAGAAATGGGATCTGATGAACCGTGGTTCACGAACCATGAACTGGCCTGGTTCGTGCTTAATTTTGGTTCGTATTTCGGTTCGTGCCCATCTCTATTAGTAACTACCTGGTTTGGAATAAGAAGGCATCTAAACTGTATGACAAATCAAGCATAATTTCCCATGAATTTCTCCTCTGGCTTGGAATATAGAATGAATATGAAGGCTTGAGGGACTTGTGTCCCCATTTGGGAGGGGGTGCCCCTTTAGGCAGAGATCAGGTTTTATTCTCAGCTTATCCAGATGATCTACTCTCACCTCATCATTGGTCTTCTCTTTTGACAGAAAAAATATAATGTCCTACATTCACTGGGTACTCACAGCCCCTCCCCAAGCTCCTTGATTGGCCCAGGGTCCCCTAGACTCACTCACTTGGTGGCTGCCTTGCCCAGTCTCTCCACCATTCTTTCCCAAGTGATAAGAAAAGGCAGTAGGAAAAGTTGGTCCTGAGTTTTCCGAATCTCTGCAGCTTCTATTTTGTGATTGTGACTGGTTCCACCCTCTTCCTATGGCAGCCATTTTATCGTGGTTCCTATTACAGTTTGCAAAATTCCACATTAAACAATGTTGGGGACCCTTCCCTATACAATAAGAGCAATACTCATTCCTCAGCTCATAGAGAGCAATATTTGCAATTATCTTCAACTAAAAGAGTCACATGACATAATTACTGTATGCCCTGTGCACCACTCCAAAACACACATATGCAATATTATCAAATATTAGTATTATTATTAAATATATAAGTACAAATTTTAAATTGCCAGATTACTTCAGAGCATGTAAAGTTGTCTCCCTACCTTAGCCAGCATGTGTATATCTGGAGTGAGGGGAAAGATTCCATCCCTGCCTTCTTGCCTCTGCAGCATGAGGCAAATCAGCTCAGGTGAGAGAGTAAGATCAGAGGTTGTGGGGAATGGGGAGTAAAACCACTACCACCCCATTGTGAGAAACTTGGGGGGGGGGCTGGTGTGGTGATGGTTACACTTGTTTTCCTCCCAGCAGTTGCCCAAGTACTGGAGTAAAAATGCTGAGGCTGCAGAGTAATGTAGGGGGGAATGTTGGAGAAAATAGGCTTGAAGCCTGAGCTTAGGGACACTCAAAGCTTACCAGTCCTCCAGTCTCTAACAGGTAATGGCCTTCCGCACTTCCTTGGAAAATAGAATGTGTGCCACATTGAAGAATAGTGCTCAGAAGAGCTGGATTAGGCATGTCAAAAAGCTCTAGCAGCTCCTGAGACATTGAGTGAGTATCACTGGCTTAAGGCATCTGAGAGACTATATCCTCCCATATGAACCTGGCCATCTATTTAATTCTTCCATAAAGGCCCTTTTCTGGGTACCCTGCCTTCTAAGGTTTGGAGTTTCATTCTTCTCAATGATGTTTCCACGTCCAGAGAACACGTCTCCCCCCCCACACACACACACTTGATCTCCCTACCTTTGCTCAAGTGTCAGGTAAAGATTTTATTGTTCTCTTCTGAGTTATCATTGTATTTTTTGTATTACTGTATTACTGTATTTTTTAAAAATTACGATCTTACTTTGTTATCTGCCAGAATGTTTGGTTCCCTCATGCTGTTTTTTAAGACTAAGACTGAAACAAATATAAACAGAGGGAAAGAGAGAGAACTGCTCTTTTAATTTATTTAAATAGTTAATTATTTTAATCTATTTTGTAGCTTTTTAAATATGTTTGCAAGCATTTTTTAATGTTTGGAAGAGCAAGGTATAAATATTTATAAGTGTTCCTGCTAGCAAGGCTACATGTGCAAAAAGTTCTTTAATATTAGTCTTCGACTTTTGATGAAATTCTCTTTGGTACTTTCCTTGATCAGAATGAAATTTACATCCATTATAAAGCCATCTGCTTTGTAGATACATACAGAGAAGTTCTATATTTTAAATCCCTCCCCTCAATGAAACTCTTATTGAGTTCTCTGAACTATTTATGCAGGCCATTTGATCAAGCAACCTTTTAATTGGTAAGCATTTTTCTTTGTTTCAGAAGACCCTGTTTTGGATAGAAAGGCAGTATACCAATGTTTTAAATAAATTAATAAATTAAATATACTCAATAATACACAATAATACATTAATACTCAAATATACTAAATATACTTAAAGTAATAAATTAAATATACTCAATAAATGTACTCGTTTCTTTCAAACATTTTATTGGTTGCTGTTCCCCTTCTGATCTAAACTCCTCTGTTGTTCCCTTGGCATGTCTGTTTTGGAACTGAGGGGCAACTGGATTTCCGATAGCCCTGTCACACCCCAAAGGAACAATATAATAAGGCTTTTGTACACAGCACAACACTATCACACATGAACCACCATTATGAGCTGGTAGAGAATGTTCACAAATAGACAGGCTTTTTTTTCTTAATAAGCACTGAGAAAACTCATCTGTACTAAGTCATTTCCAATCTGAGTTGAGAGGACTTTCTCCATTATCAGAGGAATGCCTGAAGAGCCTCTGAATGTTATTTTTTAATCTAGAAAGATTGAAATGAAAATTGCATGGAGTAGTGAAAGAAGTGCCTGTGGAAATATGGAAAAGCAACATGTCAGATTGTCAGGGACCCTAGCAACTTCTGGCTTAGGGTTCCCAGGTGCCCGCTGGTGATGGGCAAACTCCCAGCAGTTTGCCCCAGTGCCTGCTGATCACTGGTGATTGGTGGGAGGTGACAAGCCACTTGGCAATCATTCACCACCAGCAGGTGACTCGGGCACTTGTGAGGCAGACACGCTCCTGGCAGGGTACAATGAGGTAATTGGCTGAAGTGGCATCATCACACCAGCCACAGGAGTAGATCCACACTTCATGGGAACTGATTTGGGCATCACTGTGAAGTGACATCATTGTACCGAGTCTGTGAACAACTTTCTAGTGATAAGTGCTAGGACCTCCCCCACCAGGAACCTATGGGTGCCTGACAATGCTACTCTGGCCTTCTCAACTCTAACAACACCTACAGCATCAATGCACCAAAGCAGCAACACATATGGCATATTTAAGGCAAAGCTTGCTGCTCCATTATTTCACTGGGACTGACCCTCTAACTGTCCACTGCCTGATGAGCAGCCAGGAAACTAGGAGATGAGATGCAGGTAGGGAAACGAGGACATGAGCCATAGCTGGAATGTGGGGTGGCAACAGCCTCCAACAGGACTTGCTAAGATCCCATGGGAGTTCCAGAGGGCTGGAGCCTCCAAAGAGGTTGGCCTCAGGATGAGCCAGGCCCTTCTTAAAGCAAAGGGAAACTGACCAAGGAGGACACTGTGGCTCTTGCTTGTCAATTTTAAAGGAGCAGGGTCAGGAGGAGTAGACATGGGCATGAACAGGAAAAAAATTCTGAACACCCTGTTCGTTGTTTGTTGCCATCCATGAACAACGAACAACGAACAACGAACAATGAACAACGAACAGAAGTGAACATGTCCCCTTAATGAACATGTTCGGTGTTCGTGTTTGTGGCCCTTTAAAGATCCCTTTAAACTATCAGCTGGCAGGTGGCAGGGAGGGATTCCCCCTTGCTGCCTGCCAGCTGATAGTTTAAAGGGCTCTTTCCTGCCATGTGCAAGGGGAAGGACCCTTTAAACACCCCACAACCCCCATCCCCCTGCCCCACCCCAGCACCACCGGGTTGCTGCTGCCGGGTTCCAGAGGGATGGAGAGATTCTCTCCATCCCTCTGACAGTGGGCAGAGCCGGTCCTGCGGGCCGCTTCTGCCCACTGTCAGAGGGATGGTGAGGCTTGCCTCGTCCCTCTGACAGTGGACAGAGCTGGAGCTGCCGTGGGGCTGCTTCTGCCCACTGTCAGAGGGACGAGGAGAGACTCCCCTGATCCCTCTGACAGCGGGCAGAGCCAGGGCCGCTTCAGGGCCGCTTCTGCCCACTGTCAGAGAGATTAGGAGAATCTCCTCATCCCTCTGACAGCAGCCAGAGCTGCCGCCACCGTGGGGCCGCTTTTGCCCACTGTCAGAGGGACGAGGAGAGACTCCCCTGGTCCCTCTGACAACAGGCAGAGCCATTGCCTCTGTAGGGCCACTTCTGCCGACTGTCAGAGGGACGAGGAGAATCTCCTTGTCCCTCTGACAGCGGACAGAGCCGATGCCACTGAGGGGCCACTTCTGCTTGCTGTCAGAGAGATGAGGAGAATCTCCTCATCCCTCTGACAGCAGGCAGAAATGGCTCTATGGGGCTGCTCCTTCCCAGTGCCAGTGGGAACCAGGAGAGCCGGCGCCACCCCTTTGCTGTCATTTTCTCTTCACAGTGGCAAAAACTGTACTGCTTGTTGGAAACTACTGTGTGGGGTTACAATACTGACTTCCCCAATGTCCAATACCTTCCAAATTTGCAGGGGACATAGTCCTCACTGTCCTCTGAAGACCCCCCAAGTTTCAGAGACATTGCAGCACGGGAAAGGTATGATCCATGGGTTCCCCCCTTTGCTGTCTATTTCTCTTCGGAGTGGCAAAAACTGGACTGTCTGCTGGAAGCTGAAGGATTAAAGCCAGAAGGAAACCCAGAAGGAGTTCAGACAGAGTTCAGTCCTTGCCTTTGCCAGGGAGATTGATTGAAGGCACCTGAGTGTCTGGCTTCCCGAACAGCGGCTGAATGCAATGAACGAGGCTTGCAACTACCACCTGTTCGTTTGGAATGGGGACTCACGAACGGCCCGTTCGCAAACAGACGAATGGGCTGTTCATGGTTTTTTTTCATTCGTATTGCTGTTCATGCCCATGTCTAGTCAGGAGGATAGAGGTGGAGAACAAGAGAGAAGGAAACCACCTTCCCTCCCTGTCTGAGGTTCATGGGAGGGTACATAAAGTTCCTTGCTGACAAGGATCATTCAGACTCATACAGGTCTTGTACACAAATGAATGGCTAATATGATTCTCATGCTTAATCATGATATGGCAAATATTTTTGGTCATTTGAAAACAAGGTCCCAAGTAGGGTTGACAGGTGGCCTCCTCAAAAAATCCAGACAGGCCCCTGGCACTCACTTTAATTTTTTTTCAAGTCTAGCATGATCATGTCACTTTGACCATGATGTCATAGCTGGCTCCAGCACCAAGGCTGGCTGGCCGCTCCTGCTGGCACTTGCAGCCACAGGAGGCCACACCGGCACCCAGGCTGGCTGGCCACACCTGCCAAGGCCATGCAGCTGCAGGAAGCTGGCAGAAGTGCTGTGGATGCCATTTGGCATCCAGGCTGGCTGGCCATTCCTCTTAGTGCCATGCACAAGGCCCTCACCTGGGCAATGGAGCTGGGAGGGGGAATGTCCAGTATCCATGAAGCATTTTCCCAGGACAGTCCCACCAAATATTGGACTGTCCCGGTGAATAACATACACCTGGCAACCCTAGTCATGAATATTTAGACCGATGTCTAAATGTACTAGTTAAATAAGAGTTACAAGGGAAAAATTAAAAAAAATAAAACATATTTAAGAGGCAATGGGTGGAAGGTTACCCACCAAAACAGATAACCTGGCCACCCTACACTTAATAGCTCAGTGCAAAACTGGAGATGTGCTCTACACCACCTTCCCAAGGTGAACCAATACCTGTGGGAGTTAGCAAATCTTAATCCATTGAATAAATGAAGGTAGCAGATAGCTTTCCAACATCCCATGTTTCCTTATCCACTCAACAGAAGTTGAGGTGAAAAAATACAGCCCTCTGATCCAGAACACAATCAAATGGGCCCAGATTGGTGTTGATTTTACCACCTCAATGGTGGCAAAAGGAACAACGAATGCATAACACTTACGGTTGTTAGGGCCTAAAATAACCAGCAAAAGCCCTGTAATGGCAATGGCAGAGGCTACCACTGCTCCAGTGCAGAGGGAATGGCTGCAACAGTCATCCCCAAGTGGTCCAACCTGTGCACAGCCAAATAAATCACAGTACAAAATGAAAGCACATGAGTAGGGTTTTTTAAATAATGTCGTGGGGGTGGGGCTTACAAGCTAGAGTGATAATAATGACCAAGGCTCAACATAGCCTTAGTCATTATTCATGTCATTTATAAAAATCATGCAGGTTATGAGGGGCTGGATGAATGTCTAAATGAACAAGTTACCTAAGTTATGGAAGGAAGATAAAAGTTCAACACATATTTAAGAGCACAAACTCATTTTATTCCATTTCATTTCATGAGAAAATGAATCGAACAAGAGAGTGAGAAATCTTTTGTCACTGTGTGGAAAAATGGTTTGAGATAATGAGGAATTTGGGTAGAATGTGTTTTATATTTCTCGAGATTTTTTTTAAAAAATCCTCTTTTGAATAAGTCTTGATTAGTTACTTACTACAGAAGTTAAAATCCGAGAAAATTACCTTTAAGCTATTGGACTCCATCCCAAAGTCACTATTATAAATGTGACTCACCATGCTGGGAAATTTAGGCCATTAATGATGCAATCCTTTGCAAAATTAACTTCAGTCTAAGCTCACTGAAATCAATGGGTTTAAACTGCTTCAACCGTATATAGGATTGCACTGTAAAACTATTCTTTTATAAAGGAGTCTTGGAAGAAAGAATCCTTTTGTAAACAGCTCTTGTCTTTGGAGAAGACCTTTTTCAACTCCTATAATTTTTTCATACTTCAGTGACAGAACAAGCATTAAATGGGGCAGAGATATTGCCAAGTGATGAATTCTTTTACTCCTGACCTCATAAATCAGCTGGCATGAATGTGTGCCACTTGATGTTACAGTATGCCATTTTTAATTTGTTACCACTGCAGCACAAACTAATTTTAGCGCTTGAATGTTTGTTCCCTAACAGAGCTGGCAAAGCCACATAGAAAGTGGCTATATTTATTGGCAGTAGACAAGAAATAAGAAAATCTCAGTTGATGCTAGCCAGTAGATGGAGCTGCATCTGGGTTTTAAAAAATCTAAAAGCTAAATAAATGCATTCTGACTCTTTAAAAATGACATCCTTGGTTATTGTTAGTGATTAGCTTAGTTTTACAGAATGTGATTGACCAAGTGGTATTCAGCTCACCAGCCATAGTGGCTTCTCAGTGGAACCAGAGGACCATATCTTTGCTGCCTTTTCATGCTTACTACAACCCCTGGCAATCTCATAGAGGGAGGGAGGGATTAATTTAAGTTGTGCCCTTCTACTCATGCCAGGATGTTAGGTATAACCTGTTATCCCTTCCTATTTGGGACTGTAAAAACATAGGGCACTGGCTCATACAAGAGGGGTGATTCAGACCACAATGCCTATCTGGCAAGCTTGATGGGTCACAAACTGGCATGATGGGTCACAGAGGGCACCAGTTCATGCAAGAGGGGTGATTTCAACCCAGAATGAGGCTAGATAGGGTACTAAATCCTGGCCCTGACACTATCCACATCATCATTCCCTCCTCAAACCACCAATCTTATATTTCTGAAAGAGTGAGCAAGCAGCCATGAGAGCTGGCTCCCTAAACAGAGGATATGCTACAACAGGGGTGCTGGAGGTTGGAAGACTCTCCAGCACCGGACTTACCTTTCCCCCCAAGGTCAGCTCAGGTAAGAGGACAGACAGCAGGAGCCACCTCTACTGAGAACCAAGGCCCTTCCTCAGTTGCAGGACAGGCGGATGCAGCATTGGGAGGAGAATTGCCCAGTGGTGAGAACTCAGCAAAGAGCAGGCAGCTGAGGGCAGCAGTGGGCAGCCCTGCGGCCTCATGCGCTGGGACATCTGTGGCTCTGGTAGAGGAGTCAGCTGGCATGGCAAGTCAGGTGGAGGACAGGCAGGGCACAATGGCAGATGATGCTGCCTGAGCACTAATGGCTGTGCCAGCACCTTGGGACACTGGTACCTGGCATGGAGACATGGAGGCAGGCCAGACCAGTGGGTAGCCGAAGGAGGCAATGACACCCAGGCTCAGATGGATGGATCAGAGTGTCTCTCTGCAGCCAAGGTGTTCACTGGTCTGCGGATCCAGGAGGAAGCCAGCCAGCCCCAGTCCTAAGGTCGGAATGGGGAGGAGCTCCAGGTTGAGAGGAATGGAGCCAGAGGAAGTTAGTCACTTGGGAGGGGAGGATTTCTGCTGGACATTGGTGGCACCTGGGGAATGGGGAAGGCCTCCACAAGGGGAAATCCCTCAAAAGGAAGACTTCCACAGGCAGCCAGGGAGGAAGAGAGAGCCTACCCTAGACACCATGCCATAGGGATCAGGGATCAACCCCAAGGAGAGAGAGCCAAGTGTGCTATAAACCACCCTCCTCCCAATTCAGAGATTACTGGGAGTTCTTGAAAGGTAGGAAGAACCCTGGTAGGAAGAACCCACTACAGGCACTGACCCCTCTGCAGCAGAGCCTGCCATGAGGTTTATCTTGCTTGTAAATTGCTCTTCCCATTCTTGTATAGAGAATTGTCATAGCCAAATAAAAAACCGTGTCTTTCAATTCCAACCATCAGTGAATTCTGAGCATGCTCCAGCTGTAATGACTAGCCTGCTACCTAAATATTGTTGAATCCTGCCAACTGTATAGACATAAAAGCATTCAAAATACTGCTTCTGTTAAATGTGCAAATAAGTAATTAATGAAATTATATGAGGTTTTTGACTTGAGAAAAATTAGGGCTGCTGAGCCCCTGGTAGGACAAGGGATTCCCACCCCTCAGTTCCATTTACCAGCTGTCAATGTGAGCAGCATTGGGAGAAAAAATAAACAAAATAAGATGTCAGCCAGTCCTCTCTCAATGCCCCCATGGCCCTGCCTCCCCATATCAAACTGGTAGTCAGGCCATACTTTGCAACCCAAGAAAAAATCAAGAATGCAAACATGATAAATACAACTTTTGAACATGATGGATTGTATCCTTCCAGCATTTCCTCTTCATCATCTTTCATTCCTTGTTGCAGTTACCATCCCTTGTGGTGTTTGTCTATATAAGTAGATGATCCCCAGCATAGCTTTTTCGGCAATCAAAAAGGGTTTCTCTTTCCTTTTTCACAAGTGGAGAAGCTGGAAGGATACATAATTTGCTAAGAAAAAATCACAATATCATTAACAAAATTGACTGTGTTACCTGTCACTTGTGAATGGAGTTGGTTAACTCTTCTCCTGGCAGTCTGCTGCCTATGTCCTTTCCCCTTGATCAAATTTGATATGTCATCTCAAGCACATTATTTTTTCATCTGGTTCATCAGTTCCTCTTGTTTGAGTTAAAGTGCACCATAACAGCATGTTTAATTTATTTTTTTAGTGTAATCAGTCCTTATGATCTACAACTTGACCATGCTGATGCTTTTGAGTCCTGGGATTCCTTATGGCTTGTACGGGGACCTAATTTTTAGAGATATTTGGGATCATACATGCTTGGATCCCAGAGCCTTCTTGAAACACAGAGGGGAAGAAGAAAACTTGACATTGGCCCCTGTAGTCATTCCATCAGCTTCTGGACTCAATTCATGTTTTGTCTATCACATAAATTCCTTTCATGGCTTTGATCCCTCATATCTACAGGACCCCCTCTCTCCCTTTGTTCTGCCATTGTTACCCAAGTAAACAAAAGAGAGGAACCCCAGGACATAATATGTCAATCAAATGGAGGAAAAGCCACTCCAGGAGTTACCCACTCCCTGATGGAAAAACTCAATATATAAAAAAGTCAATTCATTCAATAGTATGTTAATAGGTCTTTTCTAGAGTAACTTAATAAATGCATGCAAAGTGACCAAGTGCATATAAATAGCCACAAGTCTCTACAGACACCCACTGATGTATTCAAACTGATTAGACAGATAAAACTGTGCAAATTTTTTGGCAATAGACCAAGTAATGTCTTTGAGGATGTGAGATTTAAAAGTAGATCCTCCTTTACACCTAACACTATGGATGTATGTATAGAGGCATTTGAACAGGTAGTGAACAGGGATGTGGCGGAGTTAGAAAGACAAGAAAGGAGAGTATGGCAGAATTTGTCCAAACCAGAATGGAAAGCACTAAGAACACTTGACAGGGATCCCACCATCATTATCAAGCCTGCAGACAAAGGGGGCAGGATTGTTGTTCTAGATACTCATGATTATATCACTGAAGTAGAATGCTAATTAGGAGATAGAAATATTCACCAACCTGAAAAAATGGACTATAAATAATGTAAATAAAAAATTAAAATAAATAAAATAGGAAATAAGTTAGTCTTCTGGATTGCAAACCCCTTAGCATGTTAACAGAACAGTACATTCTGTCTCTAAACTCAAGTTAATGCCTTTTCCCAGCTCCAGGTGAACACAACTTCTGGATTGTTGACCAGCTCAAGAGCTCAGCTGCTGATATCATGGTCCCTGAATTGGAGAAAGCAAAGCCCAGATACAGAATCAGGCATGTCACGTTCTGTCTTGGGCATTGCCCTGTGAGGCACCGGCCCGCCTGACCTTGATACAGGGATGCCATCAGGGAATATGCAGATTCCTGCTCTGTGGATGGGGGAGGGGGCTCCACCTGACAGGCCGGCTCCACCTGACAGAGTCCTGGCTGCCTTCCCTTTCTCCTTGCCTTCTGCAGTCCCTAGACTCCTCTCCTCTCCTCTCCCCTCCCGTCCCGTCCCGTCCCGTCCCCTAACACCACCATCCTCCTACACAACCCACCTGTGGGTGGTTTTCCCTTATATCCTTTCCCTCATTCCTGGTTCCACCTGCCAGCCATGCCCCTCCTTTGCCCTCTAACCATGGCCCTGGTTGCCTGGGGTAGCTAATCTGTGCTACACCTGTGCTTCCTTGGCTGGCTGCCAAGCCTCCTCTGCTCAGAGATTCAGGCTGGTCCCTATTATTCCCTTCTACCCTGCCTGCAGGCTGGGGTGTGGCCGTGTGTTGCTCCGGCTCCCTTCCCTCCATTGTCGGTAAGGTTGCTGGCTGGCTTGCTGGCTGACTCCCCTTGGTTTCTGAGCCTTCTCCCTTGGAGCTGTTCCCTCCCTGGTGGTCCTCACTCTCCTGGCCTGTCCCTTGGGTCTTCCACTGGAGGGTGGGGCTAGCTCGCTTCCACCTGCCCCACCTGACTCTCTGGGGCTTTGGTGCTGCTCTGCCCTCCTGAGACGGGCATCTCTTTTTCTCCTTCTGTTGCCAGCCTGGTCTGGTCCTGGGTGTCCGGTGGTGTGTCTGGGTAGCTGTCGCCCAGCTGCCTCCCATCCCCTTCTTCTGGCAAGTCTGGGGGCTGGGTCCCAGACCCTGGACAAAGCACAACTACTTATTCTCCCAGGCTTGACCTGATAGTCAATGTGGCCAATCATAAAATTGCAAGGCTAGTGTGGATGAAGCCCTGTGAAATTATGCAAAGCCCTGTGAAATATTTTCACAATTCTAGTTTAGCTTTGAAGTGCTAAGCAGGTAGCATTAGAAGGGTCTATGTATGCACACTGTTACTCACCTCAAGTGATATATGATCACAACTTGTCACAGGGCTGTTATCCAAACAGGAGACAGACAAGAAAATACATGCAAGAATTCTAAGAGAAAGTACATGTAGCCTGGAAAAGTCAGTGCACATGTCCAAAACAAAAAGAAATGTACAAGAAAATGGGGGGGGGGGGAGTAATAGGAAGAAGCAGACTACAGGCACACAAAGCAGACTACAGATATGCAAAGTGTAACCAGGAACTCCCAAAATGCTGAAATAACCTTAGACTATAGTACTAACCTTGCAAACAATTTAAAAAACTTTTTAAATCATGGTCTTCTTATTTTCTGTTTCTCTAAGAAGCATTTGCAAGAGCTGAAGTTACCTTATTGTATAATTATGAATACCTTTTAATAATTTTTGTGCAACAGCTGCTTTTATAATAATTCTCTAGTAAGACTTCAAGTATGACTTCGAAACCCAGAAGAAAGTACCTTGACCACCATCATCTACAGAACAATGCTATTTTGCAAACACTCTCTTGCTTCTGGCTTGAACACTCTCAATAAAGTCCTCAGTAAAGGATCACAGAGTTTTTAATGTAGTAGCTTAGAAATCTCCATGTTATACCTTTGATCTGATGGCTGCAGCTGAGAACTATGTGAATGCAATAGCTCCTGCTTCACAACAAAGGCCACATGTTTGCATTAGAACCATTGGAGCAAGCCTGCTTTTCCTCCAAAGAGCACCATGTATATGACAGTATCTCACAGTATCTCACAACAGCTCTGCATGCTGCATTAGCCTAAATAAGCAGTTTGGCTATGTCCATCAAGGGCACTCATAACTGAGGATTTAGAACCAGAATCCCCAATATGAGACTTCATTTTCACATTACAATGTGTTTGTGTTTGAACAATACAAGGACTCTGTATCACACCTACAATGGGAATTTTGTGCATGCCAGACAAACACTAACTCTTTTTTTCTGTTTGCAACCACAACATTCTGACAGAAGAGGCTTTAGCCTCCCTTCCTGTGCTATTTTTATGTTCTCAAACCACCCCAAGGGGCTGCTATTGGCTTCATTGTGAAATTTATGTGTAGCCATGTAAGTAATAATTTTTTTTACAGCAGAGCCAATGGTGGCTCCGTGTGGTAGTTTGTGAACATGGAAATAATGGGAGTAGGGGAGGTTAAAGCTGCTTCTCCCTGGTGGCAAACAGAAAAAAAACAGTGTTTGGTAGACACAAAACTCCTATAACATGTGTAACACATGCTCCCCTACAAATATAAGGATTTAATAATGTGTAAATAGATCCTGAATATGTGCCACAAAGCACAATCTATGTCTAGTCATGGGCCAACATACCTCCCCTCCACTTTCATTTTCATAGCCTACAAAAGGTAGCCCCATTTTGAACAATGTTGGGGGAGGGTTGTAAAACAGGACCAAATGCTCACGCTACTGATAAAGATGCAAAGGCAGAACCAGTAAAAAATGTTGGTAACCTCAGTCTTCCCTGCTAACAGCTATCAGTGCAATGGCACAATATCATGTCAGCTAAAGCCACAATACAAAACATCCATTTCATTTCAATCCAAATGAAACATCTATCAGTTTACCTTGATTCTTAATTCATGTACACAATGGTTTTTCAGCAACAGAGAATGACATGGGCCTGTCATGAGCTAGGAGCTGGGAATACCCCAGTCTTGGGCAAGCTGCTATCCCTTGACATGCTTGGAATGGTGGAGGAGGTGAGGCTCAGCAAAATGCTGCTGACAGATATTAGCAGCATACCTGTCCTAATCAGGTATTTTGCACAAGTTCTTTTGAAGAATCTAGGAAATCTAGTGGGAATCTTTGTCTGAGACCCTGTGATAGCTCTAGGCAGCCCTGGAAGCACCCTTAGAAAGGAAGGCATGGTGGTCTTGCTTTATGGAATTCCTCTCTGTGCTTCAATGTGCATATACAAGAGAAGCACATACCCAGGACTCATGTAGGGGCCAGTTTGTGGCCTGTAGGGGGTGGAGGAGCACAGGGTAGGGCAGCCATTTTCAGGGGCCTAAGCCAAAAGCATTTGCCATGTATAATTGCTAGCAGCTGCAGATAATTGCATAGATGACACTGGGTGTGCTGCATGTAGAGAAGGACCTTAAAAATATACCCTGCTGTGCTTCAGGGGCTACAAATTGTCATCCCTCTAGTACACGGGGGCAGATCTTACATCTCTCACAGTGAAAATGTCCAACCACTAAGGTTTGATGTGCTAGTGCTGTGTGCTGATGTCTGGCCATATTATCACGTTCCTGATATTCCTAGTTCTTCTAAGTCCCATGAAGGGATGCGTTTCACACCCTGTGGTGTCACTGATTAGGTCTCAATACTTCAGGACAATCCTCCTAATAGAAATAGCCTGGGGTGGCCCATGTAATGCTGGGCTTGTGTGCCTTCTCTGGGCACTTTAATAGACCTGCTCTGTCAGTTTATCTGCCTGCTCAGTGACCTCCAGGGAGTATCCTCTTTTCTTAAATTGTAGATACATTTCCTTACTCATCTTTGCATAATCCTCATAACTGGTTGCATTTCGTCTGAGCCTTAGGAATTCACAGTAAGGAAGATGCCTCCTGAGGTGTGCATTTACATTTTAATATTTAAAGGTAAATAACTACCCCTATCAGTTGGTTTCTTATATGGTCTCACTGCTAAAGTACTCTCCCTGGTCCACGTGCCCAGTTTCTCCATACTTGGAGGATCCTCTTAAAGGATCTTGGAGGTGAGGCATTGCAGCAACAAGCTCAGGTGACGGCTGTTGGGGCATGCTCACTCCCAGGTTAGCAGTGGGATCCACACCAAGGTTTCCATCCATGTGGAATCCTATGGTCTGTCATCCCACAGTTTCCCCCTTCAGCAGGTCAAAATACTGAAGTGTATATTGCTTTTATTTTATTTTGATTTTTTTAAGTTTTCCTAATAGTTAGCAGTGCACCACTATTTATTTTCTGAGTTAAATAAAAAATACTTCCAAAATACATTTTAGTAGCTGTGTCATGAAGCATATGCTAGAATTGTTTTTCAGTGTAGTGTAGAAATGTTAGCCAGAGGATAAATGACTTTTTAAAAAAAGAAGTATAATAAAAATGTTCTTTGAGAAATCTGCTTACTCCCTGGAAGATAACAAGAGTAGTTTCTAAAGTGAAGATGTTCACTTTTACTTTGGGAATGTAAAGAAATTATTCCAATAAGGGCCCAGTCATATTTGGACTTGGTGATAGCATCTTCACTGCAGGAGGGCTTCATGTGGTGGCCAGACATTCATTAGCTGTTTTCATTTCCATTCCATGGTCAAGCACTTCTTCTGCTCTTCAGCATTTTATCCCCCAGCACCATCCTTCCATATTCAGCATAGCACAACTAATGAAATGAGCAATGTCCTTCAGGACTAAAGCTTATGTGCATCCACTAATTAGCTTCTGAAGCTCTGTGCCCTGGAGGAATGCGGAGGTAGGCCTGGGAGTGCATGACTCAGAGAGTGAATGCATACAAGATTGCATGAGATATATATAATATGTAAAAACCCCACCCCATGCAATTAGCAGGGCATTCCAAAGAGATTCATTGGGTTTATTAATAACTTGTTAAATTTGATTGAAAGAATCTGTTAACAAAAATTAAGGGAGAAAACAAGGGGAAGCGGAACACCATCCATTGTTCTCAAATAAAAATAGGCAAACAACCGGAAAATAGCTTTAAAGTTCTGTTTACTGCTAGGTTCAGTGAAATTGTTCCTGGCAGATGTTGAAAAGAGAGAGAGATCAAAACAATATACAGAGGACCATCAAAGCAGCAAGCATGACAATATGTCAGGAGGCAGCAGAACTGAAGAAGTGTTCCTCACGGATCAGTGCTTGTCACCTGAGGAGAAGAGGCACTTGGCCACGGATCAGAGAAAATGATGTATTTCTTGTTGAATCTCCTTCACAGTTCCAAAAGGTGTGGTATCTCTGGACCTGCCTGTTTCTTTTATTCTCTCACTAGGTTTCTGACATTTTTCTCAAATTCTACTGGGGAGGCCATAAGCAAAGTTTCAAATAAGCCAAAACTGTGTAGAACGTATGGAAAATTCAGTGGTTTCTGACATGCTTTTCAATCAGTGGCTTAGCAACTGAAATGCCAATAATTTAAACCACAGCCAGTCAACACAGAAGGAAGAAAAACAACTACATACAGCTCTGTAAATCAAAGGCAACACATGAATTAAAAAAAATTGTGGCAGGCACTCTTACTTTGCTTCAGTTTACTTTGTTTTACTTAAATATGTCCCCCCACTCTGGCCCATAGATTCAAAGTACTTTTCAGATGAGATGAGATTAAATGTATAATTGGAGGGGGGGAACAGAAACAATGGCCATAGTAACTGAAGGAAAATTCAGAAGGATAATGTATGGTATTTCAATATGTGGGTGAGATGAATATTTATAATATATCAGAAATAATAAGTAATGCTGCTTGAAACACTTTATTTATATTCCTGAGTTACTAAACTCTTTTCCAAATAGAATTGTTTGGAATAGCCACTAATACACATTTCAGATGAGGTTTAAGGAGACCTCTGAAGGAAGTAACTAGGGATGTGCACCTTAAAAAAAATGAAGTTTTCTGATTTGGATTTTAGGATGAGCATAAATATCAGTATTCAGTGGTATTCGGGTCCCCAGTTACTGTTTTGGGATTCAGGTTCTGGTTTTTCCAGGATTCCAGAATTATCTAGCTTATTCTCTATGGGGGACCTTTTAGGGAGGAGGAGTGGAGTGGCTGCTTTTCAACCAAATGACACCAAAATTGCAGGGGAGTTACAGTGAAATCCTAAGCAGAGTTACTCCAGTCTAAGCCCATTGAAATCAATGGACTTAGATTAGAGTAACTCTTTTTAGGATTTCACTCTTCATGTTGCCACACCCCATCCAAGTTTCAAATGAATTGGATCAAGAATTCTATGGGCCTCCAAACAAGGTGCCTCCAGCCATCCTACTTGCAAAGCTGCAAATTCAGAGGAAAACTGCCTTTATTCCACAGAGGAGGGAGGGAAGGAGGAGCTAAACAGATTTACCACCCTGCCACACCCTGAACCACACTTGTGTCATCCAAGAGCTACCCTCCCCAGGCTAATCAAAACTCATGCCAGCCAGAAGCCTCCTTTTTCTAGGCAGAAGACACTCGCCTGATTGGATCTGATTGGAAGGAATAACTGACATTGCCTGGGAAATTTAGAGAATCAAAGAAAAACAAGATGGCTGCTGGTGGTGATGATAAGCACCTGGACACAAAAAGCCTACATGGATTAGAGGAGGGGGCGGTGTAATGTCTAAGAACCCCAGATTTATTTAACACTTCCAGAAAATCACAATAATGACCCCAAACAGATCACAGAAAATATATTCTAGGTAGGATATAATGGTAAGAAAATAAACTATTCAGGGCCTCAAAAAGTTAGTTCTTTTAAAGTCAAAAACAGTATATGATCCCAGAATTCAACTATAAGTCACCACATATTGCAGAATATTAATACAGTATACTCTGGTGCATCTACTAGGGTCAACTGAAAGGTGAGCCTCTCGTTTTTTCAGAACTTTACACCATTTGCAACTTCACATTATTTTTGAAAAGTAACCTGTTGCTGAATCTACTCAGGAGTAATCTTAAAGTATGGCCACTTAGGCCCTCCACAGTATTGAGCTAATTTAGTTAGGAGCCTCTGATTGAGCCACAAAGATAAAACACTGAAATATCACATTGCCTGAAATACAACATTTTTCAACAGGATCACTCCATGCCGTGAGTTGCAAGTTATCAGGTGTTAAGTAATTGAGTAATGAGAAAGGTGAAGTAAATCAGGTGTGAATTGGCCCTAAAATATCACACAGCACTTGGATTATGAGAGGAAGAAGTAGTATTGATTAAGATTTGCCAGCAACACGCTTGCTTGCAAGTCAAGTTCTTAGGCAATTTCACAAAATACCTATTTTTATCCTAAATTTCCTTTCCTGGCTTCTTTTTTATCCACCTCTGCTTCTGACTTCAAACCTCTTCTTAGTTGTATATTTACAATTTATGATGCTTCCTTCACAGAAGCCTGAGGTACCCCAAAACGCACTTTGCCTAAAGACATGTTCCAGCTGTGAAATGTTGAAATAAAAGTGTATATTTATTTGTAGAGAAGGACAATAAAATGCTCCAATGTATTGCCGAGCACATCCAATCTGGATTCTGTCACCCTCTTCCCATCTGTTTTTCTGGTCTTTAATGAAATAAATGTTTGAGAGATGACCACATTTTAACAATAATTATTGTGTAGACCATATCAGATATTTGACAGTCAATTCACTATAGGATTATTCTGGTAATTTTATTTTCTTCAGCAGGAAAGGTGAAAGGTCTCATTTGTGAAAGGTTGCTTGAATGGACATGAATGACTGTGCTGTTCTTTTTAATCCATTTCAAAGATGTCATGATTCATTTTTAAACTTTAGAAAACAACTCCATTATTCTAATGAAGAGGGGCTATGTCAAATTTCTGCCTAGAACCATTTTCATAAGGTAATGAAAGTAACAGCAGTCATATCCCTTCCTTCCAACAATGAAAGTAAACATATATTTCATTTGTAGCCAAAGTATATTGGGTTTGGTCCAGTGCCTGCTTTATACTTAGTTGGATCCACTGATTCTCTATTGCTGAGTTTTCCTTTTATAGAGAGATTTTCCTCTGATGGATAAACATTTCTGTGTTGGAGAATGGCTTAGTAGAAGGGATTTATGGATCCATCCCATAGTCTGATAAATCCAGTTAGAGGTCAATAGGATAATCTATGTGAACACTGAAAGTAATCTTTCAATACTGAAAATATGCCTGAACTTGTGCATCATCTTAAATTACCCCAGCACAAGCTTTTTGTTGTGCCCTCCTAACAGATGCTCATAATTAACTGCAAGGGTGTGAACTTTCTCAATTGTGGCTCCAGTCCCAAGGATCTGTCAAAGGAGATGTGGAGATTTACCTCTCTGGTTTATTTTAGAGGTCATGTAAAACATTTTTGTTTCAGAAAGCTTCCTTGGTCTGGTTTATTCTGCTGGACTTGTGTTAGAATCATAGAGTTGGAAGGTATCTCCAGGGTCATCTAGTCCAACCACCTGCACAATGCAGGAAATTAACCACTGCCTCCCCCCACCCCCACACCCAGAGACCCTTGCTCCATGCCCAGAATATGGCAAAACTCCAGGCTCCCTGACCAAACTGGCCTGGAGAAAATTGCTTCCAGACTCCAAAGTGGCAAATGGCATTACCCTGGGTGTATAAGGAAGGGCCACAAGAACTAAGCACTGATGTAACTGCTCCTGCCCTCCCTCTCATGATCTGCCTAGATTCACAGAATGAGCACTGCTGTCAGATGGCCATGTTGTTTGTATCCATTGTATAATTGAAACAGTTTTATAAACTGGCTTGTCTTTATGGAAGTTATGGGGTATAATTTTGTAAACAAATAGATTAAAATATAAATACCAAATAAATATTTATTTAGAAAATTGAAATGAATGGCATGGGAAGAAATGATGACTGAAGAGAAGGATCATGGTTATTAGAATATGAATGGTGACAGAGATTCCCAATTCAAATTTCACCTCACCCAAGATTCAGTGGGTGGCCTTAGGATGAGACAAACAGCTATTTCAGCATTGCAGTGCCAGTTCTGTTATACAGGAGTAAGTAAAGGTAGCCAGCCCCCTGTGCAAGCACCGAGTTATTATCGACCCATGGGGAGGACGTCACATCACAACGTTTTCTTGGCAGATGTTTTGCTACAGAGTGGATTGCCATTGCCTTCCCCAGTCATCTACACTTTACCCCCAGGAAACTGGGTACTAATTTTACTGACCTCGGAAGGATGCAAGGCTGAGTCAACCTTGAGCTGGCTATGTGAACCTGGCTTCCGCCAGGATAGAACTCAGGTCGTGAGCAGAGCTTAGGCTGCAGTACTGCCGCTTACCACTCTGTGCCACGGGGCTCCTATATGGGAGTAATAACAATGCAATTCTACCTTACAAGTTGGTTGCAAGGATTACTGGGATGATGTATGTGAAGTGTTTTGAACAATTAGGAAAAACTGGCTATACATTAGAAAGTCATAACAGTCTGAAGTTCAAATATTTCTCTAAAAAGAAACATGAATGGGAACTTTCCATGAAGGATAAGCAAAGGCCTTATTAGTTTCTTGGATAACCTCTTGCTGCTATTGTGCACTATTCTCAATTGACTCTGCTGAGCAGCAGCAAATTTGGCAGGTGATGAGCAGTTAGCTGGTGCCTATCAAGGAAGGCCACTCAGTAGCTGCCCATTTTAACAAGGTACCGCCAAAGCAGATTGTCACAAGGACAGCCAACTTTTTCCTTTGCCTTTGTTTGAGGATAGTGCCAGACTGAGTGGTGGTTTCATCAAAACAATGGAAATCGCTCACCAAGCAATGTATTATCCATTGCAAGAAAAGGTGGGAAACTGAATCCATCACAATTCACAGCTGAGTACCCATACAGAAATTTGACTTAATGTTAAACTAAGTAAATCTTTTCCCTCTCTGAATTTCTGGGAAGTAAGTAGCATAAATGGGATACTGAAGGATGAAGTGCAATATCTGAAGGATGAAGTATTATACTACTGAGGTGTCATGAAACTGTTTAATGAAGCACTTCACAGCACACAAATGCTATAAAAGCCAACTGCAGAAGACTGCTTTCAGTCTTTCCACAGAAATGGAACAGAAGCCCACTCAGAGTAGAATCCATGACAATATCTGATACAGAAACTTGCACACAGGGGTTAGGAACCAAGTTGAGTTTATAGTGCTAAGAAATTTGGGTCAGATGATTCAGATGAGGGAGGGCTTTATTTAGCCTTTCAGACCCCACAGTAGCATTTAACTGCATGTATATTGTGTGTAGACATGGGCACGAACAGCATTACGAACACAAAAAAGCCACAAACAGCCTGTTTGGCGGTTCGCGAACAAGCTGTTCGTAATACCCCATTCTAGACGAACAAGTGGTCATTGCAAGCCTCATTCGTTGCATTCGTCAGCTGTTCGTGAAGCCAGACAGTCAGGCACCTTCAATCAATTCCCTTGGCAACGGAGGCAGGGACTGCCTGAACTCTGTCTGCACTTCTGTCGCCCTGGAAACCCCAATCTAGGCCCAACTTAGCTTGATGGGCAGGTCTTCCATCCAATTGTGGAGCTCCAAACTGGTTACAATTGGTAACATGGGAGCAGACACCAGGGGGGGGAGAGGGGGAGGGGGGTGTTCTGTGACCATGGGAACTCCAATCTCATACCTGCAAACCCAGTTAGGCAGTTCTGACAGCCAACCACAGACCTCCTATGTTGCTCTATGGGACCTCTGGTTATAAAAGGCACTGTGCTCCCAGGCTGGCTTTCAGTTTCAGCAGGCAGTGGAGTGGGAGAGAGCTGTTGCTAGCCTTTTGGGAAAGAGACAGGGAGAATGCATTGGAGCTGGGATTGTGAGTGTGTGTGGTGGGATAGGGATCTATCCCCTCTGGTTCCAGGGCTGCTGCCAGGCCCTGGGGCCAAGCTCAGTGGGCACCTTGGCTGAGGGTGCACACTGATTATTATTATTAGCAACACCTGATCTGGTCAGGTTTCTGGGAGTTCTGGGCTAGGGCTCGACCCCCTCCCTCTGGTTCCAGGGCTGTGGCCAGTCCCTGGGGCCAAGCTCAGTGGGTACAAGGGTTCACATTATTTTTAGTGCCTGATCTGGTCACATTTCTGGGAGTGCAGGGCTAGGGCTCTAGCCCCTTCCCTCTGGTTCCAGGACTGGTGGCAGGCCCTGGCGCCAAGCTCAGTGGGCACCTCGGCTGAGGGCTCACACTGATTATTAGTGCCTGATCTGGTCAGGTTTCTGGGGGTGCTGGGGTAGAGCTCTAGCCCCTCCCTCTGGTTCCAGGGCTGCTGCCAGGCCCTGGGGCCAAGCTCAGTGGATGCCTCAGCTGAGGGCTCATAGTGTTCTCTCCTTTTCTTTCCTCCTTAATTCTTGTTTGTTGGCACAATGAGGCTTCAGGGGGAGCAAGGGTGGTCACGGGGGGAAGTACAAAGATTGTCCCTGTTTCCCCATGGGAAGCAGAACTGGGCAGGGCTCTGGGGCAGCAGAGACTCTCGCTCCCCAAAAAATCACCTGTGGGGGCTGTGGAGGAGGCAGAAGAGCTCTTGCTGCCAGGGGAAGAGGAACTCTTTAAACTGTTTGAGGAGGAGGAGGGTGAGGGATCCGTGGAGGAATGGTTGGGGTTCGATGAAACATCCATCCTGTCCCCATCCCAAACTCCCAGTGCTGTTCCTGCCTGCAGTCCACCCCTCACACTGTCTTCCGTTGCCAGCTCCACAGCACAGCCAGTAACCCTTCATCCTCCTTCCCCTGGAACAATTAGTGGGCCACGGTTCAAACTCTCTGTATGGAGGCACTTTCCAGCCCTTCCAAATGACCCTCGTGTGGTGTGGTGCTGTGTCTGTGATGGCCTGGTTTGCAGGGGCAAGGACCTGAAGCATCTCTCATCGACAGTCCTGACCAGGCACCTGAAGATGCGCCACCCAAGCCTGTGGTCTCCATCCTCAGCCAGCAAAACATCCGGCAGGAGGAGACAGAGGGCTACCAGCTCCTCTGAGCCGGGATCAGTGGAAGGGTCACCAGAATCCATCCCAAGCAAGAAGCCATGCCCTGAGGGTGCTGTTGGTTGGAGTGGAACTGGTCAGGCAGGCTGCCCTTGGGGAGCTTGTTCCATCAGGGTCGGGGATAGTGCTGTTGAAAAGAGTGAGGTCAAGGGCTCAGGAGGCAGTAATTCGTGTCGTGGCAGAGACAATTGCCCTGCAAGGATTCCCCCATCCATCATGGAGGGTGTAGGCTTCCAAAGGCTGCTTTTGCACTTTGCCCCATGTTTCTCCATGCCATCACAGTGCACTGTTGGGCGTCAAGTCCTGCCTGCCCTCTACCAGTCTGTGCAAGACATGGTGCTCAGGGAGCTATCGGCCCCCAAAGGTCATACAGTACACTTCATGGCAGACCTGTGGAGTGGCTGCCATTATGGGTACCTTGCCATCACCACCCACTGGTGGCAACCAGAGGACCTCCACCACCCCAGGCCAAGATATGGCAGCCATAAAAAGGTGCCCAGCTTGACACCGGGCTACAGGGCAGTTCTTCTCCAGGCCCGGGGGATGGACAAGGTCCACACCGGGAAGAACATCGCCGCCACCATAAAGGCAGCTCTGAGGGAGTGGACATCCGGGGTGGAAAGGTTTGTCTGTGGCTTCATGGTGACAGACGCGGGAAGCAACATGTTGGCAGCCCTGAAAGAGGCATCCCTCCCGGGCCTGGTGTGCATGGTACACAAGCTACACCTGGTGATGAGGAACGTACTCGGGCTGGGGAGCAAGCCAAGGGACAGCTGGAATGAGGGAACATTGCGGACACACAATCTGCTGGACAGCTGCCACCACTTCGTTTCCCACTTCTCCCACAGCATGAACTCTACCTGTGAGCTGTTCCAGAGGCAATGGGAGGGGGGGACCCTGAACACCAACTCTTTCAGGACCTGCCCACCAGCTGGAACTCCACCTACAATATGTTATGTCGTCTGGTGGAGCAGAAAGGCCCGTTGCAGGATATCCTGTCATCTACGGACATTCTGAGGAGGGGAGAGGAGCTGAGCCTCAGCTCCATGGAATGGAGAGTCCTTGCCCAGATGTTCCAGATGCTGAAACCCTTTAAGGAGGCCACCGAGCTCTTGTGTGCATACGAGGCCAGCCTGCGTCAGGTCATCCCGCTGATCCACGGGCTCAACCAGTTCCTGGCTGAGGAGCTCAAGCACGAGAAAGAGCTGCTTCCCAGGGTCCGGGACTTTGTGAGGAGGATGTAGGCATGCATGGCCAAGTGCTTGCATCCTCTGCACTGCGAGGTGCCGTACCAAATGGCCTCTCTCTGTGACCCCTGGATCAAGGGCAGCATTGCAATGCAGGTGGGTTAGATGCAGCACTGGAAAAAGTAGCTCTGCATGGCAGTGCTTTGTTTCCAGAAAGAGAAGGCAGGATGGAGGGAACTGGGCAGGGGCGAGGGGCAGGCAGCGGAGAAGGAGGAGGAGGAGGAGAAGGGGGGAGGAGGTGGGGAGCCATGCCAGGAGACACCCATCCGAATGGCCCCACTTGATCTCTGCACCTCATCAGTGGGCTGTGTGGTTGGCCACAGCACAGTGGATGTGTCTCCCACAGTGGAGGACTCGGCAGTAGCTATGATGCGAGAGTACCGCGCGGATTCCACCGAACCCCCTCATTCCAACTCCTTGGAGTATTGGGCGAGTAAATCTGCTGTATGGCCAGATCTGTCCATTGTGGCAACCAACATCCTGTCCTGCCCTCCCACCATTGTGCATAGCAAATGGGTGTTCTCCCACCTGGGAGACCTCCTCCTTCTCCATCGTGCACGTCTGCCCCCAGATCTGGTGGACATGTTGACCTTCATCCAAGGTCAACCTCAACCTACTTGTGTATCCCTCCATGGACCTGGAGCTACCTGGGCTCTGAGCCACCCCAAGTCTACTGTGGTTCTAGGCCAAGCTCCTCTGCAGTAGGCTCTAGCTCCCCTCAGTTCTTGGGGCTGCTTCCACGGCTGGTAACCCTTTATCCTCCTGTCCCAGACAAGTTCCAGTTCCCTCTTTCAACCTCTCCCTCTCTTGATGGCACCAATACAACCCTTCCCCACAACTTGTCCTGCCCATCACATCCTCTCCCTGACAAGTTCCTGGACGGTCCCTCTTTCAACCTCTCCCTCTCTGGATGGCACCAATACGACTCTTCCCCATGACTTTTCCTGCCCACTGTGTCCTCTCCCTGACAAGTTCCCAGTCCTGCTTTCAACCTCACTCCCTCTGGATGGAACCAATACGACCCTTCCCAACGACCTCTCCTGTCCTGCCCATCCCATTGTTTCTACGAAGGCAGGAAGGTGGATGATGTCAGCTGCCACCGCCTTTGGGCACTGGGGACTACCACAGCACTGCCACCGCCTTTGGGCCTTCCTGGTCCTGCTCCACAATGCGGCTTTAACAACCCTTTGTCCTCCTCTCCTTGACCAGGTCCTGGACGTTCCCTCTTTCAACCTCTCCCCTCTGGATGGAACCAATATGGTGCCCCCTATCCATGCAGCCTTCTGTCCCCACTGAGCAGGGAGGAATGGGTCCCACACTGCGACTTACGTCCTTTCCATGAAGGCAGGAATTTGGGTCATGTCGTCTGCTGCTGCTGCCCCACAACTCAGTGGGTTTCTCAGCTCATGGCTCACCAATTAAGGGGTTTTCATGGTCCTGCTTCGTGATGCAGCTGGCAACCTTCCTTGTCCCCCTAACAAGTTCCCTGATGGTCCCTCTTTCAACCTCTCCCTCTTCAGAACTGCTCATATGCCTCCCAAACTCTTCTGTCCTGCCCATCCCAACCTTTCTACGAAGGCAGGAAGGTGAGTCATGTCAGCTGCCGCCGCTGCCCCATAACTCAGTGGGTTTCTCGGCTCATGGCTCGCCAATGAAGGGGTCTTCCCAGTCCTGCCCCTCAATGCAGCTGGCAACTTTTTGTCCCCCTCTCCTTGAAAAGGTCCCGGTCCCTCTTTCAACTTCTCCCTCTCTGGATGGTGCCCAAATGACCATTCCCTACGACTTGTCCTGCCCACCATGTCCTCTCCCTGACAAGTTCCTGGATGGTCCCTCTTTCATCCTCATCCTCTGTGGATGGAACCAATACAACCCTTCCCAATGACTTCTGCTGTCCTGCCCATCCCGTCCTTTCCATGAAGGCAGGAAGGTGGGTCATGTCAGCTGCCACCACTTTTGATTATGAGGGGCAGCTCAAAAGCTGTTGCTGATATGGTTGTGCTGCACAGTGCCCCCCATTCCATGACACTTGCTGTCCCCTCTGAGCAGGGGGGAATGGGTCCCTCCCACCCTTTCTGTGAAGGCAGGAAGGTGGGTGCTGTCTGCTGCTGCTGCTTTTGGGCACGAGGGGCAGCTCAGGAGCTGTTGCACATGTGGTTGTTCCGCACAGTGCCCCCTATCAATGGCACCAGCTGCCCCCTCTGAGCAGGGGGAAATGGGTCCCGTGACTCCTACCCTTTCCATGCTGGCAGGAAGGTGGGTGCTGTCTGCTGCTGCTTTTCGGCAAGAGGGACAGCTCAGCTGCTGCTGCGCATATGGTTGTACAGCACAGGGCCCCCTATCCATGAGCACCTGCTGCCCCCTCTGAGCAGGGGGAAATGGGTTCTGGTCGCAACACCCATCCTTTCTGCGAAGGCAGGAAGGTGAGTGATGCTGGTGGCAGCCTGCCTGTACTGCCTACACAGGTAAGCTGTCTAAGTGGTGCGGATTTTTTGGAACTGCCATCTTCTGTAGGGTGCACTGAATAGACTGCCATGTATGTGACAGCAGGCCGGTGGGTAATGCGGGGGTCCACTCACAGCTCCCCATGTGGGCACCTACCTGTCTGTCCACAATCCCCTTTCCTAGGGGAACCAATGCCCCCCTCATGATGGGGGGAAGGTATCCCCCACTGCCTCCACAGCCAGCATGTTAGCCTCCACTTCTACATTAGGGGCAGGCCCCACCTCCCACCCTTTGTTTTTTCCTTCCAACTTTCTAATGACGGGATAACGCAGATATTTATATAATCCACATGTCTCCCCAATATGCCTGTACACAGTATCTGTCTCTCCTGTCAATCCAATACAGGTATTCTATGTATCCATGCACCCCTCTATCCTATACACCTATCCCATATAGCTATGCACTGGTCTATTGAGAAACCTGTCTGTCCCATGTACCTAAATGTCCAATGCTTCATGTCCAGCTGGTGTGTTTGGGCAGCAACAGCCTCTGCACCACATGAGGTGTGGACAACAGCATTGGCCCTGATGCCATGATGTCCCCATCTGGTGGACGTATGTTGGTGTCTCTGACCCACCAGGGTGTGTGTTTGTGTGTGCAAGGCCTCTGTGTGCGCCGTCATGTCTTGCTGGAGGGTTTTCTTTGCAGACTGTTGCTGGGTCATTTGGTTATGTGGCGGCCACCAACATGACCCACCAATATAACTTGGTGGAAAGTAGCCTCTGGGAGGCCTGGTGGGCGGGCACATGGGGGGTGCCACCAGCGAGTGGCCACACACCCTACACCCTAGAGGGGAGGCAGCCTGCCTTTGAGTCCACCACTTGTATATGGGGCCAAAGTCAACTGGTAGCTCCAATTTTGTCGAATGGGAGTTTCCTGGGGGCGTCGGATTTGGGAATGTATAACTCCAAGATCCGTATTGCAATCTTGACTGAACTTGGGTGATGGCTGGAGGAGAGCCTGCTGAACACTCCCTGTGAATATGAGCTCTCTAAGTCCAACAGGAGCTGTTCTGGCCCCCACAAGCAATGAACAACGAACATGTTAGTTAACAGGACTAATGAACAGTAATGTTCATTACTGTTTGTCTGTTTGCGTACATTGTTGGCAATGAACAAGGAACAATGTGTTCCTTTTTCCCCCCGTTCGTGCCCATGTCTAATTGTGTGGAGCTTACTGCTTTTACTGTGGCCTGAAGATTTCTCAGAATCACAAGTGATCACCAGGCCACAAACATCAGTTCCTCTGGAGAAAATAGCCACTCTGGAGGGTGGACTGTATGACATTATACCCCACTGAGGACTGTCTCCTTCTCAAACCCCACCCTGTCCAGGATCCAACTGCCAAATCTCTTGGATTTCCCCAGTCTGGAGCTGGCAAACCTACAAATGGAGCTGGCTCTCATATGCTAAAAGTCAGACATAAAAGGCAGAGTGGAGTTGCCACCACAGCTTTGTAAACAGCATTTCACCATCTGCCTTCAAAGCACAGTCCCTTAAGGTAGCAAATAAGTATCTGTCTCTTAGCCAATGCTTTCAGCTACACCAGAAGCCATGACTCCAAGGTGGACTGTAGTATTGATTTAGAGGCTGGACTCAAACTGTAAGCCCAGCTCCCGAAGAGTACTTCACATTCTGTGTTCACTCTGCCTCAAGATTTCTGTCCCATCAGCCCCTTTCACAAGCTCTCCTCCTCTGCTTGATTAAAGGACTGAAACACAATAGCTGGGATGGCTGCTGAGAGCCACCATGGGCTTCCAGACAAATAATGTCCATTCTGTAATGCTCCTGGCAGCTATCTGTTCTGCCAATCTCTCAAAAATATTGGTATTTCGATGTGAAACAGAAAGAGCCTCCTAAACTTTTTCTCCCCCCATAAACTGAGGAGATCCAGAATCTCTTTCTTGTTCTAAGAGACCTCTTGACCACCACTAGCCTTACTTGGTGCAGCTTGTTCAATGCTCTCATGAATAGGAGAAATGTTGGAAATGGTGATGCTCTTCCAGTAAAGAATGTTCAAATTTCACTGCCCAGAATTGCTGTTCTGTGATTGGATTGTTAAGATCACGGGCACATCAAATGGTTTGAAGATCCTCTCATGAGCTACTGTGTGACATCAGAGAATCATGCATGCCCTTTCTCTGCCATTTTATGATTCAATGGAGAACAGAAAGTTATTGAAAAAGAAGAGTGCAAGTGCAGTACAAATCACAGATCTTGCTTGATGAAAATTGTAATGTATTATGATTTAAAAAAAAAAGAATGGAGAAATAAATTGTTTAATGTTATTGCAATGTTACTCAGTTATAACACTATATTTTAATTTTTTAAGAAATGCATCTCCTTGGCCACTAATTATTATGGATGGAGAACTGCTTATGTTGATTTGCTTAATGGTAAGATTATGACACAATAATGTTATTATTATTTTTTTACAGAAGGAGGGAAAGGAAAGGTGAAGGAAATAGTGAGGGGACAAATGAGGAGGTTGGGTGTGGTTGGACCCCACCAATCAGCATATAGGAAAAGAAACAGGAAGTGGAATGGTGGAGCTAGAAGATGAACTGAAGAAAAAATTCTGCATGTAACGAAAGAGAGTTAAACTGTCTTTAAGAAAAATTAAGGTTAAATGTGCTTGCATTTCAGAATTCAGAAAAAAAACTGAGGGGGGGGAGGAAATACAATTTGGCAGCTCATGCTACATTTTAACATGCAGAAACTGGAAAATTAAGTGAAGCAAGAAGAAACTTGAACTGCTGTAAATTGACTGTGCAGAAAACTTCAAATATTCCATCTGGGCCCTTTTTGCAGTGGAAACTAAGGTTCTCTAACTCATCAGAAAATAATGATAGGTGTTTGAAAATTGGCCACCAGCATCAGAATGATGAAGGGAACTGGAACATTCTGGACCAGGTTACCTCTATGATAGGAAACATGTCATGAAACAGCTTTTAAACAACCTGTCATGTGTCTCTAACACCCAAATCCCCAGTCTGCCATGGAAGGTCGCTGAGTGACCTTGAGCCAGTCACACATGCTAACACAGACTGCCTCACAGAATTGTTGTGAGGTTAACAGAGGGCAGGAAAACAATGGAATCTGAGTCCCACTCCCAACTGGGGAGAAAGGCAGAGTATGATATTTGTTATAAATCTAATTTTGCCTAAAGTTCACCGAAAAAGGATAATCCCTTTTGCTTTTGCTTCATCGGGTATTGCTGGAACACTTTTGGAAGGAGAAACTGCTCATTCAGTATTCAGACTTCTGTTAAATACGACAAGCACAGTGAACCAGGGCAAGCCTCTAGTATCTGTTTAAGCCTTCATGATTACGTAAAAGAATCAGGAACAGCCTTCTTCACCTCATTCTAGACAAAACATCCTCCTCATCTACTCAGTTTGCACAGCCTGTGCCTCTCAACATTTCTCTCGATAGACATGCATCTAATTTTGTAATTCTACATTTACATAAACACATATATATGTCTACCAATATAGATGACATCTACACTTCTTACATCTGATGAAGTGGGCTCTAGTTCACAAAAACTTCACCACAATATGTCTTCATAAAATAAATCAGTAAGAAATCTATTTCAGTTTACCCTTGTACCTTTTACCTGACACAAAAGCAGAGGCAAAATGGGTTATGTAGTTTTGCTGGGTGAAAAGTACTGGGATTACTGGGGTTGATTTTGTGGACAGAATTTTTTTTTTTTAATTATATTATTTGTCATGTAACACACCTACAGCAGCAAAGTACAAAATCAAAAAGAGTCCAGTAGCACCTTTAAGACTAACCAATTTTATTGTAGCATAAGCTTTGGAGAATCACAGTTCTCTTCATCAGATGCATGGAGGGCCAAAAGATACTGGTCAGATATAGAGGAGGAGAGGGGAGGGCGGAGTAGATGCAAACATCTTCTGATATGCAGATGCAAACAGCTCCTTCTGATATGGAGATCAGTTTGCTTCTGTAAAGGTTCAGAGGAGTTAGCCGTGTTAGTCTGTAGTAGCAAAATCAAAAAGAGTCCAGCAGCACCTCCAAGACCAACCAATTCCACTGCAGCACAAGCCTTCGAGAACCACAGCTCTCCCCGCCAGATGCATCTGACAAAGAGAACTGTGATCCTCGAAAGCCCACGCCAGGTGCCACTGGACTCCCCCTGACCCTGCCTCTGTAAAGGAAATCAGTCACCTCTGATAATGAGATAACCATTCATAGTCCCTATTCAGTCCCAGCTTGACAGAGTCAAATTTACATATGAATTCCAATTCAGCAGCTTCCCGTTGGATTTTGTTTTTGAAAGGTTTCTGTTGAACTACAGTGACCTTTAAGTCTTTGATGGAATGTCCTGGTAGATTGAAGTGTTCTCCCACTGGTTTCTGGACGTTGCCATTTCTAATGTCAGATTTGTGTCCATTTATTCTTTTGCATAGAGGTTGGCTGGTTTGTCCAATGTACAGAGCAGAAGACTGTTGGCACATGAGGGCATATATCAGATTGGAGGATGAGCAGCTGTAAGAGCCAGAGACAGTGTGGTTGATGCCATTGGGTCCTGTAATTGTATTCCCTGGGTAGATATAAGGGCAGAGCTGGCATCTGGGTCTGTTGCAGGGCCTGGTACCTGTACTGGTGACTCTGCTAGCCAATTCATGATTGTAAGTGAGAAGTTGTTTAAGGTTGGGGGGCTGTCTGTAGGCAAGAAAGGTCTTCCACCCAGGGCTTCTGAGAGAGAGGTATCATTTTCCAGGATGGGTTGTAGCTCACTGATGATACGTTGGATGGGTTTGAGCTGGAAACTATAGGTGACAACCAGTGGTGTTCTGTTGTTAGTTCCTTTAGATTTGTCCTGGAGCAGGCTGTTTCTGGGTACTAGTCTGGCCCTGTTGATTTGTTTCCTCACTTCATTTGGTGGGTACTGTAGCCCCCAAAAATGCTTGTTGTAAATCTCTTAAGTGGGAGTCTCGATCAAGAGCATTGGAGCAGATACGGTTGTAACGTAAGGCTTGGCTGTAGACAATAGATCGAGTGGTATGTTTAGGGTGGTAGCTGGAGGCATGTAGATATGAGTATCGGTCTGTTGGTTTCCGGTATAAGGTGGTATTTATCTGTCCATTATGTAGTTGTACAGTGGTAGCAAAGTAGCATCTACAGATATTAGATTTACCATCAACACAATAATAAAAACAACCAACTGCTTGACCTGTGTCTAAAATGTAATGTAAGAATAGGAAACAAGGGAAAGGGGCCCACTAGATTATGGAGTTTGGGCGGTGGGTTAAAGGAAGAGGGAAATCATAGACTGCTGGAGACAAGGACCTTGTTAGCAGGCTGAATCCTGGCAATTACTGTAGCAGCACCAGCTGTACTGGCTGGTCTTAAATTGCTCCAATGTTGACTTGATTGATGGGTTTAGCAGACTCTCACCATAGGCATGTATTTGCCTCAGCATCCTTGTGATAAAATTTGCATAAAGGCCTGGCCAGCAGATAATCAAAGCTGCTGTTTGCTCCGCCTTTTCTGCACCACTAGTGGCTGCAGTTCAGAAATGCTTTAAAAGTAGAATCAAGAGAAATGCTTTAGCTGAATGCAGCATGACTCTGGCTTCACAGGCCCTCAAGCTGACTTAGACCCCCTGAATTCAGTCCCACCCACCCCCCGGCAGCCCTTGGAGCAGAAGGCATCAGAAAAGCTAGCACAAGAATCCTTCCCATCTCCAGGAGCCAGGGTCCTGTGCATGGTGCCTATGAAGGTTTTCCTCCTTCCTTATCTAGCCTCCCAATGTCATATGCTCTGTTGTGCAACAAATACAAGGAGTCCTGTTTTGAAGAAGCTGCTTCTGCTACTGCCAACTGTAAAGTGGGTATAATAAAAGAAGTGTTGTTTATTATATTAATAAATAATGAGGATTTAAAAAAAAATTCTCACCTGCTCTGAGGGTTTTTTTTAGACAACATCTGCAAAATATATACAGAACTACTAATGATAATGATGGTTAAATATGAAAATATTCTTACCTATTAAATATTAAATATGAAAATATCCTTACCTGCCACACCATAATTAAGACAGCTTTAAAAATAAAAGTCTGTCCTTGACTTGTAGCCCTTTTATTTAAATTTACTCTTACTAATAAATGAAATACATCTTTGTAGAATAAATAGTTAGTTGGAAGTGGATCCAGCAATTTTACACTGTTCACTTTGTACAAAGGAATCGGGAGTGTATACTTCCTGTATTAACCGTTATTTTCTGATAAATACAATGCTCGCTAAATTGAAGCTGTACATTTGACTAGCAATAACTCCCTGCCCCAAGATGGAAATAAAATTTGTCTTCTCATTTGACCTCTTTTCATGTTTTTACATAAGAATATACATTTTTCCCATTGGAGAATGGATGGCTTTGTGCTTTGTTCATAAATAAATTCAAAAAGATGTTCCATTTTAAAATGGTGAATAGAAACCAATAACATAATAAATTATTTTGTTTATTATACATTTACTCTATTTATACCCCACCATTTTCCCCAATGGGCATGTGAATTAACTTACATCATTCTCCTCTCCTCAATGTTATCCTCGCATCAACCCCTTGAGGTAAACCAGGCTGAGAGGTCACTGAGGGAGCTTCAGTGGCAGAGCAGGGAGTCAAACCCAGGTCTTCCAGATTCTAGTCTAACCACTACACTACACTGGTATAGTCAAAATGTGGTGTAAGGTCTTGCTTATGAAATAAATTCCATAAACAATGTTGCTTCTTCAGAAACCTGTATAAGGTAACTCACATGGCACTGAAAAAAATGTGTGCGTTACAGAGTTACATAAGAGGACTTGATGTGGCCTTGTTTCTGCAGCTCCTTGCTCAGCTTTTAAGAGCTGTGTAACAAAATATTGTATATAGTAAATTGTGTATGCATCATGTATTGAAATGTCACACTGAGATGTTAAATGAATCTAGAGTAGAGATGGGCACGAACTGGAAAAAAAATGAACTGTGCGGTTCATGGTTCGTTGCATTTCACGAACCATGAACCACAAACTTTCATGAACCTATCCCGGTTCACGAACTGGTTCATTTGGTTCGTGAAAACGTCACATCCAAGTCAGCAAATCATCACTTCCGGGTCAGCAGAAGGTCACTTCCAGACCAGCAGAAGGCCACTTCCAGGTCAGCAGAAGATCTGCAGGAAGTCCATCCCCTGTTGCCTAGGAAACTGATTGATCGGTGCCAGGCTGTCTGCAGTGATGAACCAAAAAACGAATCAAATGCTTAAAGTTCGTGGCAGTTCGTCAGAAATAGGCTCTGACGAACCGCTGGTTCGTGAACCGTGAACCAGCCCGGTTCATCACGAACTTTGGTTTGTATTTCGGTTCGTGCCCATCTCTAATCTAGAGTCATTACATTTCTATTATATTTATGTACTTTCCTTTTTTGACAACTAGCTTGTTTTCTGTATTGTTTTGATAAATATTGGAATACTGCAAAATAAAGCAAAGTCAAAATGCAAACTGCAGTGCATCCTTGAAGGGACATACATTGTGAAAATTGGATACTTTATTCTTGTTCAGAGTGGGTTGGATGGGAATAGAAGTGATGAAGGGGCATCCTTGACTTTTGGCCTGGGCTCAAGATTCACTAAGACTGCCCCTGGCTATGAGATATGTGCTCAGAGCAACAAGAATGGAAGAAATTCAAAAGTTTGGAAATGTTTGGTTTTAACTAAAATTTTGTAGTCAGACTGAGATATTCTATCTTCCTAAACTGGTTGTCATCTGAAAAATCTGTTTCACCTGACACCATTTACAAAAAAAAATTGACTAGCATAGCAACTTATATAGATATTTGGACACCTCTCCTATTATCTTTCCTCTACTGTGGAAACCACTAGTTTGTTTTTCCTTTCTGTGTCCTGATATTTAACCAATTTCCAGTCTTCAAAAAGATATCCATACCCTACAATTTCTAGATTTTATTTGTAACTGTAGATAAGGGGGGATTTTGGTCTCATTCTTATTTTAGAATTCTTCAAACAGCAAACAAATGGTTGTTGTTCAGAATTTGAGAGATTTAAAGCAGCTTGTTTTTTGTAACCTGTGCTCTGGTGGCTGGAGAGTCCTTTCTTATGTTGAGGATTCAAAAATGTTAACTGATGTTTCCTTAAAGGTTAAAAAAAGATCTTTACCGTTACTCTTACATTAAGATAGGCATGTGCTGTCCATCTGAAGTACTTGTTACACACCCATATACACCCACCCACAGAGGACACATGTTCAAGTTTCTTTTGCTGATATTAGAAGACTGACAGTGAAATTCTAAGCAGAGTTACTTGCATCTATAGGCTTAGACTGGAGTAACTCTGCTTAGGATTTCACTGTTAGATTTTAGTTGAGGCATCTGAAAACATAGTTAGGATTTTCATGCCTGAAACTAAACCCATATGTAAACTGAAAAATTAAACCTACATGTTGACTGGAATTCACATTCAGTTTCAATATGGCCTTTTCTGCCTCTTGTCTTTCGCAATCATTTATGTATGCACAAAAGGTTCAAAGGCATTTTGGCATCCTTTGCAAAAACACCCTTTTTGCTTAATTTCTAAATCACTTTGGAAAAGGGTTTAAATTCCATCTGAAAATATGTCCCCTAGGTACTTAGAAGGATTCACTTATAAGGAGAGATTAAAAGGCATAAATATATATAATTCATCCAAGCTCTGACTAACGGGAGACATAAGTATCCATAAATATTTGAAAGATATAAACACCAAGGAAGGAAATGAATTATTTACACTGGTACAAGAGATGTAACAAGTAGTAATGGGATGGAATTAAGAAAAAAAAACTGAGGCTGCATTTTGACAGTGAGATACTTTCTATTGTGAAATAATTTACATCTTGAAAATGAAACATTAGCCTAATCATTTGTCAAAGATAGTGAGAAACCCAGAGTCACAGTGCTTGATTTCTAAAAAAGAAAGACACCAGGGCTCAAACCTACCTAGAATGAAGCTGCTCTATTGATGAAAACCCTTTATTTCTAATTTTAGATACATGGTTATTGGTTTGGTTACTTAGTGGAACTGCTGTGGCTCAGTGGTAGAACATGTGTTTTGCATGTGGTAGGTGACGCGCTCAGTTCCAGACATGTCCAGTTAAAAAGATGCTGAGAAAATATCATTCTCTCTGTATGAGATCCTGGGAGGCATCTGCTAGGCAGAATGAGGGACACCAAGTTAGATAGATCAATGATCTATCATTAGGATGCAGCTTCATTTGCACACACTTGAAGGTGATCCTCTTTTTTATGTAATATAATCCCGGGTAGAGTCCTGGGAATCAGGCTCCAAAACTGTGGCCTAGTAGGCCCTGGTTCAGATTAAGATGAATCTTGATTCAGCCAGTTCCAGCAATGTGATTTTACAAGCTGTATTATATTCCTGGGATTCCCTTTCCTTTACTTAATAGTGAAATGATTTGCAGTTGTCATTGCCAAGAGACTACACACTAGAGATGGTCATGAACCAAAATATGAACCAAAGTTTGGCACAAACCAGGCTGTGCCACACATTGACCAGGAGGAAAGAACAGAGGGCTGGTGAGGAATCTAATAATAGGTTCCTCAACAAAAGGCAGCAGATCATGAGACTAATCTTGAATGTTTGTAGCTGTTCTTTCTGCCAAATTGTCTAGATATACATATCATAGCATAATTTATAGGAGTGAAGCAGTGCTTTGGCAAAGATTCAGCTAAGACAAATTTGGCTTGAAAATGAAGAGTATCTCATACACTTAATTACCACTGCAATCCAAAAAGTGCAAAGTATAGTAAATTTTAATAGTAACTGCCCTCTGAGGTACATTTCAGTAATAAGGCCAGTATGAAGGAAGCATCATTAATTATGTAATCAGCATTAGGAGAGATTAACAGGTAAAGATCGGGCATTAGACTTCAAGCTTGTACAACAGAGAAATGCCATTTGTCGTCATTTACCATGGCTGGCAATTAAAATTCCACAGCTTTGGCTCTCATTTCTTCCACTGTAGTGTTCATTAAGTAAGAATTGCTTTAGTTAGAAATTGAAATGATCAAGATGGTGCATTGTGAAGGAAAATGGGCCGGGTTTGAGGATGTTTCAATGCAATATACAAAACAGGCTGAAAACCTTCAATGCGGTTAATTCCGCCCCCCACCCCCCTCTCCCACCCCCAGCTTCATTTAGAAGCACCTTCAAGTGTCAGATTAACTATAAATATCCAATATACTGAAACTGGATGTGCTTTTTCAAGAACAAAAAGCTTTTCCAAAAATGTGCTTCCTGTTTCTCCTCTGTCTTTGTAAGCATGTACGCTTATGCACACTTGCACATGTGCACACAAAAACACACACAAATAATAATATACAGTTGAATGGAAAGGAACTTTAGCATTTAATTCCAGGATATGAAAGAGAAAGTACCCCTTCTTTGGGGATAAATTTCTTAAGTATTTCAGCAGGTTTTCATAGGAAAGTCTATCACTATGAGCATCCATTGGATTTGAAAAGAATTCATTAAGAGTCTCCCTAAAGATACAGGCCTAATTAACACTTGAATTCTCGATACATGATGAGTGACATATGAATGTTTGAAAGGCACTGCAGATGACATCAACCCTGCAACTCAGTATGGAGTATTCAAGGTTGGCGGGGGGGAGGCTGGGAAGAAAATGACTTGGAGCCCCAGCCAACGAGTACTTAGGCCCCTAGGGTTGCCAGGTCCATGTTAGGAAATTCCTGGAGATTTGGGGGTGTAGCCTGGGAAGGGCAAGTTTTGAGAATGGGAGGGACCTCAGCAGGGTATAATGCCATAAAGTTCACCCTTCAGAGCAGCCTTTTTCTCCAGAGGAACTGATTTCTGTGGCCTGAAGATCAGTTGTAATTCTGGGAGATCTCCTGCTACCACCCAGAGGCTGGCAACCCTACCCTTCTTGCCTGTCACCGTGTCCTGCCTGTAGCCCCTCTTTGAGCTCAGCCACCCACATGCCCCTCCCCAATTAGTCTCCTGGGTATCTTTTCCTGTCATCTCACTCACTTGCAAGCCTTCCCTGCCACATGTACCACATACATGTCTTTAATTTGGGCTAAACTAGATGCTAGAGTGATGCCGTTTTAAAGCTAATATAGGCTATTTAAAAATGCTGTGAGGGCCCACAGCATGATGGGACCAGGCAATCTTGTCCATCCTGCTTGGACAAAGGTAGGGGTGAGGGACAAGATTGCCTGGTCCCACCACTCTCTCACAGCATTTAAAATGGTGTCAGCATCCACAGGTTGGGCCCATGGATACCATAATGTCTAGTTTGTCCCTCTGATTATGTTGAGCTCTGCGTGCAATTGACCACATGGGTGTCAGGAGGGCTTGCCAGAGAACAGATGGAAAAGTGCATGGGCGGCGGGGAGATAATGTCAGGGGGTGACAGCAATGGGCCCTGCCAGAAACCCTAGACCCTAACAGTTGTACCACCTTGGAGTATGCTGACGCAGGCCTTGTTGGACTGTGACACAAGCCAAGAGCAGGCACATAGACGTGTTTACAGTGGAAATTAACTCAACAATGAGCTCAGGTGACTTTCACGGGTAGTCTGAGCAGAGGGTTCCTATTCATTTTATATAGCCCTCTGAAGACATTCCATAAGTCTTCCATTCACTCAAAGGATCAGATATGCAATTTGGGAATGTGATTTGTGCAATTGCATAATATATGAATTAAGCAAGGTATGGATTTTCCATCTGTTGCCCAATTCACATTATGCAATTGCACACATTTTCAGATGCATCGTGGGGACCAATGCACTTCTGATATGCACAGCTGGTGGGCTCCCCCTTCACATGAGTGATATGCCTGCAGAAGACTTTCATAACATTTTAAACAAATGCATTTGCTGAGTCCTGATATAGCAGAAGCCTTAGAAATATCATATGCTTGAGATCACAAAGAACGTAGAATTTTATTTGATATTTCCTCTTCTATGGGAAAACATTTCCTTTCTTCCAGACTGCCCTCTGTGTTGCCAGGCCACTATAAAGTCTAGGATGGCCTAGTTTGCAGAGATTTGTTAGCAAAGAGAATTTCTTTTCCTTCCGTAGCTGGCAGTAGAAAGTCTTATGTATATATTGAGTCTGCCATGTTAGATTAAAGATATTATCTCAAAAAAAAAGACTGAGGGTTTTTCCCCCTTGCAGCAGTTTGTGTGTGAATACAAGCTGAGTAAAATACAATAAAATTAAATCCAATACAAAGTGAGTTATAAAGATATACTGCAGGTAGCATGCAAGAAAATATATTTGAGCCAATAATTTCTAATAATGAACATTACTAGAATGACTGCTCATTTACAATAGGATTGGTCTCCAGTCATTATTAGTAAGTAAATATTTTAATTCCTAAGAACACATAGTGCCAAAATTTAGAACTAGGATGATTCAGAAACACTCTGGCAGTTCAGAAAACAACAAATAGGGTTGCTAGCAAGAGGCTAGCAACCAGTGGTAGTCAGGAGGAGAAATGGGGGGCACTATGGCATTATATTACTTCCAAGGAAAACCAAGAAGTGACATCAGATCACTCTAGGAATGGATTTCCAATTATTCCTAGAGATATATGATTTCACTTCCAGATTTCCCCCCAGAAGTAATGTAATGCTGTTGCATCAATGGATATTTTTCATTTTATTTTTTTTTCTGCTAGTGGCCTAAGTGGTTTAACACAAAACCATTGTGAACCAAGCCTGATCCTTTTTCATTCAGCTTATGTCCATCACACTCCCACACCTAGGAACAATATCAGTAGACTCTTTCATTAGGTTAGGTAGAATGTCTGTGTCATAACTGGTCTGCAGAATACTTCCCTTGTTAACTACTATTCACCATCATTTGTCCACAGGACAGGTTTATTTACCTTGTTCTTAAACGGGAATTCTCAGTCTGGTTCCAGCATAATACATGTACTGTGCACAGCTGTTTGTTGGCTGCACATCTTCTGTGTATTGAGGAAGGCATAACTAGAATTATCAACCTAGTGCAACTGGTAATTCTTGAGAGATCAGAGATCTCTGGAAATTCTGTAGAGGATTCTTATGCCAGGTCTATTTCTGCTGGTAGGACTTTTGAGGTTGGTTTCAGTAGCCCTCCCCTCACAATTCAAATGCTTCTACCATACATTATAGCTACCCTAGACTTTTCTCACCCCATCCATGTTGTTCCAACACTGCATAGTGACATCCTAGTTAGAAACAAACTAGTCCATTAATTTACCAGGGTACTTAGGATTTCCTCTGAGAATCCAGCAATGCATAACCGGTGATAACAGCATTTTCATTAAACGGGTCTTGGAGTGTAGTGAGGGACCAGGTGTCACTGCTGCACCAGGAGAAATTGTGGGATCAAAACTTACATTGCAGGAGAATCATGACATCACATCTGGTTGCATAACTTGAAATGATGTCAAGGGTTACAAGGACACTCTAAGAATCTCACAAAACTCCATGGTTTTGTTCCCATAGTTTCTCTCAGTGCTTCATGGAGCAGCTGAAGCAGGGGTATTGCTCTGCTTCCCAAAGTTAGTGTAGTCCAAAAATTACTGCTAGGCCCCTTAACAGCAATCAGCTAATCCTGTCCTGCTATATGGGATGGAGTTGGTGGAACAGCATGGCAGCTGGAGTGGTGTGGCCATCAGAAAACAGGATGCCTTCACCTCACTCTTACTAGCTGGTCTGCAAGAGGCCCAGCATCTCTCTTCCTAATTCTTCCCTTGTGCTTCATTCTCTAAATGGAAGATTTGCTCCTACCCACAGTGAGGAAGCAAAATGTCAATCATAACAGGTTGAGTTGAAACTGTTTACACCATATACCCTGCTTGTTCATTTCTGACTTTTAAATAGATGCCTCTTGAAAAATTTCATGTACGTTTACTTAAAATTATGTGTAACCCACTAGTAAAATCAATGACCTAACTACTTCATGCATCAGTATAAAACATCACACTTCCATCACTTATAAAATCCTGACATGGTTAACAAATGTTACTGAGCCATGAAAACTTTGGAGGCAACAGTAACTGGGCCAGTGTCTTGAAGTGGAGCAGAAGCTCCTGAAGTGACTCTTCCTATATTGCCTTCCCACTTTTTGTACCCTCCTCCATATCCAGGTTCAATTGGCAAAACCTTCATATATAGGCAAGGTCATTTGGGAAGTCCTTGACAGTGATGCGATCAGGGTGCAGAAGATACTCTTCAGTCCCAAAGCTTCTTATTGCAAATAGTGAAAATCCAGTTTTTTCCAGGTAGTATTTCAATATTTGTTGTTTTTGATGTATTGTCGAAGGCTTTCACAGCCGGAGAATGATGGTTGTTGTGGGTTTTCCAGGCTGTATTGCCGTGGTCTTGGCATTGTAGTTCCTGACGTTTTGCCAGCAGCTGTGGCTGGCATCTTCAGAGGTGTAGCACCAAAAGACAGAGATCTCTCAGTGTCACAGTGTGGAAAAGGTGTTGGCAGGTCATTTATATCTACTCAGGAGGGGTGGGGTTGAGCTGAGTCATCCTGTAAGAGTTGTTTTTGTTGCTGTGTGACTAGAGAACATGAGATACAAAAATACCATTGAAGAACCTAGAGCACATTGTACAAAAGGAGCATCACCATTTAAACTAGAGCAACCATTTTCAACACAGAACGGATTATTTGATAGAGGCAATGGCCCACCACAGTTTTTCTCACTTGATATATAATCTGTTCTGTTCCGTTCTATTTGCCACAAAGCCCTGAAGATACAAGGCCAAGCAACTTATATATGCTTTAAAACTGTAATGAGGTTACTATGAAAAAGGGTGGGAATAATATATTCGGGGCTTATCTCTATTAAGTGACTTTGCCATATCAAACAGAGTGTGAAAAATTTGTCATCAGTGTGCCCGGAAAGAATTCAATCAACCAAAGCATGTTTCCTTTTATTTTCTTCTTTTTTCTTTTCTTTTCTGGAGTTCTGGAAAGCAAATGTTAGCTTATATGTTTTGTTAACTGTGACTGAGGGAGCACAACAAAAGTGAAACCAGCAAGCAACAACCCCAAGTGCAGCCTTGGATAGTTTCAGGCCCCAGACCTACATGCTACTCTTTCTTTTCTGGATTGCATTTAAAACCCAAGCCAACCAGTGGGCAGTGAGTAATGCACCTTGACATCATTGAATGCATTTCCTCCCATCTTATTCACATTTTTTGTTACTGTACAAGGAAATGCTGACTTGGTAGACTTGGTGCAACAATTTATAAATGACAGATGAAAATGAAATGAAGATAGCTTCCCAGTACACAAGGTAATCATTTCTGCACTCTTCTTTGCTATTTGTACATGCACACACACAAAGCTAATAAAAAAATAAACCCCACCCTAAATCCAAATATCTTCTTGATGCCATATGCAAACAAGAGATGGGCACAAACAGAAAAAAACCCAAACATGATGTTCATTGTTCATTGTCATCCATGAACAGGGACTCATGAACAACCATGAACATGGCCCTGTTGATGAACATGTTTGTGGTTGGCTGTTCGTAGGGGCCAGCAGGCTCTCCTCCAGCCATCATCCAAGTTTGGTCAAGATCCCTACTGCACCACTCCCAGAAACCTGACCTGAGCAGGCACCAGGAAATATACCAATAATAAATAATATCTTGGCCCCAGAGCCTGGCAGCAGCCCTGGAATGTGAGGATGGGTAGATACCCACCGCACCACTCCCAGAAACCTGACCTGAGCAGGCACCAGGAAAGGTACCAATAATAAATAATAGTTTGTCCCCAAAGCCTGGCAGCAGTCCTGGAGCTTGAAGGGGTAGATCCCTACCACACCACTCCCTGAAACCCTACCTGAGCAGGCAGCAGGAAAGGTACCAATAGTAAATAATCGCTTGGCCCCAGAGCCTGGCAGCAGCCCTGGAACCTGAAGGGGTAGATCCATATCCCACCACACACAAAGAAAATTCAAGCTCCAACGTACTCTCCCTGTCTCTCTATCAAAATGCCAACAGCAGCTGTCCCTCTCCACTGTCTGCAAAGACTAGCCAGAGCTGGGAGCCCCGCCCCCCATGGTCTTTGCTCTCTTGTAACAAATTTGGAGCTCTTGTAACACACTTGGAAGGAAGACCTGCCTATCAAGCTAAATTGGACTTAGATTGAGGTTTCCAGGGCAACAGCAGGAGCTCAGACAGAGCTCAGACGATCCCTGCCTATGTTGCCAAGGGAATTGATTGCAGGTGCCAGACTGTCTGGCTTGACGAACAGCAACGAACGAGGCTTGCAACGACCACCTGTTCATTTAGAATTGGGCCTCATGAACAGCTTTTTCGCGAACAGCAGATTGGGTTGTTGGTGGGGGTTTTTTTGTTCATATTGCTGTTCATGCCCATCTCTAATGCAAACTTCTTGGAAGCTGATGCATTTCTTCCCAAGTTTTTATCCTTACCATCCAATATATACATTTTTAGTATGATATTTTGTGACTATATAAGAAAGGAACAGAAGTGGCCAGCAAATTTCTGTAATTAGACCAACATCTGTTGTTTTGAGAGAATTTACCAAGTCTTAGGACACCTCTGAAGGAGAAAAAAAAAAAGCATGTTTGCTGATATTGGCAGTTAACACATCTCACAATAAAGGTAAATAAATGTCAGCAAAGGTGCAATACAAACAAACCCTTTTTAAATTAAAAGACCTTCAAATTATAAATGAACGGCTTCAGTTTCCATGTAATAATTTACGCTACTTTCTCTTTTTAGTTACTAAATGCTAACTAGAAATGAGTTTGTTTGGATTTTTTAAAAGGAAAATCTTTACTCTTATCTAAGGAGAGTTGCATTTTGAGCTTCTGATACTTAAGTACAAAGACTGAAATCCTAGATAACCCAAACAAAAGAGAACCATACACTATGAAAAGGGTATAGGAAGTTTTTACTGTTATTCATCATGTGGCTGAAACAGACACATCGTGTGGCAAACAGAAAATGTATCCTACTAGGCTATTGTTGCACATGGGGAGAGTTAACTTGAATTACAAATATTACCAGCAACCTCCTCCCCAGCCTGCAGCATGCAATACAACTCCTTTGTGTTGACAAAGAGTGAAGATTTTAGCCTAACTAAGGGCCTAAATACACATTACTAATGACATGAGTCGGGCCATAGGAGCTCAATCAGACTCTTAGTCACATACTTACATGGGGAATAACTTTTTAAAAAAACTCTCAGTCACTACATTCTGCTTTAAATGCGGCAAGGGGGGGACTTCAGGCTTGCTTCCCAGGCTACAGCCTGAGGAAGGGACAACCACCCTCCTCCCCACCAGCTGTTTCCTTGGTGAAAATGGCACAGGAGGGAAGCCCTTCCTTCCCCCTTGCAGCATATGGAGCCATGCAACATGACAGAGAGGGTTTTAAAGGTTGATTCCCTTGTGAACATGTGACTGAGAGTCAGGTCAGACATTCATGACCTGACTCATGTCACAATGTATATTTTGGCTCAAAAGCAGCCCACAGTCCTTTGACTAGCTGTGGACTCTTCTTCCTGAAAGTTGAGGGGTAAGCCAATGCTTCAAATCACTCCATCCTTCTCTTTTGGTTGTAACAGTTATAGAAGGGAGACCTTTAGGATTCTAAAGAATTAGAACTGGATAGTTCCCACATGAGCAGCCAAAATGTATAGCCATCTGGTGCATGAGAAAAAAATGAAGTCTAAACTGGCAACAAATAAAAGCAGAGGATTTTTTTTTCAGAATTGGATGTTATGAAGTGAAGCCCACCATTCTATACCTGACAATAACACTGGATCCTTTTTTCCCGCTGGTGGTAACGCTGGTGGTAATGAAACCCACGTGGAGTGTAACAGTCGATCCTAGGCCTGCTGTAACTTATTTTCTGACTCTCCAGCCACTCTCCACTAATTTTGTGTTTTAACTGCTGTTGTCTCTTTCTAATTACACGTAGAAGCACATCTTCTGGCCCTTTCACTTATTACAGACCACCAATGGATTTTTTAGATAGCATCTTACCCAAAAATCATTACCAAATATCATAAAATGCACTTACATGGAATCATGTGGAGTTGAATAAAGCAGTTTTCTTACACAGCACCTTTATAAAATCTTGCCCTGGTCTTTTTATGTGGCAGAAAAGGTTATTGAGGAAATGTATAGGAGGGCGAAAATCTTGTTGAATTTGAGATGGCAAGTTGAATGTGTAATGAAGAAAAAAACAGGGTTTACAAAAAAACCTCTCTATTTGTCCAGAATTACAATGGCAACATTTTATTCATAAACAACCTTGTAAAAGCCAGTTTGCAGCATTTCTTTAACTTTCTACTATGAGTGACCAAGAACCAAAACTCAGCAAGAGGCTGTGCAGATGAAAAGGTAGTCCTTAGATGGGCACATTGGAAGGAATTTTTTTTTAAAAATAAAAGTTAGTATCCCTATATTCACAGCTCATATCGCCCACAAAAATCTTTTCAGTGTTAAAAAAAATCTAATTGTATCAAAAAAGACTGGCAAAATGTCCAAAATTCTTGCTTTTATACAGAATAAGTTGACAATTGGTCAACAGCTTGACCCACCCCAGCCACCCCAATTGAGGGTATTTTATGGATGATTAACAAACATACCTCTAAGAAATTCTGTCACATTGTTGATTCAACTGGAGCTGTATTTTGAAAAAAAATTATAGGGATAGATCCAGCCAGATTTTTACTCAATCTTGCCCAATTCCCATCCTCAGTACAGTATCTGACCAATGTGACATACCTGTTTTCATGGTCAAAATTGGCTTGCTAATTTAGTTTCTTGATCTTTTGCCTCATTTAGCACATGCACAGTAGTTTTAGTAACTTGCTAACTCTTGTGTTTTTATGATCTGTCACTTTTTTGTGTGCCTGTGCTGTTCTCAATGTAAAACCTCACAGTCATGAAGCAATCAGTTCAATGGAAGAGCTTTTCTGAAACAGTCAGTGTTCCGTGAACCTTGGATTAGAGATTTTCATCCAGCATATCTGAGGTTCAGCTTGCTTAACGTCCTTTTTCTTGTTTCTGTGCTTCTTGATATGTTTAGCAATTTTAAATGTTAAAGGTTATTTTTAAGACAGAACACAAGGGGAGTGAAAAACAACTTCTACTTTTCTTTGCAAAATTAGTCAAATACAAAATACTGTCAAGTCCAGACACCAGCAGCTATTACTATGGGCTACTAAAATGAATACTGAATGTTCCAGAACTGGGACCACCAGGTGGTAATATAGGATCCATTGTGATGCATGCACATGACATCAGATTTTTTTAAAAAATACATAGTTTAAACAAAAAGATAATTTATTTGCCACTGCTTTTTTGGATTGATGTCTGATTTTACTCATTCTTTTTTTCTGGCTGCAGAGCAAAGGGGGCAGTAAAAGGGGGGAAGAATTATATTGAGCAATGAAGGAACGTGTATGTGCAAAAAATCCAATAGTGCAATATTGTACTGTTAAAAAGGAATACATTAGCAAAGTAACCCACACCCACAGCCACAAGACTCTTGCAAGCAGCTGAACAGTGCATCAAAAATTGGCTGTCTGATCATGACTAGACATGGGCATGAATAGAAAAAAAATGCTGAACACCCTGTTCAACGTTCGGTGCCATCCACGACAATGAACAACGAACATGGAAGAACATGAACTGTTCCCGGACATGTTCATTGTTCGTAGTTCGTGGGGGCCAGAACCACCCTCACCTCCAACCCCCCCAATTAGCCCCCCTCCCCTCAAACCCAATTACCTGGTCCCTTAGAGATCCCTATAAACTATCAGGTGGCAGGGGGCAGGAATTCCCCCTGCCGACTGCCAGCTGATAGTTTAAAGGGCCGGGAGAGCAGTCACACAGCCAGGCTGCCTGCACACTGCAAGAGAGGTGAGGAGATTCTCCCTGTCCCTCTCACACCTGGGAGAATCTTCCCAATGTCCAATACCCACCAAAATTGCAGGGGATATAGTCCCCACTGTCCTCCGAAGAACCCCCCCCCCAGTTTCAGAGAGATTGCACCCCAGAAAAGCATGATAAATGGCTCTCTCCCTTTGGTCCTCACTGTCCTCTGAACCCCCCCCCCAATTTCAGAGCAATTGCACCCCGGAAAAGCATGATCCATGGCTCTCCCCCTTTAGTCCTCACTGTCCTCTGAAGACTCCCCAGTTTCAGAGAGATTGCACCCCAGAAAAGGCATGATCTGTGGCTCTCCCCCTTTAGTCTTCACTGTCCCCTGAAGACCCCCCCAGTTTCAGAGAGATTGCACCTTGAGAAAGGCATGCTCCACAGGCCCTTTCCTTTGTTGTCATTTTCTGTTCACAGTGGCAAAAATGGGACTCTCTGGTGGAAGCTACTTTGTGGGGTTACAAACTGACCTTCCCAATGTCCAATACCCAGCAAATTTACAGGGGACATAGTGCTCACTGTCCTCTGAAGAACCCCCAAGTTTCAGAGAGATTGCACCCCGGGAAAGGCAGGATCCATGGGTCCTTCCCTTTGTTGTCATTTTCTATTCACAGTGGCAAAAACGGGACTCTCTACTGGAAGTACTTTGAAGGGTTAAAGCCAGAAGGAAAGCCAGAAGGAGTTCAGACAGAGTTCAGTCCCTCCCTCCAGTTGCCAAGGTGATTGATTGCAGCAGGCTCTAGACTGTCTGGCTTGCCGAACGGCTGCCAAAGGCAACAAACAAGACTTTTAACAACCACCTGTTCATTTAGGATGGGGCCTCGCGAACAGCTTGCTCACGAACAGCAGATTGGGCTGTTCGTGGTTTTTTTTTCTGTTCGTAATGCTGTTCCTGCCCATGTCTAATCATGACTAGAGATGGGCATGAAGAGCAATACGAACTAACCCCCCCCCCCACAAACTGCCCAATCTGCTGTTCACGAACAAGTTGTTTGTGAGGCCTCATTCTAAATGAACAGGTGGTCGTTGCAAGCCTCGTTCATTACTGTTTGTTGCTGTTCATCAAGCCAGACGTCTGGCACCTGCAATCAATTCCCTTGACAACTTAGGCAGGGATTGTCTGAACTCTGTCTGAACTCCTGCTGTTGCCCTGGAAACCCCAATCTAAGCCCAATTTAGCTTGATAGGCAGGTCTTCCTTCCAAGTGTGGACTGGAGCTCCAAATTTGTTACAAGAGGAAAAGACCAGGGGGGAGGGGGGCTCCCAGCTCTGGCATTCAGGGAGAGACAGTTGCTGTTAGAGAGACAGAGTGAGTGCACTGGAGCTTGAATTTTCTTTGTGTGTGGTGGGATATGGATCTACCCCTTCAAGTTCCAGGACTCCTGCCAGGCTCTGGGGCCAAGCGATTATTTATTATTGGTACATTTCCTGCTGCCTGCTCAGGTCAGGTTTCTGGGCATGGTGCGGTAGATATCTTGATGGCTGGAGGAGAGCCTGCTGGCCCCCACGAACAACAAACAACAAACATGTTCGTGAACAGGATCATGTTCATCAATGTTTGTTGTTCGTTCTTTTTGGATGGCAATGAACACCATGTTCGGGTATTTTTCCCTGTTCATGCCCAAGTCTAATCATGACGGGTTTGATTTGATTTATTTGGCGTCTATCCCGCCCTCCTTGGAAGCAGGCTCAGGGTGAGTTTCAACAGCATAAATACAAAGATATATATATAAACAATAAATAGATCATAAAATACAATATAAAATACAGTAAAGGTATAATTAAATAAAAGTCTCCAAGATGTGGTTTTCAATACATATGAACAGGATGTATGTCAAGCTAGCAGGTGAACCAGCATCCATAGTCATTACTCTGACTGCCTGCTCACATGACTTTGATATCAAGTGCATGCAACAGAATGGATCCCATGTTACCACCTGGTGGTTCCAGTTCTGGAACATTGAAGTCCACTGTTATAGAGTACTGGACCATGATAATATTTTTACAAATGTACAATCAAATGCTTCATCAAAGGAAGTAGTAATTATCAGGAGGTAAACATATATTTAAAAATATTAATTTCCATTTGTGATTCAGTATCCTGGAGTTGTCTGGATTGTATCATTCTGTTTCATTTGCAATTAATGTTCTTAATCTTTCTCTCTTTTTGCAAAAATAACTCTCAATAAAAGTATACTGTTATATGGTCCCCCATTTAATTCCCTAAGCAGAAAGCAGTTCCATGGCAGTGCTACCAGTTTTGATTTCCTTTGGATGAGACATTACTGGAGACTTCCAGCATTTACGTAATATTTGCTTTATACAAGTACAGCTCAGGTGGAGGAAAAGAAGTATCCCTGCCAAGAAGCAGATATGCTACCTTACAGAAGATCCCCAGAGAAAGAAAGAAGCCCTGCACCCCAAAGTACTTCTCCAGCTAACCTAGTTCTTTTTGCCTTTCTCTCTCTCTCTCTCTGTGTTCAGAACTCAAGATACCCCCTTCCTTTTCTAACAAGTTCTAATGGTCATTAAGAACAGGAAAGCTATCTGCAGACTATCCTCCATCAATTATTTATTTTATTTACTTTATTTATACCCCACCTTTCTTCCCAGTGGGGATTCAAATCAGCTTACATCCTTAACTTCTCCTCTATCTTCCAACAACACTGTGAGGTACGTAAGTTAGCCTGACAGTGTGTGACTGACCAGAAGTCATCAAGCAAGCTTTCATGGAACAGTGGAGCCTTGTACCTGGGTCTCCTGGATCCTAGTCCAACAATCTAACCACCATGCCGCACTGGCTCTCATCTACATCTTTTTTTTAAAAAAAGTATTTTTATTGGATGGGTTTACAAACATAAACATAAAAATCATTATCATTATTCACCCCATTGCATTTTCCCCATCCTCCCCCCCCCCTTTTCTGGTGACTCCCTGCAGTTTTCCATACCCAACATAATCTAAAAAGTATATCATATAAATTCATAAATCTATAATACTAATGTAATATATATCTATATTATACCTACTATCTACTCTAACTATATTACTTATCTTAGTTAAAAATATAAAGATTGCATAAGTAATAATAAGTACATATGCTAACTAAATAAAACAAAATTACATACATATCCCCTGTAAATATACTATACTAATCCCATAACATATAGTAAAATATACCCCTTTTTAAGCTTAAGTAAGTTTCTATCTCCCCTACTTCTGCAAAGACCACAATTTCCCCTTCATGTCCCACTTTTTTCCCACATATTTCTTAAATTTTTCCCAGCTTGATGTATAGTCCAATTCTTCTTGTTCTTTCAATTTCCTTGTTAATTTGTCTATTTCTGCCATGTTCAAAACTTTCAAAATCCAATCTTCCATAGATGGTATCTCCTGAGTCTTCCACATCTGTGCATAACACATTCTGGCTGCCGTAATCATATAAAACACCATAACTCTGTCCATTTTATCAAAATCTTCTAGGTTCATACATAATAACAGCAATTCCGGGGTTTTATTTATATTCATTTGTAAAATATCTGACATAACTTTAACTATATCCCCCCAGAACTGCTTAGCCTTATCACAAGTCCACCACATATGATAGAATGAACCTTCATGCTGTTTACATTTCCAACACTTATCAGACATCTGGCTATTACCATTGGCCAACTTCTTCGGTGTTAAATACCATCTATACAACATTTTATATACATTTTCACGCACAGTGGTACATGCTGAAATCTTAACTACATTTTTCCAAACCTTTTCCCAAGCTTCCATTGAAATTTCCTTATTACAATTTATTGCCCATTTGACCATCTGCACTTTAACAACTTCCTCCTCTGTAAACCATTTCAATAATATCTTATATATTTTAGAAATTATTTTCTTCCCCCCTGAAGCAAACACTCCTCAATCTCAGAGTTTTGTAGTCTAAAACCATTTTTTCTTTTGTCTTTCTCATATAGGTCTTTTATCTGCATGTATTGAAACCATCCGTATTGGAATGGCAATTCTTCATTACCTTTAAGCATATAGTTATTCTGCTGTATCTCAAGAATTTCTTTATAAGTCAACCAGTCTTCCCCTGCATATTCTGTTCTTGGATTTACTACTTCTGCAGGGATGATCCACATTGGTATAGTCTCTTCTATATATTTCTTGTATTTAGTCCATACAGCAAACAAACTTCTTCTGACATAATGATGTAGAAACATAGAGTCTGCTTTTACTTTGTCATACCATAGATATGCATGCCATCCAAATAATTTATTATATCCTTCCAATGCTAACAACTTCAAATTCTTCAATGTCATCCATTCCTTTAGCCAGTCCAGACATATCGCTTCATGGTATAATTTAAAATTTGGTAATTGTAATCCTCCTCTATCTTTCGCATCATAGAGTACTTTCATTTTAACTCTGGGTTTCTTTCCAGCCCAAACAAAGTTTAACATCGTTCTCTGCCACTTCTCAAATTGTTTACTGTCTTTAACAATAGTTATTGTCTGTAGTAGAAACATCATTCTTGGAAGAACATTCATCTTAATTACTGCAATACGACCTAATCATGACAAGTTCATTTTATCCCATCTAATCATATCTTTCTCTATTTGTTGCCATAACTTGTCTTAGTTATTCTTATATAAGTCAATATTCTTCACTGTCACTTCCACTCCCAAATACTTAACCTTGTTTACTACTTCACATTCCACCTTGTCCATCAGCTCCTTTTGTTGTTGTTTAGTCATATTTTTGCAAAGTATTTTGGACTTCACCTTATTAATTACAAAACCCGCTACATCTCCATAATCCTTCATTTTCTTCATCAATTTTGGCATGCACTCTATTGGATCTTCCACTATCACCATTATGTCCCAGTTCAAATTGTCAAACGCTTTCTCCGCATCCACAAAGAAAAAACCAACCTGCTTCCCTGGATTTTTATCATAATACTCAATAGTATTCAACAACACTCGTAAGTTATCTTTTATTTGCCTTTCCGGTAAAAAACCGGCTTGATCCTCTCCAATAAATTCCACTAGCCAAGTCTTCTTTCTGCTAGTATCTTTGCAAATATTTTATAGTCATTATTAGTTAAAGATATTGGTCTATAATTCTTAACATTACTTAAGTCTAATGTCTCCTTCGGTATCAATGTAAGATTAGCCTCATTGCATGTATCTGGCATCTCGACCCCTTCCAATATTCCATTCATCATCTTTTGCATCAATTGTTTCAAGTCCTCTGCCATCACTTTGTAAAATTTTGCAGTAATTCCATCTGGTCCCGGAGCTTTACCAACTGTAGTAGCTTGTATTGCTTGTAATACTTCCATTATTGATATCTCAGCACTAAGCTTCTCTTTCAACTTCTCCGGTACCTTTGGTAAGTCAATCCTGTCAAAGTAATCTCTTATCTTTTCATGATCCACTATTTTTTTCTGATATAACTTGGCATAATATTTGTAAAATGCTCTCTCAATCAATCCTTGATCATATAGTTCCTTTCCCTCTTCTGTAATCTTACTTATTACTCTTTTCTCTCTCTTTTTCTTTAATTGCCACGCCAAATATCTCCCTGGTTTATTAGCTCCTTCAAATGTTCTTTGCTTCATTTTCTTCAACTCCCACTCCACTTCTTTATTTTCCATAGCTCTAATCTGTTCTTGCAGTAACTTTATTTCATACAACAATTTCTTTTTACCTGGTCTCTTTTTCAATTGTTGTTCAACTTGAATAATTTTTTCCTGTATCTCTTTTAATTTTGCTTCTTTTTTCCTCCTCTCTCTGCCATTTAAGTCCATCAAAACACCTCTAATTACGGCTTTGTATGTGTCCCAGACCATGTGCATTGGCACCTCTTTATCCACGTTAGACTGAATAAAAAACTTCGTTTCTTTTCTCAACACCTCAACACATTCTGGGTCACTCAAAAGATCCTCATTAATTCTCCATCTCCTTTTCTTGTGTTTCATTCCAAATCTCCACATCACTAGATTATGATCCGAGCTAATTTTTGGTAATATATCAGTCTCTTTTGTAAACACTACCAGTACTTTAGATGCCCAGATCATATCTATTCTCGAAAAAGATTGGTGACTAGATGAAAAAAAAGTATACTGCTTCAGTTTAGGATTATATTTTCTCCAAACATCATCTAAATTTTCTTGTTCCTGAATTTCAAAAAAAGACTTCGGTAATTTCCCCGTCCTTACTTTACTTGTTGATAGACTTTTATCCAATTGCAAATCTACCTCTCCGTTAAAGTCTCCAGCTATAATTACCTGGTCATAAGTCCACTGCTCCATTTGTTCTCGTAAGTCTTTGAAAAATATATCTTTGGAGCCATTTGGCGCATATAATCCAAGTACCATAGTTTTCTTTGCATTACATAAACATTCCACAGCCAGGTACCTTCCATTTTTGTCAGACACAATTAATTTGGGTTGTAGCTCTTCCTTTATATATATAACAATTCCCCTCTTTTTTTGCTTTGTTGCCAAGACACATTGTTTTCCTAACTTTTTGTTAATCAAATATTTAACATCTTGATCCCTAATATGAGTTTCTTGTAGACAAATCAAATTACTTCTTTGTTTAACTAACCAATGTAACACAGCTTTACGTTTAGAGGGTGAATTAAGTCCATTAACATTCCATGAAATTAATTTGTACTCCATAATTATAATCTGGTTGAGCTAGGAAAGTCTTTTCCATTTTCCATCAGAAAGGCATCCATTGCATATTTCGATTTGATCACTTGTCTCCCTGATTGAAATTCAAAAGTCACTCCTTCCGGTAGCTCCCATCTATATCTGATTTCCGCTGCCCTTAGCTTTTGTGTTAGGTCTCTGTACTTTTTCCGATCCTGGAGTACTTTTCGTGGTACTTCTTTCATAATTCAAATCTGTGTCCCGGCTACCTCCAGTGGAGTTTCAAAGTGTCTTCTAATACTGGACAACACTTCCAACTACTTTGTTAGACTGCACAGGGAAGCCATTGAAATTCACAAGCATAAGCAAAACTTCAGCAGGAAAGAAGAAACCTTAAGAATGAACAGAACATGGTTTCCAGTTCTGAAAAACACAAGGCTAACAAAACATTCTATCCCCGACAATAGCCCTGCAGAGAAGATTAGCACATCAAGTACCAATCCATATGCAAAAGAACCTCCTCAGGATACAGTGAAGCCTCCCGCCATTAGCATTCCACACCCTGGGAAACTCTTACAGGATGACTCAGCTCAACCCCACCCCTCCTGAGTAGATACAAATGACCTACATCTTTTCCACACTGTGACACTGAGAGATCTCTGTCTTTTGGTGCTACACCTCTGAAGATGCCAGCCACAGCTGCTGGCGAAACGTCAGGAACTACAATGCCAAGACCACGGCAATACAGCCCGGAAAACCCACAACAACCATCGTTCTCCGGCCGTGAAAGCCTTCGACAATACATGTCTTCTAATAATTTCCTCCTTCATTCTCCTTGTGGTCAATTGGACAATAATATCTCTTGGTAAGTTCTTTTGTTCTGCATATTTTGAATTAACTCTATACATGATATCCAAATGAGTCATCATTTCCTCCTCTGTTTGCCCTCCAAATTTTGCCAATATTTCAGCTACTTGTTTAAGGGCAGATCCATCCATTTTTTCCGGAACTGACCTCATGCGAATCTGTCTGTCCATTGCTTTGCATTCCATCATCACTATTCTTTCGCCCATACCTATGGTCTCATTCTGTATAGCCTCTGTTCTTTTCTCCCCATCCTGCACCAACTGCTGTGTTTCTTGCACCTTTTGTTGAGTATTCTGTAAATCTGTTTTTATTGCCTCCATCTCCTTTTTAACTTTATTTCCATCTGTTATTTTCTTATCCAAATTTTCAATAGCAGCCTGCCAGTCCTTTTCTTTTTTGGAGGCCATCGGACTTGCCTTAGGTCCCCACGAATCAGCTCTCTTTCTTAGCTCCGTCTTCTTTTTAATTCAAATCTCTATTTTTATATATCAAAAGTTTTTGACATTTGCCCTCAGTTAAAATGGCAATTGAGGCTTCCCTTACCCTTAAAATGTCAGGCGATGTTTTTCTATGGTTCAAAATGTCAGGCGATCTTTCTCTATGGTAATACAGTCACACCGATAATCTTCCCTTACTTTCAATGGTGAATCCTCTACTTCCATTTCCTTTCCCTTACTTTCAATGGTGGGTACTTCACTTCCTCTTCCAGCTTTGTTTTTCTTCCGGGTCCTCCTGCTCTTCCTGACCTCCCTCACCGCTCTTTCTCTCTATCTCCTCTCCATCTACTGTTCTCCACTTCCTGTCTCACGGCACACCTTCCAGTTCCCACGATCCACCCACTGCGTCGCTATCTCCCCAACCACAGGTATGCAAAACAATATTCTTCTTAGCTCTTTTTAGCTTTTTCTCGTTTTCAAAACTCCAATTAAATTGCTCAGTCTTTTAATATACTTTTTCAGCTTAGTAACTCAGTCTTTAGTTCTTTTAAAATTTAAGTGTTTACTCATTAAAACGGTCCGTTGGGGAAGATAGTAATCTTAACTTAATACAGACTTCTTGAGATGTACTCACTGCTTCAAACGTCCAAATCTGTTCAAATCCGTTCCCGAGGCTCAGAGAACAAAGAGCCTATGTCAATTTAATGACTCCCGAAGCTGCTGCAGAGATTTTGGCCGCCCTTCTCCAAGGACGATCTCAAGGCTTGGGGGAGAAGCCCTTAATTCAGAGCCTCCCACCCGCCGAGACCCTTCACTCTCAGGGCTAAAAGCGTTCTTGCCGGATTTCTGACTAAAACCTGGGGGCTGTGGGCAATCTGGAAGCCCCACCAGCCCAAAAAACAGCACCGCAGATGATCCGGAGCTCCGAATCACATCAGTCTCTCCATTACCCCGAACCAGAAGTTCAGCTCTCATCTACATCTTTAAGAAATATCTGTCTTTAAGAAACATTAGCATTCTTTTGTCATAGTTCCAGTGACAGATTCAGTCTCTATTAGACACAAATCCTCACAATGGTATTTATTGGTTTGCAGTGCGTTTTATCTATGGGGAAAGTCCTAGAGAATTTTTTTTTAAAATGATTTTGGTACAACTTTTTTCCAAAATTTTGCAATACTTTAAAACTTTTGACCAAATCCTGCTATTTGCATTCTGTTTTGCAATTTGCATCATTTTTACCTGTATGCTTACACCTAGAGGGAAAAAAAATCTCTTTTACTTGCATAAACAGCTACAGATTATATCAGTCTGACACAATCTCTTTTCTTGTTTTAAAGACTGGATTTCATTATCTAAGATGGAAAAGAAGAGCATGTGACACTCTGGCCAGAGGTATTAAACTAATGGAGGCCAACAGATGCCTCCAGGGGTTGCTATTGGGACAACTTTTAGCAGCTGCACTTGCTTCTTCTCTGGAACAGATGCCACCTCTGCTACCCCAAGGCAACCTAGAAGCTGACTGTCTGTGCATACTCCATAGCACCTTCTTGTCCACACATTTCTTTTCAGGAGAACAGCTAACATTGCATACCGAGTATGTGTGAACAACCCACAGTATGGGTTTTCATGCTGGAACACAGAATGTTAAGGCTGATGGCATTATTCCTTTGTTATACTACCCCCCCCCCCACCATCTCAATGTACACAGAAAAAAAGAAATCATCTGCTCTCATACATAGAATGCTGTCACCATTCAATTATTAAATTGGAACTGCAACTGTGTTACATAGCAAAAAAAAATGTCCCTTAGATCTAAACAGAGATTGCTGATGCCAGAGGAAAGGAGAGACTCCAATTGACTTTCAAAGCCTCAGAATTGGGCACTTAGTGTTGTGTTTCATCCCCAAGGACCTAATGCTTAGACTCCTTAATTCCCTTTAACTCACGTAAATAATTTTTATGACAAGTGGTATGCAATGTCAGGTACACAGTTTTTGAACCCTTGGTCTCTCCATTTCCTGCAGGAATAAACTTTCCACTGACGCAGCCTGGGTAATTAGAATGCTTTTTCCCTGGTGCAGTATTAGGTTTCTCTCTCACTTTCTTTCTCTCTCATCTCCACCTACTGGATTTAATGTATTTCCAGGTCAGTTCCCAAATAGCTTCAGCCTTTTCTACTCCACTTCTTTAGGAAATTCAGCAAATACTACCCAGTCATCTTGCTCATGCTGTGTTATAACTTCCTCAGTCAGTCGCTCTTAGCCAAGTTGTATACTCAAGACAAATAGAGAAAGTTGATACTATGCATTTAAACTCTGATCACATCTAGAAAACCTTTTGGTTTTGGAAATGCCTTATCAGTGCATGCATGGCAAAGCAAGAGAACCTAGGTAACCAGCCTGTCTCCTGCCCTGCATGCTTTTCAAAGAATGAGGATGTCATCAGTCAAAGCTCAGAAATCATGGCAGTGATTTTGTGCAGAGATGTACACAATCTTCAGTGGCTGCAGTCTTAATCCCTTGGTGTTTGCAAATGATATCCCACTGAAGATCATGCTTAAACTCTCATTGATTTCAGTCATTCTGAATTGCAACTACAGCATAAACATACACTAGATGAAAGATGATATATGGATTTGAAAGGATTCGCTATAGTCAGGAGGATAAGAAATGTGCATGAAAGCATAAGTGAATGCATGAGTGAGAACAAGCATAGTGAAGGGTTACAGTGTCAGTTTAGGATCTCAGAAAACCAGGTTTGAATCCCCATCCTGCTATGGAAGCTCACTGGATGATCTTGGGCCAGTCACCCTCTCTCAGGTTAACTTACCTCATGGGGATATTGTGAGGATAAAACAAAGGAGAGCTGAATAATATAAGCAGGTTTGGGTTTCCGTTGAGGAGAAAAGCCAACATACTTTATCTGTCCCCTCCCATCTTCAGCTTTCATTTCTTTCTTCAACCTAGCAGCTGCTATCCAGGAAAACAATGGCCAAGTTGCACATTGCTGGCCACTAGTCTCAGTCATATGGTGAAAAACCTCCAAGGACTTGTGGTGGGGGGACTTCATTTTCTGTTGAACAGTAGCAAGCAGCCAGTCGTGAATGAGTCATGTAAGTTATACGGTTTCAAGTCACTTGGTGGTTGCTGCCAGGCCTGGCCCCAAATGAGTCTTCCCTCAAAGGCCAAAATAGCCCTAGAAAGGGCCCTGCTCCCTCCCCCTGCCCTTTACTGACAGAAGCCAAGGGTGGAAGACAATGCTGTTGTGGTAGCCTAGCAACAACCACTGGGGTAGGGTTCCCAGGTGCCCACCAGTGGCAGGCAAACTCCCAGGGATTTGTCTCCTCATCTGCCAATTGCCCAGCAACCAATGGGAGGGGGCAAAACCAGGAACACACACTGCGCGCACACTCCCATCCAGCACAGCAATATTACTTCCAGAAGTGATGTCATTGCGCTGGCTGTGGGAGCATTCCCGTACTTCATTTAAAGCCAATTTGAGGCCAAAATGGGCCGAATCAGCCCTGCACAGAGTGCGGGAGCACTCACGTGGTTGGCACGGTGACATCACTTCCAAAAGTGACGTCATCACACTGGCACCATGGTGCACACACGCAAAGCAAGCATGTGAAGATTGAACATGCTGCTGGCACGAGGTAAGTGCCAGGTCTCCAACCCTCCTGGTGGGAAGGTATAGAGATCTGACAACCCTACACTGGGGACATTTGTTTCTTAAAACTACAGGCATCACTTTTACCAATTGTGGAGGGTTTTAACCCTCCATTTAAAAAAAAATATTTAAAATGATTTAATTTAATTTTTAGATTTTTCTGCAAACCTGGGCTTTTTTTCAGGTTTGTAGAAAGATCGGTCTTGTCTGTCTATGACCCCAGTCTCTGGATTTAAGTATCTTAATGTTGAGAAATAGATATTGTTAAAATATAGGAATGTCTAGTATACAGAGAAGAAGATCCTGCAGGGGGCAGCAAGCTCTAAATAGGACTCGGAGAGAAGTACTTTCTCAAGGACCTTTCTCCCTTGTCAATCTGCAGAATGCTAATCTTAGGCCATTCTAGAACTCTCCACACTTCACTCTTTCTTCAGAGGGCTTGGCAGCTGGGCATATTCCTCCACTTTCCTATACAGTTTGTCAACTGTAATAATAAAGTCTTTGTTTCACCTTAAATCAGTTTGCTGATCAGTTTGACTGCTGCAAAGATACTCTGCCAACAGGTATATTGATAAATATATAAATTACTGCAGCAAGGCATAGCATAAGTCCCAAATGCAGACCTTTCTGTCACCTTTCAGGGAATCTTGAAGTTGTATAGTTTTTTAGTGCATATGTTCTCTTGTTTTGTTAC